>NC_080672.1:193804824-194126215 GCF_030247195.1 Topomyia yanbarensis | reverse complement strand
TATCTTTGATCACCAGGGAAATTTTGAACAAATGAGACTTTTTTCAGTAAGGTACAATAAGATGATTCTAACAATATCTTCGAAACAAAAAACAAACCATATTCTAAACATATTTAGTGTATATCAGCAACGATTATTCCGTCATTTTGTACCTTTTACAAACACAAATTTGAATTGAAAATGACACACAACTCCCATCTGTCCAAACGATCGCTCGTATATTAATGGTTTTAATCAACTTCAACTGAACTGATCAGTTTTTTTAAAAATCGTAAATATTTTTGTCCAATAACACTAGTTTACAAATTTTGGGGTGTTTGCATGAAGTTAAGAATAAAGGTGTTTTCTAAGTCAATTTTGAGTCGCTGAACACGAAAATCATATCCATTTTCTTTTTCAAAGAACCGTTGTTGAGATTTTTTGAAAAACATCTTTTTGGGCACTTTTGCAGTTATTGGTCAATATCTCAGGAACAAATCATCCGATTAACCATTCGAAAGGTAAAAATGTATATCATGTTTGGAATTAACATCAACAATTTAGGGTAAAGAGCAACCAAAGTCAAAAAAATATTTTTTTGCAGGATAACTCATTTTTAGTTGAATTTAAAAAAAAAGGAATTCAGCAAAAAAATCTTTCAAAGTCTTATGTGACAGACAAACTTTACTAGAAAATCCGATAAAAACTGTTGATGTTATTAAGCACCGAGTGAAAATTGTTGTGTTTTTCACATGTCGCTTTTGATCTTAAATAAGATTACACTAGTTTACAAGAAAAATTAAGTTACGTGAAAAAGTGTTTTCTAGATTAATATGAAGTCAATTTTGGGTCGCTCAATACAAAAACAAAGTAGATTTTGTTCAAAGAAACATTTTCGAGATTATTTTGAAAAATATGTTTTTGGTCACTGCTTTTAATTATTTGTTGATATTTCGTTCAAAAAGGATCCGATCGAAACAAGAGCTTACAGTACGAAAGGTATTGATGTGCCCTTTCCGAAAATTTATAATAAGCGTAGATCAAATTTACATATATTATGATTACAAGCGACCAAAGTAAAACAAATCTAATTTTCGACTTTAAAAAAATGCAATTTCTAGTTAATTTTTATAACAAATCATGGAAAGAAAAAAAATTCTTAGAAACTAATGTGATATTTATATAAATTTCAAGCCAATGGTCACAAAAATTGAATGAAAAATGCATTGTACAACTAAGTGCTCTTTTTAAAATGTGCAAATATTCGTTAGAAAAGTTTTGTATTGTGTGTGGTGAGTACATATTTAACCTTCCGGCAGTCGTGCTAGTACACTGAGTGTACGCTGCTCTGAAAATCTAGCGAAATCGTCTTAGGGTCCCAGCGGCTGCTCGTTCAATGGGGCATAAGCGCTACTTCCGGAGGGTTAACAATCGTTCCAGAAACCAGTTGACCGTAAAAGTTCTTACATTAGTTATTCGTAGCTGAATTCGTAAATGAGCGTTGGACCCCTAAGTCGGAATGCGTATCGTGTTTGGTGAAATATTCCATCAGGACATTGCAGCAATTGAAAAGCGATATGAGAGCTTCTGATACAAAGGCATGATTGGTGACAATTGCTGGATGCAAACTCTAGAAGATACACATTTCGTCAACGTCTTGTTATTATAAAGCCTTGGCAGAATAAGCTCTTAGAGGAATTTTCGCCTTCTGCTTCAACAGACTTCGCAGCCGATTCTTAGTTTACAGAACATCACCCTTTCCTATAGGGGCTTGAATATTTGACGACCTGCTTATGAGACCAGTGCTACATCCTCTGAACCGCCGCACCAGGGCAGCGTCTACTAAAATAACAAAATTTTATTTTCGCTCGATGTGCCATAGCATCAACATTTTTCATCCGATGTTGATGATATTAGACTTCAAATTAACGTTAATAAATTATCTGTAATCTTAGATTCTAAAAAGTCCGAACAAAAATTTGTTTTGCTGTAAAAAAAATCAATAAAAAATAAGTAACTTTTAAATACGGTCAAAATTAACTTTTTTTAAAACTTGGGTCGCTGGCAACACTAAAAATTTTACGTATGATCGACACATCGACACATGTTTTTGGAAAGGGCATCTCAGCACCTTTCAACCTGAATATTGATCGAATTAACTAAAACTAAAAAAGTACTCAAAAACAAGCTTTTTGAGAAAATCACAAAATCGCTTCTTTAAACAAAAAAAAGAATATTGTTTTCGTGTTCAGAAACCCAAAATTAATCTAGAAAATACCCTTTTCTCGCAGCTTCATTTTTCTTGTAATCTAGTGTACTTACACTACGATCCAACTTTATCCAATTAAAAAATACGAGAATTTTGTTGTCAACTATTTAATTTGGACTCTTTTCCTGAAAAAGTGATAAAAGTTAGCAGTATCCTTCTAGGAAATTTTGTTGTCGTCCGAGACGTCATAATTTAGGACCATAAAATTGCCAGCAGATATGCAATTTACACAACATTTGGAGCGTTACCTCTCATTTCTATGAGTAATAGTACTTGTTTGAAAAATGCAAATTGTTATATCTACTTAAGTTGAAGAAAGTTTTTCGAAAATTTTTAGAAAAATGACCAATGTTCCTCCGTTTTACGGTAGGATAACATTGTCTTGGGCATTATTATTCTGATTTTCACTAGTCAGAGTTACTATGACTATTGTTGGCTGCATAAAATTTATTTATATTATATAAAATGAGCTAGAATATTTGGCAGCGGACTAAATAAGACACCGAAAATAAAAATCACAAAAACAGAACATGCTTCGTAAAACCCATTTTAAATATATTAGAATCTAAAAATAGGATATAAACTTCAACCGTAAGAATCGCACAGGAGCTATTCGATATAAGAGCCGATTAAAAAAACCTTCAGTATAAAGACCCCAAAAAATATATTCGATTCTTATAAAAGACTTTTGTCGTGACTAACGACTTACCTTTCAATATAGGGGCCCCTTTTCAAAATTTCGGAAGAAATATGATGTAAGATTTTGAACGCTTATATCTTTTGTTGTACTGAATGGATTTAATCAATTTCTTCGGCATTTTGTCGAAAATATTTGTACCAATGTTGTATTAAATTTTGGAATATGTAGGATATTCATTGTCAACGGAAAAATAGTGCTTTGAAAAATCTTTCGAAAACGACTCGGAAAAGTGAAAATTTTCAGCCCATCCCGCACAGAGCCGTCAAAATGGTGCAGCAAATGAACAATAAAATAATGAAAAGTTTATATAAAGGTCCACTACATGTTTGTTCCTATGTTTATTTGTATTGGGTTGCTTGACAAGAGCAGTTGGTGGGGGAAAGCCGGGATATTAATTTTGGTTAAGCCATTAGAAGTCGGACGGAAAGGAAAGGCTCATGCACGCCACGAGAACGAGCGAGAAAGCGATAGTAGTGCATATTAGCGAAAGCGTTACGTACATTTTGAACCTTATTAACTTTTCTTCTACAAAACGGATTGCCAATCTTGTTTCATAAATCGGAAGGAAAACGTTCATTGCTTGCTACCGATACGTTCTTTGCTATATAAAATTTGTTTAAATAGTTCGAAAACTACTTTAAATGAAATCAACATTAATGATAAAACCTATAAATAGGGGTGTCGCAGCTTTTCTCAAAGCCAGACGTGTGTAAGACGCAGTGCATAACAGACGTGCGTGGTCGTGAGAAGCTACATCGAACGACCAATCAAATCAGCTACCATCGGAGAGAAGAAGAAAAACGTTGGTGGAGGTGGTGGCGGTGAGAAGTCCAAAAAGCCAAAGGCTAAGAAACGCAGTCACTGAAAAGGCGGTAGTAACTGCCACTAAAAATGCCACCAAAACATCGAAGGCTGCAAAGCGTACTCATTCGGTGTGAGCTGCGAAAGGGGAAAGATCGTATGGATGTACGCAGTAAAAACAATCGTCGGCAAGGTTGTAATTGTTTTAAAAGATTCCTGTCTTGTATCAACATAGTTATCTACAAACCGTCCTTATTAGGACGAATACAGAATGAATTATTAATGAAATTAATTAGAAAGTTTCTTTTATTAACTGGTATTAAGTTTGCGCTTGGTAATTCTGTACTTTTACCAGTTAATCAGAAAATGTTTTTCTAATCTACAAACCCGAAGGTTTTTGCAAATCCTTCCAAGAAAATCAGTGAATGTGGCAACTCTACCACTAAGCGAAAGCTACACCAAAACGAATGATGAAAATATTTTCATTTATCGAACAAAAGGACGTCCTTCCATCTGCATTGTAAAGTCAATAAATAGGAACACCATGATGAAAACCGTGCTCATTCGGTGTGAGCTGCGAAAGGGGAAAGATCGTACGGATGTACGCAGTAAAAACAATCGTCGGCAAGGTTTGAATTGTTTTAAAAGATTCCCGTCTTGAATCAACATAGTTATCCACAAACCGTCCTTATTAGGACAAAGGCAAAATGGAAAAAGAATTTAATTAGGAAGTTTCTTTTATTAACTAGTATTAAGTTTGCGCTTGGTAATTCTGTATTTTTACCAGTGAATCATAAGAAAATGTTTTTTCAATCTACAAACCCGAAGGTTTTTGCAAATCCTTCCAAGAAAATCAGTGAATGTGGCAACTCTGCCACTAAGCGAAAGCTACACCAAAACGAATGATGAAAATATTTTCATTTATCGAACAAAAGGACGTCCTTCCATCTGCATTGTAAAGTCAATAAATAGGAACAGCTTGATGAAAAGTGTGCTCATTCGGCGTGAGCTGCGAAAGGGGAAAGATCGTATGGATGTACGCAGTAAAAACAATCGTCTGCAAGGTTTGAATTGTTTTAAAAGATTCCCGTCTTGTATCAACATAGTTATCCACAAACCTTATTAGGACGAAGGCAAAATGGAAAAAGAATTTAATTAGAAAGTTTCTTTTATTAACTAGTATTAAGTTTGCGCTTGGTAATTCTGTACTTTTACCAGTGAATCAGAAAATGTTTTTCTAATCTACAAACCCGAAGGTTTTTGCAAATCCTTCCAAAAAAATCAGTGAATGTGGCAACTCTACCACTAAGCGAAAGCTACACCAAAACGAATGATGAAAATATTTTCATTTATCGAACAAAAGGACGTCCTTCCATCTGCATTGTAAAGTCAATAAATAGGAACACCATGATGAAAACCGTGCTCATTCGGTGTGAGCTGCGAAAGGGGAAAGATCGTACGGATGTACGCAGTAAAAACAATCGTCGGCAAGGTTTGAATTGTTTTAAAAGATTCCCGTCTTGAATCAACATAGTTATCCACAAACCGTCCTTATTAGGACAAAGGCAAAATGGAAAAAGAATTTAATTAGAAAGTTTCTTTTATTAACTAGTATTAAGTTTGCGCTTGGTAATTCTGTACTTTTACCAGTGAATCATAAGAAAATGTTTTTCCAATCTACAAACCCGAAGGTTTTTGCAAATCCTTCCAAGAAAATCAGTGAATGTGGCAACTCTGCCACTAAGCGAAAGCTACACCAAAACGAATGATGAAAATATTTTCATTTATCGAACAAAAGGACGTCCTTCCATCTGCATTGTAAAGTCAATAAATAGGAACAGCTTGATGAAAAGTGTGCTCATTCGGCGTGAGCTGCGAAAGGGGAAAGATCGTATGGATGTACGCAGTAAAAACAATCGTCTGCAAGGTTTGAATTGTTTTAAAAGATTCCCGTCTTGTATCAACATAGTTATCCACAAACCGTCCTTATTAGGACAAAGGCAAAATGGAAAAAGATGGGTTGGTAATGTATATGACATAACAGGGGTGTCGTGACCACACTTCGAAGTTATTTCAAATCTTGCAAAGCATAAATTGACATAATTTCAATGATTGTTCCTTTATGAATGAAATGACAAATTTTCAGGTCAACGCGGCAATAACTTTGCAATTTATAGAACAATTTTATATTTTTAGTTATCATATATTAACTGTCATCTCTTCCAAACAACTTAACCCTCTGCTGCCAACCACGTGGTTTTGCAGGGTTAAGGAGAATCATTGTAAAATGTCCAATACATGATTTTATATTGTTACCTCCACTAAAACCACTTCAGAACACTCCCACCTGTCATACATGTACATTGTCTGCATGTTGAAATCATTATATGAAATTATTGACCTGTATTCAACGCGGATAACTCGGTAATAAAATTGTTTTGCTGAATATACTAACGAACGGGATCCCCAGGAAAATTTCACTGAGCCCGGTGAATCGAACTTAATGCGCAAAATTTAGCCATTTGAAGGAGATACAAGCAGAATTTTAAGAATATGAGCATCGCGGTTATGTCCCGGACATTACCCGCCCCTAGTTTTTCGCTAAGCATGTTCATTTCTGTACGGAAAAGATTCCGATGGTTGTTTCGAGAGATTTTAACATTGATATTTCAAAGCAAGAAAATTGTTCATTTCATGAATGAATGTCTCAACGAGCTTAGAATCCAGCGCATCCCCTATCAACGCAGACGCCAACAACAAAGGTTCTTTTCAGAACCACCATAATTATTATAAAGAATAACTTGAAACATTCCCACATATTTCATTGAGTATCATTCGATTTGAATTACAAGTCAAACGAGTAGTCACGACACTCCGGTTATGTCCTAGACATTACCCACCCATCTTTTTTATTCGAGTTTTAATCTTGAAGGTAACGTTATACGGATTTTCCTGCGAGAGAATTATACTGGAGGTTAATCCTTGCGTTCTTTTTCGGGTGAGAACTTTCTAAGTAATTCTTATGCTGAAGGCCCCCTGTCCGATTTTACGCTTGATTTTTATATTCGATTTATACATTCTAAAATATTTTAATGGGTTTTGTAAAGCATCCTTGCGACTTTTATTTTCGATCGTTCGAATATGACACCAGTAACGACGAAAACAACAACCAAAGGAGCTGACCAAATGATCCTCTGGCACTATCAGATGTTGCTCCACTGCTGTGGAAACAATCTCCGCACGTACTGGTAAATTGCGATAGACACAGAATAATATTATCGTTTATTTGTTTTAAATAATTAAAAGAAACGGTTGTACGTCATTTCGCGGAATACCATTTCCCGATATACCATATTCCGGAAAACCATATCCCAGAATGTACTATTTCCCGGAAAACCATTTCCCGGAATGTACCATTTCCCAGAAAACCATTTCTCGGAATGTACCATTTCCCGGAAAAACCATTTCCCAGAATGTTCCATTTCCCGGAAAACCATTTCGCGGAATACCATTTCCCGGAAAATAAATTAAACTACGTACCTTGCCACCATTCATTTTGATTACACTTGCTACGCAGCAAATGTCATGCAAAATACGAAATTCTCTCTACTTTAGAACATAAAAAGTAGTTTGGAAATATGTTTGGAATTTTATTGAATTAGAATAACATATAAACAATGCTTCAGATATATTTATTTTGGGATTTTTATGGATTATGCTTCTAAAAAATTTGCGGTTTTTCTTTCTTATACATGCATGCTTCCTTGTCGTTATTTTTGGCATGTTTTTGATTTATATGTACTTTCTATTTCTATGTAGTTTCACATTCTTTTAAGTACTCTTTCAAAATATTCTTGGTGTTTTATTGGATTTATGTACTAGTGGTCCTAACATACCTTCCCCATAGAAAATTTGACAGTTTATAAATTTCACAGTCGACCGACGTAAATGGGTGCATCGAGGTCGACAGATTAATTAAACGACCAAGTTGGGTTTCGTCGGTGGACAATTTTCGTCACCATATTAATCGCCAGATTTAATCTGTGTGAATCTGGTTCCAGTTTTAAACTATCAACTAATCGATCGATTTAATTGGTTGAAACAGACCGATTTCAACAGATTTCGTCTGTCATATTTAATCGGTTGTTGAGTCGACTGACGTCCATGTTAAACACCCATAAGAGTCGGTGTAACAATCGACCGATTAATTGGTGGCATAGTCGGCCGATTGTGCCGACGCAAGTCGATTTAGTCGGTGGGAAAATCGGGAGGATTTTCTATGGGGTTATAACTTTTTGAATTATAATTGTTATTCTATGAGCTTATTCGCCTTCTTTTGGAGATGAGCAAATCATGAAAAATATTTTTGAATTTGTCTTCTTTAAAATTTGAGTACTTTTTTTTGGAAATTATTAATTCATAACAATCTTCTTTGAGACTTTGCCTTTTTTAAGCATAATCTGTTTTCTGGTACTTTATTGGTTTATGAGAGCTTGTTTTTTATTAATATGATCAGAGAGCAAAGATAAGGTGTTAAGCGAACCAAACAAAAACTTGGAAAGCAGAAGAATGTCATCATGTTTGATTCCAGCAGAGTCAATCAATATCTATAAAGCTTATCATATCTTGATTGCAAATTTTATTTGTCGCGGAATAATGTGAAATAATGAATAGAGGAGAATAGGTTAGTTTAGTTTAAAAGTTGGTAGCTCTCTCGGTGTTCCATCTAAATATACGTAAATGGAATGACTCCTACCAAACGAAAAATGCTATAGAATACCATATATGTAAGTCAACATAGCTCTGGATTTGTTCTTAAAGTTCAAATTACATGTTTACTTTAGATTTCAATAGTATAAATAATTACCGAGAAAAAGTACATTCCGGGTAATGGTATTCCGGGAAATGGTACATTCCGGGAAATAGTATTCCGGGAAATGGTACATTCCGGGAAATGATATTCTGGGAGATGGCACATTCCCGGAAAAGGTTTTCCGGGAAATGGTACATTCCGAGTAATGGTTTTCTGGGAAATGACATTCCGGAAAATGGTTTTCCGGGAAATGGTAAACCGGGAATCGACGTACAATCAAAAGAAACACAACTCCTTTAAGTTACATCGTGCCATGTCAAATAAACGAATTAAACGAAAACTGTTGTCAGTTTGTTTGCCCAAGTAAATTTGGTAGGTTCGAGATAGATATTTTTAGTTGGACAGTCAGTCTAACTAGCGGAGGCTGAAACCTGTTAAAAAGTGTACAATCAGAGGATCACAATCCCAGGGGTAAATTAGGCTATTATAGGGAGTGAACCATGCGGGGTAAATTTTGACATGGTATCCTAAAATTCTCATCGAATATTTGTTTTTATATATTGTCTCGCATGTCAAGAACTGAGATGCTGGATGAAACTCAGGAACAGGTTTCTTATTGAAAAATGTATCGTGTTCATTTAGTTGAAAATCTTTTCTGGCTGGGTAATGATGGTAAGCAATTTTTAGAAAGGGGTACGTGATAGGAATCAATATTTTGATATCAATGCAGGAATACAGTGAACAAAAAACGTTGAAAGCCACTGGTTTAACGCATTGGCTCAAATATACTCATTCATGCAATAAGGCTCTATAATATGCATTACATGCTATGTGATGTATCCGAACCCGAGGAAAAACAATTATTGTTGGTCGGATATACATACAATAAGTTAATTGTAGGCCGAGTAATTAACAAAATAGAGTCGTGTTCTAACAATTTCAAAATATTCAAAGCACTTTTTATACATTCTCATCTAGATGACAGATATCAAAATAGATGCGCACGTTTTCGGAAATGAGACAATTTTTAGAAACGAGTAGTTCTATTCTATGGGTTTATGATTTATAACTGAACAATTTATTTTACAACAGCTGTCGCATTGTCTCTAAATGCGATAAAGAATTTAAGTAACAGATGGTCAGGAGACTCACATCCTCGAATAAATTCTCATTCATCCCCATCGCGATGCTAATGAATACAGCGATCTTAGTAGTTCCAAAGCTCTGGTGTCTGAATTATGATTCGAATATTTTTTATTCGATTCTACAACATAATCAGTTGCTGTTCCTAAACTTTTTTGAACACGGTTACCGGAGATAATATTCAAACGTGAAGATTTTACAGGAATGACCGTTGTGAACTCGTTGGATACCTTGTCGGTGGTTGAAATGTCCATAGTACTTGATAGGTCGGTTGTAGTCAAAGCTGCAGTTGTTGTATCATAATCGGTTGTTGTGGTTGGAATGCTTGTTGTTGTATATTGTTCTGGAAACAAACTTATTATCGGTGTACTTATATCAGACTCATCGCTGTTGTATCTAACATCTAATAGTTTGGTTGATGCCTCATATGATAGATCCAAAATAGTTGATTTTACATCTTCAGCTGCCGAAGTAGTTGTTTCAAAACTTTCCCTGTTTTTTAAATCCGAAGTTGCAGTTAGTCCTGTAAGTTTTTCCAACTGTACATCGTGATTTGCTGTAATTGGCGTTGAAGCAGTTGAAGTTACTTTTTTTAGGTTTCGTTCTTTTTTGTTAGTTCTAGTGGTCACAATTCGAATCTCACTGCTATCATTTTCTTGGCTATCCATTTTTATTAGTGCATTGAGTAAAGCTTTTCTTGAATCCTCCACAGTTTTGTTATAATCGTCATCGCATGTTTGAATAAGTAATAGTATGAGCCTTCTAACCGATTTGTTTGTGTCTGCTGTTTTCATTACATTCATTAGGTGGTTTGCTTCTAAGTCATTTAAATCCCCAAACATTTGGTTTGCCTTTCTTTGCATCGTATCCATAAGCTCATTTTCATTAGATTCTTCTTCACTCAATCTACTATGTATGCCGCTTTTCCCACGACGTTTGGTAGACAGCGTAGAACTGGTTATTAAAGGCAACTCCGCACTAGTTGGTGTAGTTGAAGTAATCAAAGTACTAGTCGATTTTTTCTGATTTCGTGGGAGATACGTGAGTGCATTCAAAACAGTCGTTTTGGCATCTTCTTCAGTATCCATAAGACCATCATTGATGGTGAGTGGATCAAGAAAAACTGTATAAGATAGCGTTGTTTTCGAATTGGGGGCTATTTTCCCTGTATCTGGAATAGACGCAGTAATGATGTCAGGGAATGGAGTAGTAGTTTCGTTGATTTTCTCATTTGAAAACTGTTTTGTAATGTAATGCCCTTTTGTCACACTTGGAACCGGTGTTGAATTCGAAATTTGCGGGATTGTCGAAGTAATTCGTTTGTTTTGGTGCAACGCATTGTCCAAACTAAGAAAATTGTAAATAGTTTTAGCCTGTTTTCCTGCTTCGACTTGATTTCGTTTT
Source organism: Topomyia yanbarensis (assembly GCF_030247195.1). Lineage (NCBI taxonomy): Eukaryota > Metazoa > Arthropoda > Insecta > Diptera > Culicidae > Topomyia > Topomyia yanbarensis. The sequence goes on along the minus strand of NC_080672.1, from coordinate 194,115,106 downwards.
GTGATAATAGACTGACTCTGAGCTCGTTGTAACTGCTCGTCATCGTCTAAGATATCTTCCCGATCTGGTGGCAAGAATACGACACTTGGCTGGTTAGCTAACTTTTGGCTCTGAGGTGGCAGAAGTTCGAAGCATACTGTTGGAGAGGAATCCGTAGAAGTAGTAATTGGAGTTAGTTCTTCTCCCCAACGAAGCGGTACTGCTTGGGTATCAAAAAGTGCGGTCGGGTATGTATCAGTACTATTCGCTGGCTTAATATTCTTACCGTAAGGAACGGGAGTTGAGTTTAGTTGGTGTCCTCTATTGATTGGAAAGTAACTATTATTATCATGTTTATCCCCGAGGTCTTCGACACTTTCAACTACTTTAAAAGCTGGTGGCTTAAGAGTTCCTAATTCTTCGTTTACTTCATCAGCCAACTCATTTTTGCTCTCTGTGTTTATATTTTTCAGTGATTTCGATTGACGTTCAATATAAGTAGCGCCAGTTTTTCTTATGTTATCAATTATTAAATTGGAAGCTGGAGATTTGTTATGGGTGTTGCTAGGTTCCAAATTCACCATGAACTGCGCAAACGTTGTTGTAGATGGAATTTCTGTTGTTACCTCTAAATTCCCACTTGTGGTTTCCCTTTTCACAGTGGTTGGCAACGTTATATCGGAAAAGTCAAGAACTTCTAAATCATCTGTAACCGTTCGTGGAGCTGGAGTTATTTGCTGACGTGAGGAAAAGTATGTCGCTTCTTCTGTTGAAATATCTTCATTTTTGTATATTCTGTTATCGATTTGATTAGATAATCTGAAATAAGTAGGTCCCTTTGGTCTGATTTCAGTCAAAATACGGCGGAATGACTCTGGATCTTGTAGATAAGCAGATAATGCATGTGTAAATACTTGCGCCAGTTCCCGAATTTGTGGTGATCCGGAAGAGCCGAATATAGGGTGTCTTGAAAATTGTCCATCAAGATCGTTTCCTGATTCATCTTCAATACGTGTCTGAAATCTCAAAGATTCTGTAGTAGGACCAGAATCCTTTGAATCGAATAGTTGTTGGTATTTATCGATCGTTTTTTTGCTGAGTAATGAAGGGCTTATAGAATGCTGATTGTCCTTTGGTTCAAGGCCTTCCGTTCGTGTACCCGTTGTTATTGGGCTAATTGTTGTTGTGGTTGTTATTGTTGTTACATCTCTTCCTGAATCGTTTGCAAAATATAGGGCTAATGAGTGCAATGCATTGGGTCCCGATGAAGGAGGCACGTCCACTCCAGGTCGATTTTCCAATACAATTTCTGATATCTCGAGATCTTGTAATGTTTTCATCATTTTTAAAGCATGTTCCACAGCCCCTGAAACAGTAGGCGATGCTTGTATACTAGGAGTGGTATTTTCTGTAACTACTTTATTGGTTACAGCTGGAATAGTGGGGGTGTAGAATGGCTTGTCCTTTGCCTTTGTACTTAGCTTTCTCGCCGTTGTGTAGGCGGGGAAATTCGAATTCTCTGAATTAGAACTGGGATGTGGCTGAGAATTACGCAATTCAATATTGAATGCCGGTTTGCGATCAGTTTTCTGATTTAGTGTACTAGTTTGATGCGTCGTACTCCCGCGGTTGACTGAGGAAGACGTTGTTGCTCTTATCGTTTGCTGCCTAGTTGTAGTAGATGTCATCGGAATTTCAGTAGCTCTAGTGATAAACGGTTTAGCATCAAAATTAAAGGAATTTTTAAAACCAATACCCCCGCTATTATCTAGAACTTTTGCAGTTCGATATAATTCCTTTTCGTTTCTATTAATAAATTTTGCAGGTCTGTCATAACTATTAGCGTCAGATTTATAGTTCAAGTTATCCAAATTTTTCTCTGGCAATGGATAGTTGTACCCATTTAGTTTCTTACCACTACGTGCAAACGCAACCGTTTCATCTGTTGCTTGGATTTCCTCTGAGTTTGTTTTAATATTTCTAGAGCTTTCGTTATTTCTAACATTATTTCGTTTTAAAGAAATGTCCTCAAAGTCGATACTTTCATCTGATTGTTCCACGATGGTGTCCATGCGACGATTGAATTCGAGTGCGTTTAAATTAGTTCCCAATTGTTTATTGAGAAAAGCGTGTTTGCGTTGTATGTTAAGTGAAAGATGCTCTGGTGATGTTATGGGTTGTGGGATGGGATGTCTACTCTGAATCCTAGCCCGCTGAGCTTGAGTAAGCATCTCTGAACTTTCGGCGTAGTGATTGGGTGCTGCTGCACAATCAACTTTGAACCACCAATCACAAATCAGATCCAACTGTCGAAATATGGTACCGTTGGGACACAGGAATGATATTTTTTTGCCCTCATCACATATGTGGAAGACCTGTAAAATAAAAATAAAAATGTCAGTGATTATGTATTCGACATAATGCTAATGCTCAAATCGGATGCATTGCTTCAAAGTTGCAGTTCTTCCTTTGTAGTACATTGTGCGTTAAAACTTGTACGGATGTATTATGATCTCATATATATATATATATATATATATATATATATATATATATATATATATATATATATATATATATATATATATATATATATATATATATATATATATATATATATATATATATATATATATATATATATATATATATATATATATATATATATATATATATATATATATATATATATATATATATATATATATATATATTTATATAAGCCCTAAGATACCGTATAGTACAGAAACAAATGAATTGCTTGCAAAATGAGAGGCAGATGTCGCCACGCACGCCAACAACGAAGCAACCCTGCATCGATCAGACAGCAGCAACTGTCAGCGCAATACACACGCATACCACCCGTCGTCGAAGAAAATCTTGTTTGACGTGAGGAAGTAGTAACGTCAGAAAATAGCAGACCACCGATGTGGCAGTTTTTCACCAAGAAGTTAGTGCCGCGGAAAGTATAAACGGCCGGAAAACAACCCGGAGTGATTCGATGATTGTCCAGTGAAGGGGACAAATCAGGCCAACAACGAACGATTGCACGCGACTCGGTAAGCGTTGGCGAAATACTGGTGACGGGCCATCGAAGTCAGAAAGCCGCTCGGACGGTACGACATTGCCACGTGAGGGAGTTAACCTCAAAACGACGGTTCGCCGGCGACGCAACCGGTGGCGATTGGCGAACAAGGACCGATAAACCGATAAGGACTGAGGATTAGCGATCAACTATTTGCTCAAGACACATTCCACGCACTTGTATCGCTTACCTCATGAAAATAAATCTGCTAATATAAGTAAAAGTTGTTCTGAAATATGTTGGTATAGGTTTAAGGCTCCCAAATCATTGATATATATAAATTTTTTAAAAGAATTTCATGACGCTCGTCAATAAAACCAGTAATACATTTAAGACTCGTTTTTAAAAATTGAATAGATTTTCCCGTGCCACACCGATATGCTCGTAATGAAATTAATTTGGAGTAATCTTAAATGCCATTTTATTGTATACATATTGTACAAAGATTTCATCTTTGGACGCAGATTTTTTGAGTGAAAGTATTGCCGGATAAAAGGGGGGCAAAAATTGACCATTTTTGCGTTGTCCCCTAACGCAAAAATCGTGTTTTTTTCAATTTTTCACGAAAACAATGCACGATATCTATGAAATATTTTCAGAATCTATTAGCACTCATCAATACCTTTCTAAAAATGTGCTATTTGTATATAACAAACTTTGAAATCGTTCTTTCACAGGGGTGCACTGAAGTGTTGTCCCCTAACGCTTTCCGTTACATTACGGTAAATCCTTCTGCAGAGATACTTTGGAGCCTTCAGAACAGGATATAGACATCAAAGATATAAGCTACCTATTTCAGAAAAAGCGCAGCCATGCAGTGGTATGAGTGGCCTAAGGGGTGGAAAGAGAGAGAGAGGGGGGAGGGGTTATGCCATTAACGTTGTCCCCTAATGCAAAAATCATGTTTTTTTTTCAATTTTTCACGAAAACAATGCACGATATCTATGAAATATTTTCATAATCTATTAGTACTCATCAATACCTTTCTAAAAATGTGCTATTTGTATATAACAAACTTTGAAATCGTTCTTTCACAGGGGTGTGTTGAAGTGTTGACCCCTAACGCTTTCCGTTACATTACGGTAAATCCTTCTGCAGAGATACTTTGCTACCTATTTCAGAAATGCTATAAGCTACCTATTTCAGAAATAGCGCAGCCATGCAGTGGTATAAGTGGCCTAAGGGGTGGAAAGAGAGGGGGGGGGGGGTTATGCCATTAAGGGGAAGGCCTACCTTATAATATCACAAAATAATCGAGTATTTATTACATCTATCAATGGATAAACTATCTAAGAATAAATCAACAATTTCAGAACAGGGTTCAAGATATGGAATGGAACGAAAAGATATGGAATGGAACGCAAACAAGTATGAGAGCGCATGGAAGAATTTGGTCATAGGGAATAACACTCACTTGTCCGCCTTAAATATTCTTTCAAATTGACACTGTTCAACACACGATCGAGAAGAAGAACCAAAAAAAAAATGGCGAAAGTTTTGGGTTCCAGGAAACCCCTGGTGAAGATATTTTTGAAAAAAATTGGAACCGGGCTTCACAGTTTAAAACCAAAGTTTGTATGGATAACTAGGGGTGTTCAAGAGGCAAGGTATCAATGAAAATGGTCATCATAAATTATCGCATAAAGTCTTACATAAAATGCTTATTAAATCGAAAAAGTAATCTATGTAAGTTTTTAGCTCAATCGGACATCATTAAGGGGGTGCTGCGTTTGAATATTGTTTTCATAATATAAGAAAAATCCAAACACAATTGCACTAATAGGTGGATTAAAATTTTTTCAATATTTGGTTTTTATGTCAAAGAACCTTCCGCAGGAAATAGCCAATAAAATAACGCAAACATCGAAGAAATCCGGCATGTCATTCTTGAGTTATGCGATGACACACGGAACCATTTAATTCTTGTATATAGAGATATCCAGTAAAAGGTGCATATATGAGATAAACACCATTGCACTAATAGGTTGATTAGAAAAATTTCAATATTTGATTTTTATGTCAAAGAACCTTCAACAGAAAATAACCAACAAAATAACGCAAAAATCGAAGAAATCCGTCATGTCGCTCTTAAGTTATGCGATGACACACGGAAACCAATTTATTTTTATATATAGAACCATTCCAGCGTTAGGGGATAACGTTTGCACGCATTATGCAACTGTTAACAGCTTGTCGTTTGAAAAATCCTATGATGTACGCTCAAAACACTTAATTGAATTCATTAAAAGTCCTAACACAACGTTAATGTTATGGGTTCGGTGTTTTTCAGGTTGTCATTTCATTCTGAGAGGTGAAAATGTCGCGTTAGGGGACAATAGAGCAAAATATTGATTTTCCAACCTACACTTGTATTTATCAAAAAAACCTGCTCTATCTCAAACTTGAGAGCACCTATTTGTTCTAGAAATTTGATCATCGATAGTCACAGAACAATACTGTATACATAGATTTTTGTGCTTTCATGAAATTTTTTTCACGACCGTTGCAAACGCTGCGTTAGAGGACAACACCAAAATGAATACAAACGGTTGCATATGAAGTGTTGTCCCCTAACGCGACCGAAGTGTTTGTTGAAGCTCAAACAAAGCCAAGCATATTACCGCTAGACATGTAAATAACTCAAAACAAAGATTGAAATACCAAACTAGATGTTATTCTAGTTTCACCTTCATGTGTATTTGACAAATGATATTTAGAAATCAAATTAATATGGATTGAGAACAGGCCACACCGTATACCACAGTGTGGCCCGGTATAGAAGAGATTGTAGATCGCCACTTTCTAATCGTTCGAAAAAGGTGGTTTCAAGTAGTTTTGGTAAGTTGAATACATTATTGACATCGGAAAATATAGTAAATAAAATTAACTGTTTATTAGGGTGACTCAACAAATTTTTATTTTGTTGACCAAATAAGTTTTTTCAAGCAATTTTAATGTGCTGACTTTGTTTTTTGACATTACAAAATCTTGAAAAAAAAAAAATTTACTGTTCATTAGGGCAGATCAAAAAACGTCATTAGTGTGGTTCAATATTTATTTTCTTGTTGCGTTAAAAATAAACAAATGTGACACTGAAGCAACTCAGCAAAGGTAATACTCAGTCTCAGTCAAGCAGTTATGATATTTACATATTGTATATAATGTCGTGAAAAACCAGTAATACGGTTGAAGTAAAGATTTCGAAATAGAATATCGCCCTTCCAGTTCAACCTCTGGCGTTTGTTCAACCGTTTCTATGTAGACAATAAGTGCAAGAAGGCACTTAATAGTAATGATTGTGGAAATTAATCAAATTGCATCCGTTTTACGCGATTTTTGGAAAAGAAGTGAAGGACGCAGCTTTTTGAAAATTTAGATATATTAAGTATGAAAAAATTGTTAAAAATTTGCACACAATTGCGGTCTTATGGGTCAGCTGACCGGCTTGTCACTGAATTATCTAAATGATAGAAAACTGGAGAATTTCGTGAAATTGTATCTTTTATTTGCGAATTCTGAGAAATGCGTATCCTCAATAAAAATTTGACTTTAACGTGCTATAAAAACATTAAAAAGTTGTGTTAAACTACGATGTTTGGTTCATGTAGAAGAAAATCAATTCCGAAAAGACAAACCGTGGTTTGTTCCAAGTGGTCAATAATAATAAACTGTGAAGTCCCGTTCCATTTTTTCAAAAATTTCTCCACGGTGCACAGTGGTTTTTTTTGCCAAAAACACGCGATTAATTATTTACACAAAAACGGTCAAGTTTAGATCAATAATGTCTTCTGAAAGTTTTATCAGTATTTTAAGACCTTTCTTCTGGTTTAGTACATTGATTGATTAATCTCCCTAAAAGTGAGATATTTTTCTCATTTTTTTAAAATGTATAGTTAATGAGATCGTATGTTCTGCAATATTGTAGAGCTACTTTTTGCGAACAACTTTGCTTAAGAGTCCAAAATTGTATATTCAATACTTGTGAAGTTATAGTGCCTTGTTTGTGGATGGCCCCTTAAAATCATTTTTTTAATATAACTTTTTTGGTATCGTACCTATGAATTTAGAATGTTCTACAAAGTTATTTGCGTCAATGTCATCCGCAACTCTTTAGAAGAACGTTTTGTTCTAGCTCTTCTATCTTCGAAGTTATTTAGCAATTTTTGAAAAAAATAGTGCTTTTTCCAATAGCAATAACTTTTGAACGGGCAAAAACGGGCAACCAGCTATAGTTATAAACCTTAGTACAACAAATGAACTACAAAATCCAATGTATTCCATTTGTCTACTGTTGTCTCCAGTGCTGTTATGGACGCTTTAGGAAGTGCTTTCCGCTGTTTAGTATGCATTTTTCAGTAAGTGGAATTGTTCATCTGTTCCTCGCTGGATTCTCTTTTTACGTATGCGTGTGCAGGAAAGAAATTAAGAGAGAGAAAGAGAAAGAGAGAGAACAAGAGAGAGAAAGAAAGAGGGAGAGAAAAAGAGAGAGATTGGAGAGGACCGCTAAGCGCATAACTTCTACGAAATCGCCTTTAAGAAAATCAGTGTTACACAGCTCCGAGATGTAGCAATCCTTGACTGTTACTAAGGGTAATGCTCAAAACTAGAAGATTCCCGAACTTCGACGCGGTCACGTGTGCGGGAGAGTGTCTGTACACGTTTTTTCGTACATTCAATGATACGAAACGTTTTAAGCGATACTAATTTAAAGGGATTTTCATCAAAATGTGTACAGTTGGAATGTAAGGTAATTGATTGAAACATAATTTCTTTATATACTTAGTATTCTTGTTTATTGAAAAGTACACTCATTATACTATTTAGGTACCCTTGATAAACGTCACTTGTTTTCCCTTTGGGTTTCCGCGAGAGAAAGTATGAAAATTGGTTCTGTAGTTCAACAAGTCTTTCAATATTATAACGTTGACGGACATAATATGCCCGATTTTGCCGCTGGAATAATGCAAATAGTCAAGAAGTCTTGTATTTATTTCAAAAGACTGTGGATCAAGCATAATCGCACAGTAACTAATGTTTTTAGACTCTTAAGACTTTGGGTGCTCATAACTCAAGTACACAGAATTTTCTTGAAGGCGATTTTTGCGCGATTTCGCAGAAGTTATGCGCTTAGCGGTCCTCTACAATCTTTCTCTCTCTCTCTCTCTCTCTCTCTCTCTCTTTCTTTCTCTCTCTCTTTCTTTCTCTCTCTTGTTCTCTCTCTCTTTCTCTTTCTCTCTCTTAATTTCTTTCCTGCACACGCATACGTAAAAAGAGAATCCAGCGAGGAACAGATGAACAATTCCACTTAATGAAAAATGCATACTAAGCAGCGGAAAGCACTTCCTAAATCGTCCATAACAGCACCGGAGACAACAGTAGACAAATCGAATACATTGGATTTTGTAGTTCATTTGTTGTACTAAGGTTTATAACTATAGCTGGTTGCCCGTTTTTGCCCGTTCAAAAGTTATTGCTATTGGAAAAAGCACGTTCTTCTAAAGAGTTGCGGATGACATTGACGCAAATAACTTTGTAGAACATTCTAAATTCATAGGTACGATACCAAAAAAGTTATATTAAAAAAATGATTTTAAGGGGCCATCCACAAACAAGGCACTATAACTTCACAAGTATTGAATATACAATTTTGGACTCTTAAGCAAAGTTGTTCGCAAAAAGTAGCTCTACAACATTGCAGAACATATGATCTCATTATCTATACATTTTAAAAAAATGAGAAAAATATCTCGCTTTTAGGGAGATTAATCACTCAATGTACTAAACCAGAAGAAAGGTCTTGAAATACTGATAAAACTTTCAGAAGACATTATTGATCTAAACTTGACCGTTTTTGTGTAAATAATTAATCGCGTGTTTTTGGCAAAAAAACCACTGTGCGGTGACTTAGTTGGAACCGTAAATCTCCGCCATCTTTTTATTTGTTCTGCTCCCAAGCCTAGTACGTTGGAAAAATTCGATCAAAAATATCCATTTCACTTAAAAGATGCAAATTTTCAAAAATTTCACAAAGCTTTGGTTTTAAACTGTGAAGTCCCGTTCCATTTTTTTTTTCAAATACTCCTTCACGGTGATTTAGTTGGAACCACAAATACCTGCCATCTTTTTATTTGTGCTGCTACCAAGCCCAATTCGATGGTAATTTTTTTTTTCAATCGTAGGGCTTTACAGTAAAATTTTCGATTATCAAATCATTTTTCAAAAATTTCCATATCCTTGGATCTAAAAAAAATTATAATTTGTTTTCAGCGGTTTTCGTTTGATGCTGATGCTTCATGCTATTTTCAGACATATTTCAATTTTTTTTTTTCGATTTTCAACATTTCATGTACTCCCCCTTTGGATTTTTTCTTATATTATGAAAACAATATTCAAACGCAGCACCCCCTTAATGATGTCCGATTGAGCTAAAAACTTGCATAGATTACTTTTAATGTAGAATACATTTAAGCTTTCAATATAGGGGTCCCGTTTCAAAATATCGGCTGCGGCACCGCGTCAGATTTTGAACGTTAATAACTTTTATCATACTTAACAGAATGATTTGATTTTTAGGCCAATTTGTTGAAAATATGTTCCTCTATGCTGTATTAAAATTTTAAGTATGTATAACATGCACTAATAACAAAAAATTGTGTTTTGAAAAATCTTTCGAAAACGACTCGGAAAAGTGAAAATTTTCAGCCCATCCCGCACAGAGCCGTCAAAATGGTGGACCAACCGAACAATAAAATAATGAAAAGTTTATATATAGGTCCACTACATGTTTGTTTTATGATTATTCGTATTTGGTTGCTTGACGAGAGCAGTTAGTGGGGGAAAGACGGCATACTCCTTTGGTTAGGCCATTAGAAGCCGGACGGAAAGGAAAGGCTCACGCACGGCACGAGAACGAGCGAGAAAGCGATAGTAGTGCATATTAGCGCGATTATATAAATATCTGTCGGTCGGTTTTTCTCATTCGTATTCGTTCAAGTACTAGCAAGCAGCCAGTCCACCGAAGTAAAGCAGTTGGCAATGACGACGGTCCGAAAAAGTGCCCCAGCTACTGGTGACTCATCGGAACTGTCGCCCTGCAAGAATTTCGCCCCAACTAAAGGGCAACTAATCTGTAGGCTATCGTTCCAGCGTCTATATAAGAAATACGATGTGTGGAACGAAAGAAAGAGAATTTAAATTATCCTCTCTCGCTCGTTTTCGTGCACTGCTTTTCCATTCCTTTCTGCTGCTAATACCATCATAACTTAAACGAATGTGCATGTTCCCCCACCATCTCATGGCCAGTGTTGCCACAATTGCATGTTGCTATTACACTTTGAATTATTTTATCGATCCTCTCTAGTATTGATAAAATATAGAACGTGCAAAGTACACTAGTCGCATGCTTTTATTCGAACTTTTTGGCAGCCTCCGTTGATTAACTGCATAAATCGATTTGTTTGTGCAGCTCCTTGCTAGTAGCAAACTAAATAGCCTTTATCAGCGCTAACAAATAACACAAAAGAATTTAAATTTGTGAAAATATTTTCCTTCCTTCTTTTCAAATCTGTAACATTCTTTGAAAATATTGTTTGAATGTTGTTATTGAAAAACTGAACATGCAAGTTTGCTAGCACTGGCCACTACATTGAAGGCGATGGAAAGACAGAATATTCGTTTTGGTTATGCTAGTATTGGTAGCCGAACGGAAAGGAAAGGCGCAGGAATGGAACGAAAACGAGCGAGAGAGCGATAGTAGTGCTTTCTCGTGTGTTTATATATGAATATTGGTCAGTCGGTTTTTCTCATCATTCGTATTCGTTCAAGCACTAGCAAGCAGCCAGTCCACCGAAGGAAAGCAGTTGGCAATGGCGATGGACGGAAACAGTGCCCCAGCTACTGGTGACTCATCGGAACTGTCGCCCTGCAAGAATTTCGCCCCAACTAAAGGGCAACTAATCTGTAGGCTATCGTTCCAGCGTCTGGTTCGTGAGATTGTACAGGACTGCAAAGTCGAGCTACGCTTACAAACCTCAGTCGTAATGATGCCCCGAGAAGCCAACGATGCCTACTGGTTCGAGAAAGCAAAATAGTGCGCCTGGTTTGTTCGAGAATGCAAAATACTGCACCAAACGCATAACTTTCAGGCCAAATATATTAAACTGGCTCACCGTGTCGCGGGGAGTGCGTCTGAATTATGCTCCCGCAATAAAACAATAAACGGTTCTTTTCAGGACCAATTAATTGTGTTCTAATAAGAGTTAAACTGAAATATCCATTTGAGGTGTTTAACAATTTTCAGCAAGTAGGTTAGAAATACGATATGTGGATAGAAAGAGAATTTAAATTATCCTCGCTCGTTTTCGCGCACTGCTTTTCCATTCCTTTCTGCTGCTAATACATCATAAATTAAACGAATGTGCGTGTTCCCCACCATCCCATGGCCAGTGTTGCCACAATTGCATGTTGCTATTACACTTTGAATTATTTTTTCGATTCTCTCTAGTGTTGATAAAATATAGAACGTGCAAAGTACACTAGTCGCGTGCTTTTATTCGAACTTTTTGGCAGCCTCCTTTGATTAACTGCATAAATCATTAGATTTAAATTAACGTCTCGAAGTGAAGTCACGATGCTCCGGTTATGTCACAGACATTACCCACCCATCTTTTTTTAGTTTAGTAGAGCGAATACGAATTACTATCGCTCTCTCGCTTGCTCGTTTTCGGGCTATGTTCCTTTTCATTCTTTCCTGCTACTAATACTAGCATAATCAAAACGAATGTGCGTCTTCCCACCATCCATTTAGTGAGCAGTGTTGCCAAACGCATTTTCAGTTTTTCATCAATAACATTTCAACAATATTTTCAAAGAATGCTGTAGATTCGAAAAAAAGAAAAATAGTTGGTGATGGAAAAGAATTCCCAATTAGAATTTTTAACCATAATTATAACGAATCATTTGAAAATTTCACATGCAAACGTAATTTCGTTGCATATCATTAGATTTGGATTAACGTCACAAGTGTAGTTACGACACTCCAGTTATGTCGCAGACATTACCCACCCATCTTTTAATGTAGAATATTTAGTCTAGAAATCAGAATGTTCCAATGGTCGTTTCAGGCGACTTCAACATAGATGTTTCAAAACAAGAGAATTTGAAATTTGTTTATTTTATGAATGAATGTTTCAAGCTTCGTTTGATCTCTGATCCATCACAAGCAACTACACTTGCAGGCACATGCATTGATCTTGTATTTGTCAAAAACGTCAATGCAGAAACCCGAAGATATATTTCGTACTTTTCATATCACAGACCAATACTTTTTTTAATTGATCCAGTGGTTTAATTTCAAATGTAAACAACGCTTGAAAAATTATAACCGGTTGACGACCTACACCTACACCAATCATGTCAGAATCACCTCCTGGACAACAGTTAAGCCCGGAAATAGTAAGAAGTCAGAAGCATCCAACGAAAATCGAAGCCAGCGCATCTCCCCACCAAGGCCAACAACGCCAACAAAAACGGTCCTTGTCAGGACCACCATCATTTTTGTAAAGAATAATTTGAAATATTCCTCGCCCAAATCACCTTTTGTCCGAAAATTCCAATGAATATCAACATATTTGAAGAACGTGTTCCTTATGTATTCTACATCTCTCCGGTTATGTCGCAGACATTACCCACCCATCTTTTTTCAAATTAAAAAGCATTTTATGTAAGACTTTATGCGATAGTTTAAGATGACCATTTTCATTGATATCTTGCCTCTTGAACACCCCTAGTTATCCATACAAACTTTGGTTTTAAACTGCGAAGCCCGGTTCCAATTTTTTTCAAAAATTTCTTCCTGGGACCCAAAACTTTCGCCATTTTTTTTTTTGGTTCTACTCCCCGATCGTGTGTTGAACAGTGTTATCCCGTCAATTTGAAAGAATATTTAAGGAGGACAAGTGAGTGTTATTCCCTATGACCAAATTCTTCTATGCGCTCTCATACTTGTTTGCGTTCCATTCCATATCTTTACGTTCCATTCCATATCTTTGAACCGTGTTCTGAAATTGTTGATTTATTATAATTTGTTTTCAGCGGTTTTCGTTTGATGCTGATGCTTCATGCTATTTTCAGACATATTTCAATTTTTTTTTTCGATTTTCAACATTTCATGTACTCCCCCTTTGGATTTTTTCTTATATTATGAAAACAATATTCAAACGCAGCACCCCCTTAATGATGTCCGATTGAGCTAAAAACTTGCATAGATTACTTTTTCAAATTAAAAAGCATTTTATGTAAGACTTTATGCGATAGTTTAAGATGACCATTTTCATTGATATCTTGCCTCTTGAACACCCCTAGTTATCCATACAAACTTTGGTTTTAAACTGTGAAGCCCGGTTCCAATTTTTTTCAAAAATTTCTTCCTGGGACCCAAAACTTTCGCCATTTTTTTTTTGGTTCTACTCCCCGATCGTGTGTTGAACAGTGTTATCCCGTCAATTTGAAAGAATATTTAAGGAGGACAAGTGAGTGTTATTCCCTATGACCAAATTCTTCCATGCGCTCTCATACTTGTTTGCGTTCCATTCCATATCTTTACGTTCCATTCCATATCTTTGAACCGTGTTCTGAAATTGTTGATTTATTCTTAGATAGTTTATCCATTGATAGATGTAATAAATACTCGATTATTTTGAGATATTATAAGGTAGGCCTTCCCCTTAATGGCATAACCCCCCCCCCCCCCCCCCCTCTCTTTCTCTCTTTCCACCCCTTAGGCCACTCATACCACTGCATGGCTGCGCTATTTCTGAAATAGGTTGCTTATATCTTTTATGTCTATATTCTGTTATGTAGGCTCCCAAAGTATCTCTGCAGAAGGATTTACCGTAATGTAACGGAAAGCGTTAGGGGACAACACTTCAGTGCACCCCTGTGAAAGAACGATTTCAAAGTTTGTTATATACAAATAGCACATTTTTAGAAAGGTATTGATGAGTGCTAATAGATTCTGAAAATATTTCATAGATATCGTGCATTGTTTTCGCGAAAAATTGAAAAAAAACACGATTTTTGCGTTAGGGGACAACGCAAAAATGGTCAATTTTTGCCCCCCTTTTATCCGGCAATACTTTCACTCAAAAAATCTGCGTCCAAAGATGAAATCTTTGTACAATATGTATACAATAAAATGGCATTTAAGATTACTCCAAATTAATTTCATTACGAGCACATCGGTGTGGCACGGGAAAAAATATTCAATTTTTAAAAGCGAGTCTTAAATGTATTACTGGTTTTATTGACGAGCGTCATAAAATTCTTTTAAAAAAATTATATATATCTATGATTTGGGAGCCTTAAACCTATACCAACATATTTCAGAACAACTTTTACTTATATTAAAAGATTTATTTTCATGAGGTAAGCGATACAAGTGCGTGGAATGAGTCTACTCATCAACTTGTGAGAGTAACTAACATGATAAAGTCAAATATCTCAGAGAGCTATTCCACTGGAGTTGCTCTTCTAGACATCGGAAAAGCTTTCGACAGTGTCTGGCTCAAAGGTTTAATTTCCAAAATGTGGGATTTCAATTTTCCAATTCACATAATTAAGATAATTAAAAATTATCCTACTAACGGTACCCCACAGGTTTCTTATCAGAATTATAAATCTAATAAGCTAATAAGCGTGCTTTAACGGGACGTGTCTCTCAAGGGTCAAGTGTCGCACCAATCCTATACAATATTTTTACCCCTGATCTTCCAAGTCTACCCACAGGCTGTAAGAAAACACTTTTCTTTGATGATACTAGTATCTCAGTCACTGGTAGGAGTCTTCGTGTTATCTGCAGTCGACTGTAACGAAGCTTGAATATTTTCAATGATTACCTGAAAAAAATGGAAAATTTCCACTAATGCGGTAAAACACAATTGATTGTGTTTCCGCATAAGACAAGAGCTTCTTCACTTAAACCAAATCATAACCATATTATTAAATTTCATACCGGCTTGAACCTTCGTTCGAACCGGTCACAAATCTCGATAGCTCCTGGTTTACCTAGAGTTTTTCAACAGTCTTTCTCAAGGCTATCTATATTTTCGCTCGATCAGTCTTTCTCAAAAATACCTACTTTTTCTACCCAATCAGTCTTTTTCAAGGGAGTGCGTGTTGAGTATCGGTCATGTTAGTGGCGTAGCCAGAAATTTGGTTTGGAGGGGGTTTTGATGAAAATCGCAATTTTTTTGAAAAAATGCTAAAATTTAATATGAGTTTGATAAATTATTGAAAACTCAAAAACATAAGTAGTCTAACAGATGTCATTCCTGTCTACAAACAAGAAGGATCAACATGGAACAGTTTTCAAACCTCTATAGATTATTTTCTTGTATAATATGTCAATGAAGTCAAAAATTGCGATCTTTTAAAGTGGGATAAATGATCTGAAAAATTTTCAACGTTCAAGATCACCTAATATAATAATCCATGACTTTGAAGGTTTGACAACTTCGGGAAGTTATCAACATAAAACAGCGCCTGCTTTGATATAGAAATTTTAGTGATTAACTCTCATAGAGGTAATTATGGTGAATTAATTTTTCAAAAATATTAAGAGACATGGTGCCTTCAGCAAAGTTTTTGATAATGTCATTTCAAACAATTTTGTTGAAAATATGAAGGCTACATGAATTCAACATATAGAGATTTAAATGGACTGGGCCTGCTATATTTATTCTTAGTGAAGAAAAATTTAGGTGAAAACTTTTTTTTCTGCGCTACGGATAAAATTGTTGGATGGAACTGAAACTTGCGTTTCGACTTCATCTCATCAGAATCCGACACTAACTTGGTGGGCGGACTAAGCTTGCGCCGAATTGATGCTAGCTCCTGAAAATGGAATCACTCTTTGTGTTTTTGAGTCCTTTTAATATCTGGGAATTATTTGTTTTATATCCAGTTCCCTTATTTTTTTGTAAGCTTCAAAGGCACCTTGAACGCAATGTGAATTTATTATTTAATTACCGCAGAAGAGATTTATCAAATACAGTAATTTCAGAATAGCTTGTTGTAAAGGTGTTCTACTACTATATTTCGATACTCTGAATATGTGGGATATTTATGTCTTTGACAAAGTTGTTTGAAATAGCACTTTCGAAAACCTTGCTGGAGACATTAAGTCTCGACCCAAATTTGGTTGAAGAGTCATTCTTGTCTATAATTACTTCTAGGAGGATTAACCGTCAAAATTATTCTATCAGCAGATGAACAGTTTTACGTTTTGAAATTCTTCAATGTTACTTAACATCGAAATTTGGCAGTTTCGAATGAATGTGATCGTGACCGTTAAAAATTTATCGAGCATTAATTTTACTTTTCTTTATTAGTCAACCTCACAACTTGCAGTACTAGTACGTAGCACACAAAATTTTAGTACGCCATTCATTGCATCCTGCTAAGAGGCTATTCATATAGTTGATAATACAACAAAAATCCAATGCTCATAAAACCGATCCTGACCTGCTAGAGACAAAATTACATCAGCTTTCAACTAGTTTCTGAAATGTTATTCTTGTTGTTAACCATATTGAATTGTTGTTTAAACTCTACACAATCTAAAAAAATACATTTTCAGCAAATGTTGAAATGTATGTAAGTTTTCGGTAAACAAGCTTATGTTTTATATGCAATCAACCTATTCAAATTTAGATTCCCATTCGAAAAATTGTCTCTAATCCATATTTTGAAGCATCTTTCCAAAAATGAGCTCATAATAATTCAGACAGTTATTTTATTTTACATTGAAGTAATTTGACAACTATGGGATTTTGGCTAAGAGATAAGTTACAAGATCCCCTTCCCATAATTTTCCAAAAGTTCTCATGACGCTTTAAACACAGTTCTCAATGTAGTGATCAGAGAATATTTTTCCAAAAATATTTTGTGGAATATTAAATTAAATTCGTCAGCATCAATTTTTTTCAATCCAATTAATTTTGGTTTGGGGGGGGGGTTTAACCCCCAAAACCCCCCCTGGCTACGCCACTGGGTCATGTGCAGACGTGCATCCCAAAAGTCGCTTTGATTTAGTGTTTTAAATTGTAATTTGTGTGATTGTTACAATACTGTGGGTTTTAAAGAGCAGTTATAAGTTGTTGATGTATATTGTGTTAGTGGATGAATTAATGGATTGGCTGTAAATTGCTTTTTTCGTGTTCAAAGTGCGAGTGTAAAACCCATTTGGAGCAGTTTTTAGCATCGCCATTAAGCAGAGGCGATTGTGGCAGCTCATCATAGTGAGATGGTGGTGGTTGGGTATACGTAGTAGTGTTTGCATTCGTCGGTTTTTGGGTGCTGTTCAAGTGCAGGCTGGTTTTGAAGAAACCTAATGTTGCCAGCAAGTGCCCGCACAGCAAGGAAATTTGCTTCTATCAATGGGAAATGCTTCAAGCATGTGGGGACATGTAACACACAAATTCGGTGAGCGAGTTCTGGTTGACAGTATTTACATAATCTGGACTTTTTTCCTTCCCTTTGTTTTCGCTTACTTATAATCCCTTTAATTTTAACAATTGGTGAACAAAATTAGTGGCACGAAGGGTTTTGTCATGCGCTATACCAGGGATGCCAGGTCTTATTTATAGAAATCTGTGCGCAGCCGATGTAAAAATCTGTAATTTTTTTCTATAGAAAAATTGAGCGTGAGGTCAAAAATTTAGAAATTTGTGCTAGTGTATACATTAGGGTGGGGCAAAATGATCGTTTTTTCAGCACAGTATTTTTTGGTTCCTTTTGGGGTCCCAAACAACTGTGCAAAATTTGGGGTCGATTGGTGTTGACCCGGCGTAGCGCATTGCGTTTGAAATTTGTATGGAGATTAGTATGGGAAAACCTACATTTTTGCATTTTTAATTCTATAGAGTACAATTCTTCCTGTAGTATGCCAACAAATAGATAGAAGTGTAGTACAGGATATGCTGAACAACTTTGCCGAAGGATGTATGGTGTTAGAATGTCTCTAAGCCGAGTTATAGCTGTTCAAAGTTCAATACATCGAATTAAATGCCAAAAATCATTTTTATTGCCAACACTGCGGGTGTACCAATGGAATTTCATATAGAATTCCAAAATAACATTATTTATTTTAGATTTACCACATTGGTATGTTTGGATGAATTATTCGAAAGCCTTAGCTCAATTTCATGAGGTAGTTGAGCAATAGGGCGTAATGAGGGGTGATGGGGGGGGGGACTTTAATATGTAGAAATTCGAACTGAAGTGTTGTCGAGTTGGAATGTTCAGATGAATTATTTCAAAACATTTACACATTGTCCTACGCATAATAGAAACGATGAAATAAAACATACTGTATCCATTTGCCTTGACTTTTATCAATAGAAGTCATGTTACAGACTGAATCAAATGATGTCGAGTTGATATGTCAGAGGATTATATTTCGGTATACAACGCATGATTTGATAGCATGCTCATTTCTATGCTGTTTGATCACGAGGCGTGAAGCTAATTTCTGGATTTCAACATGAAATCTACCAGATCCCTACATCAATTTTTGCTTCAGGTGATCGAGCAACATTGAAATGAGCATCCCATCAAATCATAGTGCGTATTAAACTGAAATATAATCAATGCAATCCTCTGACATATCAACTCGACATCAATTGATTCAGTCTGTAACGTAACTTCTATTGATAAAAGTCAAGGCAAAAGGATACAGTATGTTTCATTTCAACGTTACTATTATGCGTAGGATATTGTGTAAATGTTTTGAAATAATTCATCTGAACATTCCAACTCGACAACATTTCAGTTCAAATTTCTACATATTAAAGTCCCCCCCCCCCCCTCACCCCTCATTACGCCCTATTGCTCAACTACCTACGCTTATGAAATTGAGCTAAGGCTTTTGAATAATTCATCCAAACATACCAATGTGGTAAATCTAAAATGTATAATGTTATTTTGGAATGCTATATGACATTCCATTGGTACACCCGCAGTGTTGGCAATAAAAATGATTTTTGGCATTTAATTCGATGTATCGAACTTTGAACAGCTATAACTTGGCTTATAGACATTCTAACACCATACATCCTTCGGCAAAGTTGTTCATCATATCCTGTACTAAACTTCTATCTATTTGTTGACATACTACAAGAAGTATTGTAGTCTGTAGAATTAAAAAGGCAAAAATGTAGGTTTTCCCATACTAATTTCCATACAAATTTCAAACGCAATGCGCCACGCCGGGTCAGCACCAATCGACCCCAAATTTTGCACAGTTGTTTGGGACCCCAAAAGGTACCAAAAAAGTGCTGTGCTCGGTTGATGTGGCTATGATTACGTTTTTTCATATAACAATGCCCCACCCTAGTATACATTATAACAGGAAACTGGAAATCTGTGCATTAAAACAGAAAAGTGTTGAAATCTGTTCAGAAAACTGAAAATATCGATATCGTGAAGGAAGGGAAAGCTTGGGTGCTCGTCTCGTCTATATTACTTCGGTTGTACCTTTTTTTTACAATGGAGAAGACCTTTACGTACTAGCCCAGTACACGTGCTATTGGTAGGGTCCAATCTACTACACGGGGTGCACTGGGGGCGTGTCGGGCTCGAATGGTGACGCTGCCATTAATACCGACTAAACTCCATTGGGCTCCGCCATCGTTCCTCCCAGGAACTACCTCTCGGTATTACTTCTGGGGGGATGGCTGTACCAAATGTACTCATTTACTCTCACTTACGCGTTCATACGTCCTGTATGAGGCTTACTTGGGTGCTCTCTCAATCGCACTTTGATTCACTCTCAAACACTCCCACATGAGGCTGACTTTTGTGCTCACCTTTTTCGTTCCTTGCGAGGCTGACTTGTGTGCTCACCTTACTCATTCCTTGCTAGGCTTACTTTTGTGCTCGCCCCACCCATACCATGTGAGGCTGACTTGGGTGCTCACCCTATCACCTGATTCACTCTCGATCGTGCCACTCTATTGTACCTCTGTCACTCCCCCTGGCATCCCATGTGGGACATTTTTCTTAGGCCCCACTTCTGACATACCATGCGAGGCTGACTTGTGTGCTCACCTTTTTCATTCCTTGCTAGGCTGACTTTTCTGCTAGCCTCTACCATACCATGTGAGGCTGACTTTTGTGCTCACCCTTAACATGCCGTGTGAGACTGACTTGGATGCTCACCCTTTCACTCCTCTGCCACGCCATGAGGCATCGGTAGCTAAGTCCCAACATACTACGCTACGACCCTCCCGTCTTGGCATGAGGCAGTCCACTTATACGCCTATACACTCACTCTTCTGTCTTGCTTCGGGGTGGCTGGGTTTACCCCTTACGCGGTTGCCAGTCGCTGCGCCAAACCTGCCTCGGCATAAACAGACCATTCACTCCCTTTTTTTTGTGCTTGGCCTTTTTCGCTCCAGCTAACCAATCACTAGTTAGCCGTGCCCGTCGTCTGTTGCTCGGTTCACCAGATTACCTGTAGCCTACAGGCAATCTGGATGGTAGCAGCCGAGACTACGTTCCACTTCTCCACCGATTGACACATCCGCTGAATAAGGGTATCAGGGGTTGCCACAGCCACAGACGTCAAGCATTGCTCTTCTTTCGACGTCGAACCGATGACATACGAATAGTATGTGCTCGGCAGTTTCATCTACACCTGGGCAGTCCGGGCAGACTGGGACCTCCGCGTGCCCGAACCTCGGAAACAGCCGTGGCCTGACAGGAATTGTGTCAGGTGGAAGTGAACTTCCCCATGGGGTCTTCCCACCCAGCTCAATATGCTAGGTATCAGCCGGTGGGTTTCGAGGAGTTGTCCCACTCACGCTGCCATCTGGCGACCGAGGTCACCCTGGTGCGCTCGCCGGCTCCCCTATTTCCACATAGCTCAAAGCACTCCTCATCTTCCCGAATGACCAGCTCGACTGGCATCATGCTCGCTATCACGCAGGATGCATCGTGTGATACCGTGCGGTAGGCAGATATCACTCTGAGGCACATCACGCGGTAGGTGCTCTCCAGTTTCTGTAGGTAACTGATTACCCTCAGTGTTCTTGACCATGACGGGCCGTCGTACCTGAGGATAGATACGGCAACGCCTGCCAGTAACCTACGTCTACTGGCGCACACCTTTGAGCTGTTGGACATCATTCTCGATAGAGCCGCAACAGCAGTCGACGCTCTCTTGCATGTATAGTCGACATGGCTGCCGAAGGTCAGCTTGTCGTTTATAATGACTCCGAGAGACTTCAGACTTCGCTGTGAAGTGATCGCGACTTCTCCCACATGAATAACTGCATGTTGTGCCGACTTGCGGTTGTTGACGATAACTACCTCCGTCTTATGATGAGCGAGCTCCAGGCCTCTCGCGCTCATCCATTCCTCCACCGTGCTGATCGCGTGTTCTGCGGTTAGTTCTACCTCAGGAATTGACTCCCCGTAGACCTCCAAGGTTACGTCGTCAGCAAAGCCGACGATCTTGACCCCAGGAGGGAACTTCAGTCTCAGAACCCCGTCATACATGAGGTTGCATAGCACCGGGCCTAGGATCGAGCCCTGCGGGACTCCGGCGGTAATCGGAACCCTTTTCTGACCGGCATCGGTCTCGTATATCAGTACGCGGTTTTGGAAGTAACTTTCCAGGATCCGGTACAGACCCACCGGTAGGCTAAGCCGGTGTAACGAGAGCGCGATGGCATCCCAGCTTGCGCTGTTGAATGCGTTCTTCACGTCAAGTGTTACTAACGCACAGTATCGAATACCTCGCCTTTTTCGTTGGATCGCTATCTCGGCAGTATTTATCACTGAGTTGAGAGCGTCCACTGTGGACTTACCCTTCCGAAAGCCAAACTGGTTGCTTGACAGACCGTCCGTACCTTCCGCGTACGGGGTGAGCCTGTTGAGGATGATCCTCTCAAGCAATTTGCCAGTCGTGTCGATAAGACAGATTGGTCTGTACGCCGATGGGTCGCCTGGCGGCTTCCCGGGCTTCGGCAACAGCACCAATTTCTGCCTTTTCCATCTATCGGGGAAACGGCACTCGTCAAGGCATCTCTGCATAGCTAGCCTGAACATGTTTGGGTTCGCTATGATCGCTGCCTTGAGAGCGTTGTTTGGAACTCCATCCGGCCCTGGAGCTTTGTTCATTGCTAGGGATTTTCGGCCGTGCCCGCACTGTTTCGTAGTGCAGGTGGCCAGGGGCTTGTGGCTCGAAACGGGAAGAGTACTTCGATAATCGTTGCCAACCGGTCCGGAGACCGTTCTGAGGGTGAGGAGCCCCTTTGGTCTTGGCCATCACAATCCTGTAGGCGTCACCCCACGGATTCGCGTTGGCACTCTCACACAGGTTGTCGAAACACGCTCTCTTGTTGCTTTTAATGGCCTTGTTAAGGTCCAATTTCGCAGCTCGAAACACTTCACGGCGGTTCTCTCTTGCATCCTCAGTGCGAGCTCTTTGCATCCTACGCAATCTCGGCACTCCACCAATATACCCGGCATCTGCCGTTTCTTGGCAGTGTTTTTCTCGGCATAGTGGCGTCGCACGCGCGTGATAGAACAGCTACCAGCGCATCCCCGCTTAGACTGTCGGTGTTGGCCTCCAGTCCCAGGGCCGCGGTGAAAGCTTCGCTGTCGAAGTGATTGGATTTCCACCCGCGTACCTGACAGGGATCTCCCGCCCTCAGATGCTGCACACCATAGTTCATCCTAAAGCGGATTGCTAAATGATCGCTATGGGGGTAGCCTTCGTCTACCCTCCATTCCATGCCTGGATCCAGACTCGGGCTGGCAAATGTTACGTCAATCCACGCCTCCACTCCGTTTCTACGGAATGTACTAGCGGAGCCATTATTAGCTAGCTTAGTATCGAGTTTCGCAAGCGCCTCCATTAGCGCTTTTTTTTTACAATGGAGAAGACCTTTATGTCCTAGCCCAGTACACGTGCTAACGGTAGGGTCCAATCTACTACACGGGGTGCACTGGGGGCGTGTCGGACTCGAATGGTGACCAGCCATTAATACCGACTAAACTCCATTGGGCTCCGCCATCATTCCTCCCAGGAACTACCTCTCGGTATTACTTCTGGGGGATGGCTGTACTGAATGTACTCATTCACTCTCACTCACGTGATCATACATCCTGTATGAGGCTTACTTGGGTGCTCTCTCAATCACACTTTGATTCACTCTCAAACACTCCCACATGAGGCTGACTTTTGTGCTCACCTTTTACGTTCCATGCGAGGCTGACTTGTGTGCTCACCTTACTCATTCCTTGCTAGGCTTACTTTTGTGCTCGCCCTACCCATACCATGTGAGGCTGACTTGGGTGCTCACCCTATCACCTGATTCACTCTCAATCGTGCCACTCTATTGTACCTTTGTCACTCCCTCTGGCATCCCATGTGGGACATTTTCCTTAGGCCCCACTTCTGACATACCATGCGAGGCTGACTTTTGTGCTCACCTTTTTCATTCCTTGCTAGGCTGACTTTTGTGCTAGCCTCTACCAACCTGTGAGGCTGACTTTTATGCTCACCCTTAACATGCAATGTGAGACTGACTTGGATGCTCACCCTTTCACTCCTCTGCCACGCCATGAGGCATCGATAGCTTAGTTCCAACATACTACGCTACGACCCTCCCGTCTTGGCATGAGGCAGTCCACTTATACGCCTATACACTCACTCTTCTGTCTTGCTTCGGGGTGGCTGGGTTTATCCCTTACGCGGTTGCCATTCGCTGCGCCAACCTACCTCGGCATGAACAGACCATTCACTCCCTTTTTTTTGTGCTTGGCCTTTTTCGCTCCAGCTAACCAATCACTAGTTAGCCGTGCCCGCCGTCTGTTGCTCGGTTCGCCAGATTACCTGTAGCCTACTGGCAATCTGGATGGTAGCAGCCGAGACTGCGTTCCACTTCTCCACCGTTTGACACATCCGCTGAATAAGGGTATCCGGGGTTTTGTCCCAGCCACAGACGTCAAGCATTGCTCTTCTTTCGACGTCGAACCGATGACATACGAACAGTATGTGTTCGGCAGTTTCATCTACACCTGGGCAGTCCGGGCAGACTGGGACCTCCGCGTGCCCGAACCTGTGGAGGTACTGACGGAAACAGCCATGGCCTGAAAGGAATTGTGTCAGGTGGAAGTGAACTTCCCCATGGGGTCTTCCCACCCAGCTCGATATGCTAGGTATCAGCCGGTGGGTCCACCTACCTTTCGAGGAGTTGTCCCACTCACGCTGCCATCTGGCGACCGAGGTCACCCTGGTGCGCTCGCGGGCTCCCCTATTTCCACGTAGCTCAAAGCACTCCTCATCTTCCCGAATGACCAGCCCGACTGGCATCATGCTCGCTATCACGCAGGATGCATCGTGTGATATCGTGCGGTAGGCAGATATCACTCTGAGGCACATCACGCGGTAGGTGCTCTCCAGTTTCTGTAGGTAACTGGTTACCCTCAGTGCTCTTGGCCATGACGGGCCGCCGTACCTGAGGATAGATACGGCAACGCCTGCCAGTAACCTACGTCTACTGGCGCACACCTTTGAGCTGTTGGACATCATTCTCGATAGTGCCGCAACAGCAGTCGACGCTCTCTTGCACGTATAGTCGACATGGCTGCCGAAGGTCAGCTTGTCGTCTATAATGACTCCGAGAGACTTCAGACTTCGCTGTGAAGTGATCGCGACTTCTCCCACATGGATAACTGCATGTTGTGCCGACTTGCGGTTGTTGACGATAACTACCTCCGTCTTATGATGAGCGAGCTCCAGGCCTCTCGCGCTCATCCATTCCTCCACCGTGCTAATCGCGTGTTCTGCGGTTAGTTCTACCTCAGGAATTGACTCCCCGTAGACCTCCAAGGTTACGTCGTCAGCAAAGCCGACGATCTTGACCCCAGGAGGGAACTTCAGTCTCAGAACCCCGTCATACATGAGGTTCCATAGCACCGGGCCTAGGATCGAGCCCTGCGGGACTCCGGCGGTAATCGGAACCCTTTTCTGACCGGCATCGGTCTCGTATATCAGTACGCGGTTTCGGAAGTAACTTTCCAGGATCCGGTACAGACCCACCGGTAGGCTAAGCCGGTGTAACGAGAGTGCGATGGCATCCCAGCTTGCGCTGTTGAATGCGTTCTTCACGTCAAGTGTCACTAACGCACAGTATCGAATACCTCGCCTTTTTCGTTGGATCGCTATCTCGGCAGTATTTATCACTGAGTTGAGAGCGTCCACTGTGGACTTACCCTTCCGAAAGCCAAACTGGTTGCTTGACAGACCGTCCGTACCTTCCGCGTACGGGGTGAGCCTGTTGAGGATGATCCTCTCAAGCAGTTTGCCAGTCGTGTCTATCAGACAGATTGGTCTGTACGCCGATGGGTCGCCTGGCGGCTTCCCGGGCTTCGGCAACAGCACCAGTTTCTGCCTTTTCCATCTATCGGGGAAACGGCACTCGTCAAGGCATCTCTGCATAGCTAGCCTGAACATGTTCGGGTTCGCTATGATCGCTGCCTTGAGAGCGTTGTTTGGAACTCCATCCGGCCCTGGAGTTTTGTTCATTGCTAGGGATTTAGCCACTGCGAGTAGTTCTTCATTCGTCACTGGAGCCACCATTTCGACCGTGCCCGCACTGTCTCATAGTGCAGGTGGCCAGGGGCTTGTGGCTCGAGACGGTAAGAGTACTTCGATAATCGTTGCCAACCGGTCCGGAGACCGTTCTGGGGGTGAGGAGCCCCCTTTGGTCTTGGCCATCACAATCCGGTAGGCGTCACCCCACGGATTCGCGTTGGCACTCTCACACAGGTTGTCGAAACACGCTCTCTTGCTGCTTTTAATAGCCTTGTTAAGTGCTAATTTCGCAGCTCGAAACGCTTCACGGCGGTTCTCTCTTGCATCCTCGGTGCGAGCTCTTTGCATCCTACGTCTAGCTCTGAGACAGGCTGACCGTAGAGCTGCAATCTCGGCACTCCACCAGTATACCGGGCATCTACCGTTTCTTGGCAGTGTTTTTCTCGGCATAGTGGCGTCGCACGCGCGTGGTAGAACAGCTACCAGCGCATTCCCGCTTAGACTGTCGGTGTTGGCCTCCAGTCCCAGGGCCGCGGTGAAAGCTTCGCTGTCGAAGTGATTGGACTTCCACCCGCGTACCTGACAGGGATCTCCCGCCCTCGGATGCTGCACACCATAGTTGATCTTAAAGCGGATTGCTAGATGATCGCTATGGGTGTAGCCTTCGTCTACCCTCCATTCCATGCCTGGAGCCAGACTCGGGCTGGCAAAGGTCAAATCAATCCACGCCTCCACTCCGTTTCTACGGAATGTACTAGCGGAGCCATCATTAGCTAGCACAGTATCGAGTTTCGCAAACGCTTCCATTAGCGCTTGACCCCTGCTATTTGTACAGCGGCTGCCCCACTCCACTGCCCAAGCGTTGAAGTCTCCCGCTATTACTACCGGTTTCCGGCCCACGAGGTCCGACGAGAGCCTGTCGATCATCTGGTAGAACTGTTCTATTGGCCACCTTGGTGGGGCGTAGCAGCTGCAATAGAACACACCATTGATCTTGGCAATCGCCACACCCTCGGCGGAGGGGTGTATTACCTCTTGAACCGGGAACCTTCCCGTTGTACAGATTGCCACCATTCCAGACCCGTCCGACACCCAATTGCCGTTGCCGGCAGGGATGCTGTACGGGTCTGATAAGAGGGCGACATCTGTCCTCGACTCCGAGACCGACTGCCACAGCAGCTGTTGGGCTGCTGCACAATGGTTAAGATTTAGCTGTGTGACTCTCACGGCTTCTTCTTATTTAACTCGCCGAAGGGACACGAAGGTCCGCCCATAGCATGTTTATGGGCTTGCTTCTTAGCGGTGCAGATAAGGCACTTATATGCCTTAGTGCACCCCCGCTCTTTATGCCCCTCCTCGCCGCATCGACGACATAGCTTGCTCCTGTCTATGCCTTTGCATTCGTAAGCTTTATGGCCGGATTCTAGGCACCGATAGCACCTGTCCACTGAAGGCGGCTGGGGTATACTAATAGGGCATACCGACCAGCCGATCTTCAGCTTCCCTTTCTCGGTTACCTTTTTGGCATCCGCGTTCAGTAGCCTGAGGTAGGCTACTTGGGTGCCAGAGGGTCCGTCCCTCAATCGCACAGAAGCCCGCTCGATTGTGACGCCGCAGTGCTCTTCGACGGCTGCGACGACGTCTTCTGCGGTCGCGAACTCGTCCAAGTGCTTGCACTGGAGAGTTGTTTCCGCACCTAGCGACCTAATTTGGGCGCCCTCACCAAGGACCTCTTGGGCCAAGGCCTTATATACTGCACTTGATTGTGCGCCTCGCTTCAGCACCAGGAGCATCTCTCCCGTGTTGGTGCGTCTTACGCTACGCACATCCTGCCCAAGGGCCGAGAGGCTTTCGGCCGCCTTCATCGATTTAAGGACATCGGCGTATTTGTCCTTGTCGGTTTTTAACCACAAGGCTTCGCCTCTGTCCTTGGCCTTCCTCGCAGGCCGCGGTACCTCCGGTTTCGGTGCCGGCTTTTTCTTGGTGACCAGCGTCCAGGGGTTTGAGCCCCCCTGCCCCGGTCGTGCCGGGTTGCTGGTACCATCGCTCTCCACAGCGAGGTCACTCTCGCCCTCGCTTACCTCACCCAGGCGGCGTTTGACCTTGACGGTTGCACGCCGAGTGGTGTCGGTTTTGGCACCCTCGCCTGGCGACTTCCTAGGGCGCTTCGCATTCGATGCCGTCTTGCGATTGCCCTTTCCTTTTCCCTTCGATGGGAACTCAGTCGCCGCTCCGATCGACGTGGCTGCTCCGTAGAAGGTAAAGGCCACTGTCTGTGAACCTCTATCGACCTTCTCTCTTTCCTCCCTATTGGAGGCCACTGTCTGGGTTTCTCTGCCGGGCCTCTCCCGACATTCCACCCTCTCAACATAGGCCTGCTGCTCCTGTCTTGCGACACGAACAGCTTTCCGGAGCTCCAAGAGGCTCAACTTCAACTCCTTGGCTATGTTCTGCTTTGCGCTAGCGAAGTCGATTATAGAATCGAGTTGCTTCGCTACTTTGCGCATCGCAGCTATTGGCCCCTCCGATGCATTGGTAGGGATATTGCCTACCGCTGCTGGGGGGTCACTGGTGCTTTCGGATGCAGCACTCATCGCTCCACTACTCTCCCCACGGGGGGAGACCTCGCCAAACCACCTCTTGCGAAGGGGTTTGGCACCTCCGTCTGTTTATTTTTATTTTTATTTACCTCCATGTATAGTCCCACGAGTAGCGCGAGAAATATATGTCCGCCACGCCAGAGCTCCGCATTAGCGTGGTAAGGGACGCTTACTGTGGGGGTTGCCCAGGTACCCCACAGGCTCCGTTAACGATCGAGCGTCTTTTTCACCCCCTCGATCACTCATCCCTCGGCACGGGTCGCTTCATGCCTTGGAATTGGGGTTATGCCCTACCTTGCTTTACGTGGTGATCTCGGCCCGGATCATCACAACCATCCTCCTTTACCAGGGCTTTGGACCTGTAGCTCTGGTTCTCAATAGTTCCATGTACGTATGTTATTACAGACGTGCTACTATTGAGATCCGTCATTCGCTTAGCGCTTGACCCCTGCTATTTGTACAGCGGCTGCCCCACTCCACTGCCCAAGCGTTAAAGTCTCCCGCTATGACTACCGGTTTCCGGCCCACTAGGTCCGACGAGAGCCTGTCGATCATCTGGTTGAACTGTTCTATTGGCCACCTTGGTGGAGCGTAACAGCTGCAATAGAACACACCATTGATCTTGGCAATCGCCACACCCTCGGCGGAGGAGTGTATTACCTCTTGAACCGGGAACCGTCCCGTTGTACAGATTGCCACCATTCCAGACCAGTCCGACACCCGATTGCCGTTGCCGGCAGGGATGCGGTACGGGTCTGATAAGAGGGCAACATCTGTCCTCGACTCCGAGACCGACTGCCACAGCAGCTGTTGGGCTGCTGCACAATGGTTAAGATTTAGCTGTGTGAAGTTCACGGCTTCTTCTTATTTAACTCACCGAAGGGACACGAAGGTCCGCCCATAGCATGTTTATGGGCTTGCTTCTTAGTGGTGCAGATAAGGCACTTGTGTGCCTTAGTGCAACCCCGCTCTTTATGTCCCTCCTCGCCGCAGCGACGACATAGTTTGCTCCTATCTATGCCCTTGCACTCGTAGGCTTTGTGGCCGGACTCAAGGCACCGGTAGCACCTATCCACTGAAGGCGGCTGGGGTATGCTAATAGGGCATACCGACCAGCCGATCTTCAGCTTCCCTTTCTCGGTTACCTTTTTGGCATCCGCCTTCAGTAGCCTGAGGTAGGCTACTTGGGTGCCAGAGGGTCCATCTCTAAATCGCACAGAGGCCCGCTCGAATGTGACGTCGCATTGTTCCTTAACGGCTGCGACGACATCTTCTGCGGTCGTGAACTCGTCCAGATGCTTGCACTGGAGAGTCATTTCCGCCCCTAGCGACCTGACTTGGACGCCTTCACCAAGGACCTCTTGAGCCAAGGCCTTGTATACCGCACTAGATTGTGCGCCTCGCTTCAGCACCAGAAGCATTTCTCCCGTGTTGGTGCGTCTCACGCTACGCATATCTTTCCCAAGGGCCGAAAGGCTTTCGGCCGCCTTCATCGACTTTAGGACATCGGCGTATTTGTCCTTGTCGGTTTTTAACCACAAGGCCTCGCCTCTGTCCTTGGCCTTCTTCGCGGGCCGCGGTACCTCCGGTGTCGGTAGCGGCTTCTTCTTGGTGACCAGCGTCCAGGGGTTTGGGCCCCCCTGCCCCGGTCGCGCCGGGTTGCTGGTACCAACGCTCTGCTCAGCGAGATCACTCTCGCCCTCGCTTACCTCGGCCAGACGGCGTTTGGCCTTAACGGTTGCACGCCGTGTGGTGTCGGTTTTTGCACCCTCGCCTGGCGACTTCCTAGGGCGCTTCGCGTTCGACGCCGTCTTGCGATTGCACTTGCCTTTTCCCTTCGAGGGGAACTCGGCCGCCGCTTCGAGCGACGTGGCTGCTCCATAGAAGCTAAAGGCCACTGTCTGAGTGCCCGTATCGACCTTCTCTTTTCCCTCCCTCATGGAGGCCACTGTCTGGGTTTCTCTGTCGGACTTCTCCCGACATTCCACCCTCTTGGCATAAGCCTGCTGTTTCTGTCTTGCGACACGAACAGTTTTTCGGAGTTCCAGGAGACTCTGTTTTAACTCCTTGCTTATGTTTTGCTTTGCGCTAGTGTACTCGATTATTGAATCGAGCTGCTCCACCACTTTGCGCATCGCAGATAGTGGCCCGTCCAATGCGTTGGTAGGGCTATTCCCTACCGCTGCTGGGGGGTCACTGGTGCTTTCAGATGCAGCACTCATCGCTCCACTACTCTCCCCACGGGGGGAAGACCTCGCCAAACCACCTCTAGCAAAGGGGTTTGGCACCTCCGATTGTTTATTGTTTTTGTTTTTGTTCTCCATGTTTGTACCCACGAATAGCGCGAGAATAAATGTCCGCTACGTCAGAGCTCCGCATTAATGTGGTAAGGGACGCTTACTGTGGGGGTTGCCCAGGTACCCCACAGGCTCCGTTAACGATCGAGCATCTTTTTCACCCCCTCGTTCACTCATCCCTCGGCACGGGTCGCTTCACGCCTTGGAATTGGGGTTATGACCTACCTTGCTTTGCGTGGTGACCTCGGCCCAGATCATCACAACCATCCTCCTTTACCAGGGCTTTGGACCTGTAGCTCTGATCTCAATAGTTCCATGTACGTATATTATTACAGACATGCCACTATTGAGATCCGTCATTCGCTAGCGGTTGTATCTTGTATGATCCAGTCCGCACGTGGTTGTGTTTAGGGTTCGTCGCGGTGCGGATGTGGGCGGTAAATGAATAGTCCGCACCGCAACCGCAAAAAAATAATAAAACCGCACCGCTTACCGCAACCGCACTGCATTTACCGCACCGCACCGCGCGGTAATGCGGTAAATGCGGTAAAAATCTGCATTTTTCAAAAGTTTGTTGAAAAAATATTAATTTATTTGTATAACTATATATAATTTCCTATTTACACGAACATTAGCTTTGACGGACTCCTCAGAATGAAAAATTTATTAAAAAATGTCAACTTTGCAAGTTTTATTAATAAAATGCCGTACATCTTGAGATAAATACTTTCGAAACAAGGTAAACATTAGCATAGCACTGAAGTCCTATGAAATGTAGCTGTATTTCATCATTATACATACAAAAACGTTTTTCAGCTGCAATTAATAGGCAAACTTTTAATTAATATCAGATCAGGTATCCATCCCATCTCAACCGATACAGAGTTGTTGAAGGACATTTAAAAAACTGCAAAATATGTATGATCTACAGCATACAGCAGAAATGTTTATACCAATAGGGGATTTAAGGAACAAAATACGTTAAAACACTTACTTCGTATTTTTCAAGAAATGGATGTATTCTTATTAAAATACTAAGATTGCACCCTTAAAAATGTTTGAGTTGTAATTTTCTAATAGCTAGTTCGAAAGATCTACCTTTTTATGTAGTTTTTCTAATATTTTTCCATAATGCCAATGCAAAAACTTCAATTGAAGTTGGTAGAGGTCAAAAATTGTCCTGTGCAAAATTTGGTATCTGGGCTAACTTTGACACTTGTCGCAATATGAAAAGAGGCTTTGAGAAACACTAAAAAATTCAAATACCCTATACTTACTTCGAAAGCTTTAATTTCAAAAAGTTACAAAATACTCCTAACTGAAAAATATTAGTTGTTAAATTGGTAGAAAATATTCCCAGTTGGACGAACAATGGACGTATGCGAAAAAAAGTTATGTAGAAGGAGTCTTAAAAACGAACTGCAGGTAAATTCATTGCGAATTTACACAGAAACCAACAGAGATAGAAATACGATGTTGAAGAACGAATAATAAAGTTATCAGCCTAATTTAGACCCCTGCTTATTTTGGACGCTCTTCAAACATTTGTCTTCCTTACTGCTGATTCCTCCAAATTCGTTTGTTTTGATGATGATAATTTCATTCTTTGGGTTGTCTTAAGACTTTTTTAAGTTCATCTTTAAGTTCTCCAAATTAATTAAAATTTACAGTTGAGAAAACGCCATCGTACACGATTCATAATTTCACGATTGCCAAGAGGAATCGGGAGAAATGAGGCTTTTTTAAATCGAATTTGACAGTACAATTCAATTGTTTTTCAATGATTGGATTGTGCATTTTATACATTTGAAAAGGTTCGCATGTAATTTTTTCAAAATGTTCAAAATATGTCGTAAATATAATGGTGCCAAATTAAAAATGTAAGTAACGATGGGTTGAATATAGATTATATTCGGATTTCTTTTCAAATCATTGTAAAGTCCACGGAAATTAGAGCAATTAAATGTTTATTATGTTTCCCTTTTGTAAGGTAATAATTTGTGTCGTTCTTAAATGCTAAAAGTCAAAGTTTTAATTCACTTTTTGATGCAGACTTTATCAATTATTTTTTTAAGTGCGGTTGCGGTAATACCGCGCGGTAAAAGCTCATTTCCCGCACCGCATCCGCGAGAAAAAGTGTCTCACCGCACCGCAGTTTATTACCGCAGGTAATTACCGCAACCGCGACGAACCCTAGTTGTGTTGGTGTTTAATTTTATGGCTATGTTGAGATTAGCATTGGATTTAACGGTGTGTAGTGCATTCATGTACGCCGCATCAGTGTGCGTTGCGTATACGCAAAAAGAGAATGCAATACAGGAACGGTTTTCTACTTGTTTGCTCCGGAGTACTTCCAGTATCCCTTGGTACTGGAACAAACCTATTATCACTTTTCAATTCGTCCGATTCGGTTCTGTGCAATGCCGTGCGCCGGTAGACTGGAGAGGAACTAAGGAGAGTGGAACTACAGAGAGACGCCATATTTCGTTTGAAATTGATTTGTATTGACTACACCGGACCTATGTGCAAGGGAGTCACTCTCTTTGTTTACTTTCTCTTTTGATTATCACGGCTTCACCATTAATCTTTACAATAATATTCGAGTACATATTGGAAGAATATGATTTCGACTAGCATATTATTCAAAGAGTTATTACAAACGCTGTCTTCATTACAGTTTGGTTATTTTGATGCACAGTGGAGATCCATTTTTGTCAGCCCCTTGGTGAGTTTTGGGCTGATAGGACGGGGACATTGGCGAAATCGGGAAGCATATTTTTCTTTCTTTTTAATAAGCGGAGGCTTTTATGATCTTCTTTGGTCCCTGGATGTGGCCTCTTAGCCTTTTCTGGTTGTTTAGTTTGAATTTCTCTTAAGTGTGTCTGACAGTGCACAATTTGTGGTAAATTGAGGTTTTTATTTTATCATATTTCGGAATTCTAAGATAAGAGAAGGCTCGGATGTTGAACTTTTTATTGATTACTTAAAACTATCAATCAGGCTCTGACGACGACCTTTTTACAGTGTATTTATATATCTTCACGCAGAAGATATTCACTTCGATCAATCCAAAAAGATTATGTACTGTACAAAATTTGAGATGGCCACCTTAACATCACGCCAACATAAGGTTTATTCGTGAAAGCTTTGATGGAAGGTAGCTAGTGTTTTTGTGTCTGTTTCGAACCCGTTTTTAAGGTTTTAGTGTTTCCTAAACGTGTTCTTATAACTAGCTGTCACTGTGTAATCCTTGTCGCAATGAGTAGTGAAAAGCTGTGAAATTAGTCTATATTGTGCAGAAAAAAGTATTTTCAAAAAATACGAAAAGTGTTGGAGAATGAATCACCGTGTCTCTGGTAGAACAATGTTTGGACGGGGAAATCGGAATTGCTGGGGTATTCACTGGTCAAAGGTTTGGATACTCCTCTTTCATCTGAGACTGAATTTGGGATGTTCTATCGGGGGGCCCTGAACAATGATTTTTTTCACATTTTGATGATTATTTTTGGAGATTGCGTTTCAATAAGTGGCTCTCAGAAGATGTCTCACTTTTTGGGGATGGATCTTTAGACGTACGGTGTCGGAGGGAGGGACTTGTTGCGTTGATGGGTGCCTCCGAAGACACCAATGACCGACATTTAGCCAATTTCGCGTTAATTCAAATTTAAAATTTGAATAATATTTTTACTCGGTATATATTTGTCTCAGGTAGAACAGTATTACTACAAACGAACCAATATCACTGATAATCTCACTATCCGGAAACTTGTTCTCTTTTGAACGAGACAAGTTTTGAATTATTCTTCCTAAGGGTCTAAAACTTTTTTATTTCAGGAAAACAAATATCTAAGTTTATATAATATGGATACTATTATTAATTTGTTCTTCGATCTAGGAAACTATTTTTTTATCATTCATGAATAAATGTTATCGGAAGGGCGGTGGTCAGCTGTTTTCGTCCGCGTCCCTTATCACCTGTGTTGTAAGGTGATTCATCAACAGTGCTATCTTTGAAAATGGACCACCTTGGTTATGCGGCTGGTTTTCCGATCTTGTTTTGTTGCAGGTCGTTAGGTGTCTTCGTTTTGTTGTATTCGGGATTGCACATGTTCTGTCGTATGTGGTTTTGGATGTTCTTTGATTTGATGGCATTGTAAGGGAACGCGTGTTCGCCGGTTGATACCAGTCGGGCTGACGTTTCTTTGGATTGATCAGACTGGTTTCTTTGTTGTGTATTTGACCAACCGAGAGACTGATCTACTGGGTATTGTGCGTGAGGAGTGCGCGTGGTCTTGCCTGAGTGCAATGGTGACTGTTGAGTCGTATATGAGGGTTGATATGGGGAGCTAGTCGTTTCAGGTGTTTCGGAGGTGCTTGTCTTATACCGTCTTTAAGCACTAGCGGCCGTTAGTTCAGTGAACCATCTACGCGATCTCCGGAGGTGTAACAACGCGCGCGAATAACACTACCTTATTCAATTGTTCACGGAGAAAAAAAAAATCAATATATAATTGTTATTTTATTTGCTATATAAATACCAAATTTTATATACGATAAATAGTGCTTGTATTGCGAAGTCTTCAATTACATAGGTGTTACCGTATATATTGTGACAGATCTCTAGAGACGCTTTTTATAATATTGAATTCTTTTTGGAATATCGTATTTCGCCGGAATAAAGAAACAAGTAATAATAAAATTTTTCACATACCGTCTGATTGTATTAAACATAAGTAACACTCCCGACTGTCGGCAGTCCGGAGTTGAAGTTGTTTTTTTGCGAACCGGGCATGTCCAAATTAATTCAACAAACGATAAATCCATCAAATTCTCGGCAGCCGGCTGCCCAGAGCAACAAACACACGATAACACTTCTGAGAGTTGCATAGATCGTATCACTTATCAAGGTGAATCCAGATTTGTGTAACTCTTTACCCCATCCTACTAACAAAAACTCCTTCCCGTGGCAAACGTGGAGATGCAGAGGTATACACGATCTCCATAACAACGTTTGCTACACTAACATTACTTTCCTTCCCCGATGACTGTAAGGACGTGGCCGGCGCCGTTATTGACATTTGAACGTATAGAACTCTCGAAACGTGCATATTGAGGATGGATAGCTACTCCCAGGCCCCATTTGTTGATTCTCTGTGCAATTTCGCTTGTTTTGGTCAATCGCGGAGTAGCAACTACGAATTGTACGGTCATCATGCTCATGCTCATGCTCATGCTCATGCCAATCAGTCTTTTTCAAGACTAAACATTTTTCAAGAACAATTCGGCCTAAAGAAATATTTAATTCTTCCAACATGCCTGGGTCCTCCCAGAAAGGCCGTGTGCCAAAAATTAAAACTAAACGGAAAAGGGTAGCTTCTCCACCCGAAAATTCAATTGACTGCAGCAACTCATTCGATGTTTTATCCGAATGTGAAGCTGATGAAATTTCAAAATTTCCTCGTATTTTGCATAATGCCAATGAGAAGAAAACGCAATCACCTCCGCCTATAGCGGTGATGATCTCCGACTTCAAAGCCTTTCGAATTGTGCTTTCGACGTTCCTTCCGGACGTAAAAGTCTCTTTTGAGATTGGCCGAAGAGGAGAATGTCGAGTTACAGCAGAGGGATTGATTGGCCACAAACGACTACTCCAGTATCTCACGGAGAAGTTATATAAATTTTATTTATGCGATTTCAAGGCAGATAAACCATTCAAGGCTGTCTTGAAAGGGCTACCACAAGGTCAAAGTTTGGATGAAATATCCAACGATTTGAAAAATTTACTTGGCTTTTCTCCTTCACAAGTTATCCTTATGAACCTAACCTTATGCTAACCTTTCAGCGGCGATAACACGCCAGTACGCTCTGGAATTATCAAGGAGCTTTATTTAATTCATTTCAACCGTAATGAGGTAAATAATTTGAAAGTATTTGAAAAAGCACGTTTTAAGTTCCACGTGCGAGTAAAGTGGGAACATTATAGACGACATGGGGGCAGAATTCAATATCTGACCCAGTGTCGTAGAGCCAAGGCTTTGGACACGGCACAAAAAATTGTCATTTGGATTCCAAATGTATGATCTGTGGTGATAAATTCCACACGAAAGATACTTGTCCGGTGAAAAAAAACCACAAAAAGTTTCAAATGCGCTAATTGTAGCGAAAATCATAAATCGAATTTCTGGGGTTGTCCTGTTCGAGACAAAATTTTAAATTCTCATTCTAGACAACAAAAACAAAAAATAAAAGATGGACCTGTTTCTTGAAGTACGCTTCAAGAAAACACGTCCAAACGTGTTAATCCGATTCAAAATTGATTAACAACTTCTACCTCCGTCACACCATCCTACAATGGTGTGTCATCTTATGCTTCAGTGGCAGGTAACAAGGCCAAAATAACGGCTACCATTACCACGCCCACAAACTCGTTTGCACCCAACGCTTCCTTTAGTCCAATGGATCTAGGTAGCGTAATGGAAGAAACATTAAAATACTTGCAAGACTCTATGTTACCTATGATGATTTCCATGTTATATTCTACCTCCATGTTTGAAGCTTTTTAAGCGGGGTGGGAAGTTGCTAACAAAATTGTAATGAAATTAAAGTTTAACAATGACTTTAAATAATCATTTAAATTTATTAAATTGGAATGCTCGTTCGTTAAAAACGTGCGAAGACGAATTTTTCAACTTCTTGAGGATACATAATGTGCATATAGCCGTTGTGACCGAAACTTTTTTAAAACCAAATTTTAAATTGAAGAGTAACTCTAATTTTGTTATTCATCGATTTGATCGAATTGTTGGATTCGGCGGAGGAATCTCAATAGCGGTTAATCGCAGGATCTTGACACCAAGGTGATCGAGAGTTTGGGTATCGAAGTTGAAACTGATCTTGGTATCATTTTTATTGCTGCAGCCTATTTGCCTTTTCAGTGCACTGGCGAGCAAATTAATTTCTTGAAAGGAGACTTACAAAAACTTACAAGAAATCGGTCGAAATTCTTCATGATCGGTGATTTTAACGCCAAACACCGATCCTGGAATAATGCTCAAAGCAATTCCAACGGTAAACTACTTTTTAATGATTGCTCTGCTGGTTTCTATACAATTTTGTTCCCGAATGGTCCTACGTGCTATTCGTCTGTAAGGAATCCATCAACAATTTATTTGGTTTCGACGGATCAAAGTCAACTTTGTAGCGAATTGATTACACATGCTGACTTTGATTCTGATCATCTTCCAGTAACTTTTTCACTTTCTCAAGAAGCTGTTTCCAATCCCACTAGCTCAGTGTTCAATTCTAACAAAGCAAATTAGGAAAGGTACAAAATTTATATTGAGAATAATTTTAATCATGACCTTGATATACAAAATAAAGCTGACATTGATACGACATTACAAAATTTGAGTAAGTCTATAGTTGATGCTAGAAATCAGTATCAGTACCAACAACACAGAAAAAAAATCAATACCCCTATTATTGACGACGATCTTCAACTTCTGATTCGCTTGAAGAATGTTCGAAGACGTCAATATCAACGTTCTCGTGATCCTATGAAATGTATCTATCGGGATCTACAAAAAGAAATTAAGCATAGATTCATACTCTTAAGAAATGAAAATTTCGCGAAAGAGGTTGAACAAATCAAGCCAAATTCTAAACCTTTCTGGAAACTTTCTAAGGTTCTTAAGAAACCTCAGAAACCAATTCCAGCTTTGAAGGAAGGTGACCACATACTTCTTACAAACCAAGAAATAGCTCAAAAACTTGCTCAGCAGTTTGTGAGTCCCATTGAAACCAAAGTCTTACAAAAATATGAAATCGGTTCAAATCAAGTATTGTCTCTAGACGATATTGTTGAAACAAACTATGATGTGATCAAATCCATCATGAAAAAATAAAAAAAATATGAATGCTCCAGGTTATGATGGGATTTTCAACATTCTTCTT
The DNA here is from genome assembly GCF_030247195.1 of Topomyia yanbarensis. Classification (NCBI taxonomy): domain Eukaryota; kingdom Metazoa; phylum Arthropoda; class Insecta; order Diptera; family Culicidae; genus Topomyia; species Topomyia yanbarensis. The sequence continues at coordinate 194,076,586 of NC_080672.1, read as the reverse complement.
AAAAACCTTCCCGAAATCACCATGAGATACTTGGTCAAAATATTCAACAAATGTTTTGAATTAGCATACTTCCCTGAAAGATGGAAAAATGCCAAGGTTATTCCTGTTTTGAAGCCAGATAAAAACCCAGCAGAAGCATCTAGCTATCGACTAATTGGTTTACTCGCTTCTATTAGTAAATTATTTGAAAAAATCATCCTAACTAGAATGATGTCACATATCAATGAGAATTCTATTTTTCTTTCTGACCAGTTTGGGTTTCGTATTGGACATTCAACTACTCATCAACTTGTGAGAGTAACTAACACGAGTTGTAGTTGCTCTTCTAGACATCGAGAAAGCTTTCGACAGTGTTTGGCACAAAGGATTAATTGCCAAAATGTGGGATTTCAATTTTCCAATTACATAATAAATATAATTAAAAATTATCTTACTAACCGTACCCTACAGGTTTCTTATCAGAATTGTAAATCTAATAAGCTACGCGTTAAAGCAGGCGTCCCGCAAGGATCAAGCGTTGCACCAATACTATATAATACTTTTACCTCTGATCTTCCAAATCTACCTACAGGCTGTAAAAAGTGACTTTTCTGTTATGATGCTAGCATCTCAGTCACTGGTAGGAGTCTTCGTATCAGGCCCGTGCACAGAAAATGCTCAAGGGGAGGGTTTTGATTGTTTTACGCTTCTTTTAAAAGGAAGGTATAGAATCCCTTAAACATTTAAGATTTTTTCGTAGGCCTGGAGAGCCGGGTCTTGTGTACCAATAGTCTTAGCTCAACAGATTGAGTAAATGTTTGCTATCGAGAAAGAATCATCAACAGGCACTGCTGTCAGCTGGCTCGTAGTAGATTCGGATTCGGTATTTCACATGATACCGATGCCCATATGCACGATCCACTTAGCTGTCAGCCACTCTGGCGGAGTGATCATCGGCGTTGAAATTTCTCCAGATAACGATATCACGAAATTTCTCCAACATTGTGTTTTTCTTCTTTAGTCCCCGTTGTAGCCCGCTGGCCGACATCTGCTGTGGAGCTGGTATACTTACAACTGTTGCTAATATCGAAACTTCTCGAAACGTGTACCGATTCATCGGAGAAGCCGACCAACTTGACATACATCCCTCGCAGGGTTTCTTCCTTGTTTTCTCCATCGACTTGTTTCTAGAGTGACTGGACTCAATGACATTTTATGTGTCAAAACGGTTTGCAGTATATTTATTTCCTGAACAGGAAGTTCATAAGTTTTTTAAAGTAAATCGAAACCCTCATGGGTCGGGTATATTATATTATATTATATTATAGTTCCTGATTGTATATCATATTATCGTGATTTAATCTGTTCCACAATATTCCGCCACGTCACTCGGTCAGTTGCTGCTTGTCTCCAACCTCTCAGGTGCCCGATACTCGCCAGGTTCTGCTCCACTTGATCCAGCCACCGGGAACGCTGCGCTCCTCTCCGTCTTGTAGCTGCCGGGTTGAAGGTGAAAACCAACTTGGTGGGGTTGTTGTCCGGCATCCTCACACCTTGCCCCGCCCACCGTACCCTTCCAGCTTGAACTACTTTCCGGATACTTGGCTCACCATAGAGTCCCGCAAGTTCGCGGTTCATCCTTCTCCTCCACACGCCATCCTCCTGCACACCACCGAAGATCGTTCTCAGCACCCTTATTTCGAAGACTTCGAGTCCTTGCAGATCCTCCTGTCCACGTTTCGTGCCCGTAGAGAACCACCGATCTAATCAGTGTGTTGTACATGGCGCATTTCGTGCGGTGGTGAAGCTTCCTTGATCTCAAAGTTTTGTGGAGCCCATAGTAAGCACGACTTCCAGAGATAATACCCCTTCTGATCCACCGGCTGGTGTTATTGTCCGCAGTCACTAATGAGCCTAGATAGATGAACTCGTCAACCAGCTCGAACTCGTCGCCGTTAATCGTAATACTACTGCCCAAGCCTTCCCTATCACGATCAACTGCGCCAGCCAGCATATACTTCGTCTTAGACACATTTATCTTCAGTCCTACTCGTGCTGCTTCGCGCATCAGTCGGGTATACCGATCTGCTACCGTCTCCTTGTTTCTACCGTTTATGTTCACGTCGTCAGCGAAGCACATGAACTGTCTGGACCTCATGAAAATCCGGCAATGCTATATACAGTGCCAATCTGGGCAAGTGGTTGCGCTAGTAGGAAGAAAACGCTTTAAAGGATTCAGAATAAAATTCTGAAAATGATTTTGAAGCTTCCTCCCTGGTTTAGCACAAACGATTTGCACAGACTCGCAAACATAGAAACATTAGAAATTATGACCAACAGTATTATAAGCAACTTCACAAAAATCGTTGCAATCACTAATTGCAACGATTACCTCTCTTTATAGTTTATAAGTTAGTTTATAAGATTTGTTTAGCTTCTTATTCACATGACAAGCAGGTTTAAAACTTCCTACTGTAAAATTCACTTAACTGCGAAAGCATATTATATCTTGGTAATAATTAACCGAATCATGTAAACAATAGGGATGAAAAGTCACCACTTGTGGCTGAACACCCAACTAAATTAGAAATATAATGCAAACAAAACAATGTAATCAAATAGAAAATAATACATAAAAAGGATTCGAAAGGATATAGAAAATCATCATCTGCACAGGTGGATAGATGCCAAATTGTTCCATAAATTAGTTATGCTCTATTTTTAGTTCATATCAAGGCAAAATAATAGTAATAGCAGCAGTAAATAATTTTGGCCAGGATTCGACCCCAGTTACTCCTCTGTGCGACGCGGCATCTCTTCCGAAATTATTATAAATTATTAAATTAGAAATTGTCCTTTATCACATACCAATGCTCCTTCAGACCAGTTCATCTATTCAACTAATCACGTAAACTACGTAAACACAATGCACCGCATCCACACAAATACCTACATTTAAAGTAGAATTCGATTCAAGCTCAAATCAACCGAGTAGGGTATTGAGCCTATTTTCGTCCTGTTTCTAGTATCTCCCTATCTATTTGAAGCCGTTAGCTAGAGCAGCGTCTGGCTTTTTTTGTTCAACGTATTGGCTCAAATTGCAATGCGACACTTGAAGCATTCGGTTCGAGTTTTCGTTGCGCTCAACAGAAGTATTTCACCGTTCTCAGAATATTTTTGTTGACGAATTTCGCGCCAAATCGTATTCAGAGTTGGCAACACCCTCTCAGATTCTAATGAAACTTTCTGTACATGAAGACTTTGTCACAAAAAGCCACTTTGCATATTTTGTTTTTCCAAAAATGATCTAGACTTTCTTTGGAAAAGGGCCAAACTTTTTTTACCAATTTTTTCAAATGGCTATAGTCTAAAAATGACAAATCCTGCAAAAAAAATTTGTAGGAGTGGTTTTCACAAAATTAGTCAAATTTTCGAATAAAAATATTGAAAAAATTCTTCATTAACTCCTACACTGAAAAAAATCAATCTTAAACATTCAAAGTCGATTTACAAAAAAACCATTTTTGATTTGGATGAAATTTTGTTACAAATTAGATAATTATGTTCCTAACCTAACGTCAAAAATTAAAGTTGGGCACTTTTAAAAAAAAGTTTTCAAAATTTTTCCTTGTCCAAACTGAATTTTTTTCTTCAGTGTATTTTTATCGAAAACTAAACCAATGAAAGTCATAATTATCTCAGAAACCAATAACACTCAGTTTGTGAGAAGATATTGTCTAATTTAGCAATTAAGCATATTTTTATTAAGGGGTTAACTACTTTTTCATTTTTCATGAAATCGAATTTTTTTTAATACTTTATCTGAAAGTACAACTCCTTGCGAATGGTTTCCCAAATTTTTATAAAGGTCCAAGAAATAGATCGAAAGTTACAGCGCTTCCAAGCGCGCTTCGTCTACCAAGAGCAGTGGTAATTTGAAATTTTAAACTCAATTTTCTCGAAATGTCGTTTTACTAAAAATGGTTTTTCCGTGATCACGATTACCAAAAAACTACTTAATCAATTTTCTTAATTTTTTTCAATTGATCGTAATTAATTCCTTTTTTATTCATAAATTTTTGTTTCATGGATAAGAATTTTTAATACAACTTTTAGAGCTTAAAACAGCGATTTTTTTTACTGAAAACGTTCTCGAATGCAGGAAAAAATTATTATTTATTCAACTAATCGTTAAGGTACGAGGAATACCCATATACTAATAAAAAAATTTGAGTTTTGGGTTTTTAGATGATGATTTGATCTCCAATCGTGATCACCGCAAACCTCTTAAATAAAAAGGGTTTCGGGGAAAAGGCCATAACTCCGCCAATTATCAATTTATTTTTATAAACTTATGCTTGTTTATTTTACTGAAAAATGTACTACCAAAATATTATAAGGTTGATGTAATGAAATCATTCCTTTATTTCTTTACTTAAAGTCAAACTTTCTTGACATTTTTGTCACTAAAAGGTATGTAACCCCTTAATCAAGTATCCCATTTAAGGCCCCCGTCGGGCTTCTTTTTCTTCTTATCTGCAGAATTGAGGATATCAATATAATACGCATATTCGATACTCATATGAATGTATGCGTGCACGCGAATGAAATGAATGATTTCTTCAACCCGCTTTTTCTCTCGCTTTTCCCATAAAACTACCCAAGTATAGTATACCAATGGATTCGTAAGAATCCGAGGAAACTAATGGTAGCAAGTAAAACTTGATCTGCAAAACTTCATAACAGCGTTTTTCAATTTTCCCGTCGCACGCATTATATCGTCGCTTGTTCTGCGCAGTAGAAAAGCACAGGGTTTGTGCTAAATTAGTACTATCCGAAAGCTTGGTGTAGGGGCTATTTATAAATCATGTCACACTTGTATTGAAGGAGGGACAATGAAAAATTTCAACATTTTGTGAAATTTGGTGGAAAAAAGTAACCTGAGACATACCAAATGTATTTCTACCGAAGAAAAAAATATTGGACATCTTATTCGTGACTTATTTACCAAGGAAATAACCAATAACCCTGAGAAGAGGGAGGGGGTAAATGAAATGAAAATTTTGCGTTACATCATTGATAGTTGTCCTATTTGTATTTTAGAACTCACAGATAAAGCTTTGTTTGTGGAGAAATCTACTAAAAAGCTTCGATTGCCGATTGCTTTCCAATTGATACTATAAATTTATAAAAAAAATATTAAATTACTCATACTAGCTACAAGAAGCGCTAAAATATTGCACCCTTATAATAAATCATGATAAAAGAATGATTTCGTTTCGAAAACTACGTACTATATTTCTTTTGAGCTTTATGACTTTATGCTATGAATATATGCTAGCAATCAGTTTGCTCAAATCAATCTAATGATTATTCACCTCTGGCACATGGGCGGATTTTTTCTAAAATCCTATAGCGTGTTGCCTGTTTTTCATAGGTATTTTTTGCCCAAATTTTTGCACGGTTTTCAAAATACCACGTTTTTTAACATAACGATTCCTTTCAAGTAATAGTTGATAGACCAAAAAGTATTGAATCCACGAATATGAGGTTTGGTTTTTTGAACTATGCGAAATATGATTATATTCAAATTCGTTAAAAAATTCTAATTTCGGTACGTAACTTGAACAGTTATTTCAACGGATATCTAAGTGAAATCCCAACGTTTAGAGCTGAAGAACTACTTCTACTAACACAAAGCGTCTATCTAGGTCGAGACTCGACAGAAAGGACTAGCTATTGGAACCAGCGATTTTCCTATTTCTTACCTCCTGATCAGGGTATATATTATTACCATCTTATTATCATATTATATAGACAAAATGTTAACGAAACTGATTTATACCGCAAGTAATGCACTGGTACTATGAGCCAGTATGTGCAGTTGGACACCGATCAGTAAGTATGGACACCGACCAAGAAAGATCTTTGAAATTAGGCCATTGCAAATCTTTTTTAAAAATTATGTCACCCCCCCCCCCCCTTCAAAATCGCTGAAAAAAATCAGGGGGCAAATAATTTTTTTAAAATAACCAAAATTCAAAAAATTGTCACGTTTTATAGAGCAACAATAGCTGCCATAGAGTTTTGCTTTTCGTAACTGAAAACTATTATGGTAGTTTTAGAAATTACCATCCCATGATAATTTTTATTTTGACCATTCTCGGGTAAATGTGAATTTTAAATGAGATCATCGAGCCAGTCCAACATCAAATGAAACGTTTGCTGGTCGCAGAAGGAAGGACCCATCTGTGTATTATCAAACGAAAATCTCATGGCAAGGCTAATACAGACCGACTTCTGAATCGATTCCATTTTAAACGCAACAGTCGATAGAGACATAATCGATCGTTGCATTCGAAAATAATTTCGATAAGGAAACAATCTGAATTCAAATCAGACTCCTGGCGATTTATATGTGGTTCAATATTCAGTATACATGAGCTTTACCGAAAAGTTTTTGACAATTAAAGATTTCATATGGGATCGTAGTGTTCATACCGTATTTCCGCAGCCATATGTGCGATTCTTATGAACTTGATCAGATCAAAATCTGCTACCAAACCTTCCATTTAAGGCTAAGCTTGAAAATCGAATAAGTCGTTTTCCAAGAAGCCGAAGAGACATTAATTCTGAAATATTCCAAGAACCAGAAACGTGCGAAATTTTCGAGATAGACGCTGGAATCAAAAGAACTTTGTCTGGCCATCAGCGATCAAGAATGCTCTAGCAAAGCTAAATATAGATCTTACAAATAATGGTATCATCGGCACTTACCGCAGGGGGAATCGGCAATCCATTATCGATGTCAATTTTTGTAGCCTTGGAGTAACCGGAAAGATGGACTGAAAAGTGTGCGAGGATATATCCACAGCGACCACCAAGCGATCTGGTACAGCATTGATAACAGGACTATGAACCAAACATGAATTTGAATATGTGGGAGATAAACGAGTGAAGATGGAAAACAGCGATTTTTTACAGGAACGTGTCCGTCGAAGAACTTGAATTTGAAGGTATCCTCTTCAACCTAAATGCGAACGAGTTCACGGCACTACTAACAAGGGCGTGTAATGCGACCATACCAAGGGATGGGAAACCGAGAAACGGTCGCCGGGTGCAATACGACGATTATCGCACTACGTATAAGTTGCCTCCGAGCTTGAAGAAGAAGTCGGAGATCACTTCGGTTTCTCATCTCGCTCAGTTCAGAAGCTAGAAATCGCTCCGCTGCAATAGCAGGGCAAATAATCAAATTTACCCGCGCGACGCTTGGTCTATTTGCAAAGAAAAAATTGATTCCTTCTGCCTAGTGTGTGAAACGTGAACAAACAATGAGTGACAATGCAAAGCAAAAGTATATCACGATGCGGGCAAACTGTGTTGCTGTTGACTACACGAAATATCCGGTAATACCATCAATTCATGAAGGGGAGCAAATGTTTAAGGTGAACTTGAAGTTCAACGTAGCTTGCGGTACTTTATGCGGTGCAATTTCACCATTTACGTCATGCGGTACTGAATATGTTATAAAACATTAGTCAAGCAGAATCATTCGCTTCCCAGAACAACATGAAACACGTCATCGAATGTAATGACATTTTATACAGTATCACAACGTATATAGATGTTGACAGTATTGAAATAAAGATACATGACCTGGCACCACGTACTAGTTCCTTCGCTATCAAACAAATCCTGTTAAAATACGGAGAGGTGAATAGTGTTAAGGAAGATACTTGGAGGAACTTCTTCCCAAGACTCCGCAACGGCGTTCGTGTGGTGAGAATGCGTCCGACAAAACCTATTCCCTCTTACTTGACATTCACATGCAAATCACCTCATGGTGTTGAATATTCTCAACGAATACTAGTCACGCACTCAGGACAGATTCCTACCTGTCAATATTGTGATCATCCGCTACACCACGGAAAACCTTGCGCAGAGAATGCTAAAGAAATTCCACCTGATACGACCAAAGCCGGTATACAATCGTCGTATGTTAAACCACAACCAGTTGGTAAACCAACGACTGCAGACCGGGCATTCACAAGCACCAGCTTAACAACGATCGGCCCCAGTACCACTAAACCAACTGCCATTACCAACATCGAAGTAACAACGATTACAGCAAATGTTTCTAAACCAACACCACCAATAAGGAATCTAATACCGATGAAGAAGGATTTACAATAGCGACCCGTAAGCACAAACAACAAATAAGAACATCCGACGATGAGCAAGATGAATGCAGTACCGATGATGACATGGACGTAAACGAAAACGCGAGAGAAGACGGAGCAAATGACCCCCAAGGTGCGCTCCACGGCTCAGTTGTGCTAACGCATTGAGCCGTGTCAAATATATTTAAAATTAAAACAGATGTCAGAAAGCTCAAGGGAAGCGAGCTGCAAGAACCGCTCTCAACAAAGCAGTCAAGCTGTACAAGAAAGCCTTGCCACAATGCAAACGCGAATTTCCTTAGGAGAGATCTACAAAGTTGGCATAACAAAGATAAAAGGCTCAGCTGCACCACCTGAAAGGTGCCCGAAAAAGATGGAGGTCACCATCGAAAGGTTTTCCCCACAACATGAATCTATTTTCGCCGTACAGTGAGGAGGATGATCACAAAGATGAAGATCGATTTACCAACAAACAGCTTATCGAGATGGCGAAAGCTATAAAAGTGAAGTGATACATGAGAGCCCGGATATGTTCAAAACGATCCGATAATTGGAAGCGACAAAAGCTGATGTTGCTTCCGATGCCGGGACAACATGGAGATCTTTCAGCGTAGTCAATATATCCCTTGGTAATGTTAGAGAAAAGGAGTAATCCTGAACAAGCCAACGAAGTACGCGGACCGTGAGAACGGCATCTCATGTAATTCGGCTTCCTTATAGGCAGGTCTACAGTGAAATCCATCCAAACGGTTGTGGGAGCTTTGGAGACAGCAGAGATAAGGATATCGTTTTTGCGTGGTGGTTCCCTTAGACGTGAAGAATGCTTCAATAGTACTGGCTGGGAAGCAATCGCCCATTCGCTGTACAGCATGAGTAACTCTGCAGGATATTATAGAGCTACTTTCAGTACCGAACATTACGAGACAGACAAGGGAGAATCACAACTACAACTGACGTTCCTCGACTCGACGCTGTGGAACGCAGTGTACGATGGAGTATTGAAGCTGAACCTTCCCAGAGATATAACGATTTTCGGCTTCACGGATGATGTGGTGTTCCAAGTAATCGGACAATCGCTAGAAGAGGAGACACTCGACACGGAGACGATTGCCCATCATAAAACAGAGTTGGTGATGACTAGCAGCCGAAAGACAGCGCGGTGGGAAAATATATCATCGATTTGAACTTTTAAAGTTACGATGATTATGTTAAGGGGAAGGCTGTGAGAGCAACCACAGCTTTGCTTGAGGCGCCAGTGTACTGGGCATTACGAACCAGCTGGAATCGCCGGACCGAAGCATGTGAGCAGACTAGTTTCACCGTCAGGGACAAGATCGAGTAGGTCGAGTGAAGCACCAGCGGTGGGTCGTCGAGTTTTCAACGAACCGGAAGCAGCGAACCAGAAGCTACGCTCCATCCGGTATCGCCGAACCGTCCTCTCCAAGTACTGGTTGGCCCTTTGAGTAGGATTTATGGACTATGCGAGAAGATTGCGACAAAACTGGGAGCTAAATGACTCACGTAACAGGCATCGGTATCGGGAGAACTTCCGACGAGGAATTGAGATGGCTCGCGAAAACAGGAACTAAATGGTTCACAGAAACGGGAGCCAAACGGCTAACGGAAGTTCACCACTGCGATTAGCCGGATATGTGTTGGGAGCTAAACCGCTCTAATGTATCATTTTGTCTTAAGACTGAATCAGCCTCCCCACGATATAACACTTCGATGCAGTCTCGTGGAACAAAAGGAAGGAAGAGAAGTAAGGACTATTAGTAGCGGTTACGCACAAAAGTGAATCCCACCTAGAGCCAATGCACTTTTGAAGCTATTTAACCATACTATAAAACATACAGACATTTTCAGATATCGACGAACTGAATCTAGTGGTATATGACACTCGACACTCCGGGTGTAGCTTAAAAAGTCGAATTTCAGAGTGATTGCACAGTCTTCCTTATATGAAAAAGGCAAAAAATGAAATGATGATTGCTATACATTTCATAAATCCATACGACTATCAAATGAATTTATCTGATTTGGCTACCTACTGCGCAACAAGATGGAGAAAAATGCAAAGATTTCGAAGATGTACACGGAACCGAGCCGAATTACTATCATGTACCAAACAAACAAATCTACAAGTCTTCAATCACAAGCGATAAACCAAAGCTGATGTTTCCACTAGAGTTTGAAAAAGTATAGTATGCACAGGATGTACGTTCGCCAGGCTACTGTATACGAAATACGCAATAGAAAAAAATATCAGAGAAAACCATATCTGAGATGAATAATTCCATTGACGCACACTTTACCTTTGGATTCATTCCAGAATGTTTTCCAAAAGTCCATAAGTGAAATGTTGCAATCCTGTTTCTGTACATTGTTATCAAGCAGGTTCACCTTTGACCGATTTTCATGCCTTGTGTGTACAGTCGGTCCATGTGCCGCCACAACGGAACGAAATCTATTCAAGCAACCAAAAGTTAATACCTTAAAGTACTCTTAAATGTTTACATTAAGTTCTTAGAGAACTTTCAAGCTTTTATTGGTAATTTAAAAATTGCACTGTTGGGAAAATTATTTAAAACGAAAACTTTAGCATCCCTTTCCTATGTGAACTTTTGATTGATTCAGTAATGTTTGCTTGAATTTTTCTAGTAAAACAAATAGCTCAACCCCGCTATACGAAATCACCCTGCGGAAACGTCCACGAGAACAATCGAAAGAAAATGCAAAAAGAAAAAAAATAGTGTTTATTAAAATAAATATTTATTTTTTGTTTGCCCCCCCCCCCCCCCCTTCAGAAAAAAATTTGCACTTGGACATAATTTTTAAAAAAGATTTGTAATGGCCTTAGTAAGATTAGTTATACGGTAGAATAGTATTTTGATCTAAATATTTTCATACTACATAGAACAAGTTGTGTGTCATGAACAGTCCATTACAACTTTGAGTTTCAATAATTCACTATCAAAAACAATACCTTGGTACTAACATAATTTTACAGTGCGATTGCAGGGTTAGTATTGCGACCCTACTTATCACTAAGAGTTCCTTCTGGCTGGGGCTCGAGCATACGCCGAGTGACTTCTAAGGTCATCTAAGTCTTTAGCCATTGAACCGCCAGACTAAGGCATTTACAATAACGTACATGTTGTTTTGGGGTTTTTAAAACACAAACAAGCATTCAATTAAATTGAACTTTCGAAAGAAATGTCGAAATTACTTGTTGTTAGTTTTTTGTCCAAAAACATTGAAAAGTTAGTTGGGAAAAGTTAGTTGGGATCTAGTGTCATATACCATTCAAGTAGTACAAACTTTCTCGGTTGTGGTCCATTAGGAGGTAGATAACAGTCTATTATCTCTCTCTGGACTAAATCAGCCTGGATGCCGTTTCGCTGGAGTCCTGCTCTCACGTCGTGGAAGGCAGCAGAAATAGGAGTCCCAAGTTAACCTCTAGCTGAAAACCAAAAGGCTGGAAAGACTAAAATAAGTCAGTAAACGGAGCATAATTGACCTTTCCATCGCTGTGTCAACCGAAGCTCTAACATAATGGATGATTGTATGATTTTGTTGGTTATTTTCGGAAAATTTGAGACTAAGAGAAACGAAAGCAATGAAATTGAAAGACGGATAGGTATTCTAGAGTAAATCAGAACGGAAAACTAGGACTAAGCAGGCTCATATGGACATGATCGAAAGGAAATGTGCAGAATCCTTTGCCTTTTGCTAAGGAGTTTGGCGTTATAATCATATTAAAACGCCGGCGTCGGCGGTAAAGCATGATGATGAGTTATGTTCCATCAATGATCATGCGGTAGACTTGGGTACAACGCCCAACTCCTACTTAGCAGAAGGCAAAGGTTTCTTCACATTTCCTTTCGATCATGTCCATGGAAATGCTTTCGTTTCTCTTAGCCTTAAATTTGCCGAAAATAGCCAACAAAATCGATACAGTAGAACCTTGCGGCAATTAAAACAACAATTAGCCATGCCCCTAAATAACACAAATAGGAGAGCATTATCCAACGCTTTCGATAGCTTCTAGTTGTTGTGGACTGGATTTTCATGAAGGATGCTATTATGTTGAAAACTTTGCAAACTCCGTTTTCATTACATTTAAAAAAATTGCATGACCACTCCTTGTGAAATACCTAGTGCATTCATTTTTGCGTATAGTGCACAGGTCTTATATCGTCACTGTTGTGCTATCTTATGACAAGCGCCATTTTGCATATTTCGAGAAAAAACGATTTTTAAAGTTTGAGATTGAATATCTTGAAACTCATTAATGGTATAAACTAATCAAAGAAGACAATTGATGCTTCTATCTATTCTATATTATTCTCTCAAATATTACGAAGATCAGTTGATTATGTTGCGAGTTTTTACTATAAATGTAAACGAAAGTCACGCCTACACGTGTCATAGGTGTGTATTGATGACAAAATTTGTATGGCGTGTCATAATCGTGCATGGAAAATGTTCCATAGAAAAAAATCATCAATTATTAACTTTTATTCATATATTTAGCTTCATTTGATCTATAAACAATCGGTGAGATGCATTTTGAAGGAAATGAGTCAGGGAATCTAGAAAAAATAGTTATTTTTTGTTACAGTGTTGTCAAATATGCTATATTTCCAGTTTAAAACTTAAATTGCATTTTTCTCACAATTCGTGCATTTTTGTTTTAAAAATAATTATGCCATTGTGTTTTTCGGATAGTTTTACATATAAAAACATCTTATACATTAAGATAATTTGAGCCAATCCCCAGACACAGTCATTTGAAGCAAAAAATAAAGAATCTCTCAGCACGATTCTCGCTATATCTCAGTGACCAAGTAAAATGTCATAATTCTGTAAACGCCACTTTGTAGAAATTTTTTAGACAAGTAATATGGCATATCTAACTCAGTTTACCCCAAAATGGCGTTTGTCATAAGATAGCACGCGTTTTGATGATTTTTAAAAGGTTGTGTCATATTGTGGTAGAAATTGTTTTGTACTCATAACGGGAAGTGCTACAAATTCTCATAATAACATTTGGGACAGCTCTAATAGTATTACTCATCAATTGACTAACGAGTTAATGCCAAACGAGCACAAATATTCATTATATCATAAAACCTCAGCACTTGGAAACACATTATTTTTTTTGCGATAAATGAGTGTTATTTGATTAGTTAGACCTTTCATCAGATGTCGAAGTGTGTCGTAGTGCCGGGTCTACAGGAACCTTGGTGAGGAAGACTTGGTGAGTCATAAAACGTATTTTCCAACATTTGATTTTGACTTGGATAAAGGCGTCGAATTACATATTTTTTGTCATGAAAGCGGTATGCATGTCAGAAAACTTGTTTCCGTAATTCGAAATTCCATTTTTCAAATTGTGCATCAGATATATTTTGCCAAACAGGCGTACCCCTCGTTTACCATCCGGCTGAAGCCTCCTATTGAAACTAATACCTTTGCTTGGTTGAACTCTCAATGTGTGAAATGTGACCGAAAAGATGATAATCCGCGGAATGTACCAAAACTTCAACCAATCGAAGCATTATGGGAAGCTGCTTCAGGAGCACAATTAAAATCAAGGATATGCAGAGTAGATCTCAATGTCGCCTAGACCATGATGGAAGCAGTAAAGGAAGTTTAGGTACACTTGAGAAAGATAGACCATAAGCTGTCCTGCTTTTTTTTTTTTAAATAACTGCTAGATATAAAACTTATTTGTTATAAAGAAAACCTGTCCTGGGTTTTAGTTTAGTCCAGCTACTTCGGACTCACCCGTTATTTTGCCAAAAATTCGAAGTTGTAATCTTGCAATATCATGCAAGATCAAAGCAAAATCGCAGACCAAAACTGCCTTGTCGGACAATACTTGAGATGAGTACAGGTATAGTGATGATTGGAACACTTTGCTGTTGCATTGACGTTCTCTTCAGAGATATTGAGATACTGTCTGAGATATACTGTGAGTCAAGCCGTCAACTGCGAAAATAATGCTCTCCCAATGTAAAATCGAAAACGGTTTTTCAAAACCTTGCTTGTGAAATTATTGAAAAAAATCTCTACTCGAATTGCCACGCGATGGAAGAAACAATCGTATGTCCGTGATCCGTAGAAAATAAGCTCAAAAAAGCACAAAGTCGAACCTAAAAGCCGAGCCATTGGAATTGGTTACTGATGTATGAGGCTCCGCCTGGTCATCATGGTCTGCTGGTGCAAGAAGAAGAGTGCCGTTTGTATCAAGGACAGGGAGGATTCTAAACAAATATTGCTCGAATGACGAAATAACCGGTCAATATGCTATAACTAATTTGAAAAACCTGTTTTAATCAACCTAGTGGTGCAATCGTTCCTTTCTCATATATCCAAGCTATGATTCCATAACTCAATAAGTCTGCTACATTCTTATTACGCTTGGTACCTATATGTATTTCGCTTTTGGCATGTAAAATACAAAATCGATTTTTGAAATTTCTGGTATTGTATCCTACATTTGAAACCAAGTTTGTAAAAATCAGTAAGCGTTTGCGGAAAAATAGGTGTTACATAAACTTAAGAACCCGCAAATACAAAGAATGTTGCACCCATTTTAATAATCATTACAGTACCTATTTATATGGAAATTTACTGTGGGATCGCTCTCTTCAACCTGTATCTCCGAAAGCGGAAGTCCGTTCAGTAAAAAAATTAACAGCAGCTTGTGGGAGTACTATACCGTTCGTTTGAAACAAAGTTTTTCCATATCGGTTCAGCCATGTCTTCCTCCTCATACTCACACAAACACACACAATGTATTAGCGACAGTCCGAAGTTACACGGGTCAAGCAGCGTGCTAGCAAAAGCAACGGATGAGGGGAAATAAGAACGTGCCATCGTTGGACAAATGAGAATTCGGTATGTAGCTTCTTTGCAGGAACTATCACGTTGATCGCGACAAAGCAATGAGCTCACTGGCTCTAAGTTTCGGATCGATGTGGAACCTCAATGGCTCAACAAATGCAAGAGTCCGCGGGTTAAGAAAAGAGCACGTACAAGAACACAATCCTTTCCTAAGTAATATCTACAGAAGGTGTAGATTTAGTCTGTTGATATAATGGGGAAAGAACAGTATGAATCCGACAGTACCACGTACGTCGTTTAAAGTTTCCGAGACATGACTGGAAAGTCGATTTGAAGTGATTGGAAAGCCTTTCTCTATATCAGAATGGCAAAGATGGGAGATATAATGCTGCACCAAAGTAATGAGACCCGAACAAGTTGCGTGTAAGAATCACAGAGGATATGAAAATTTCCGGAATCAAATTCAGGACGGCTTTCAAAGCAAATCTAGCACATTTCGGCGTGAATGTAACCACCAAACGAAGCTAGTCGCAGTATAGTTCGAAATATACGCCGGAAGATTTCTTCGAAAATTGGGTTTCTAAACTACAACTGAACTGTAAAATAAAACATTACGGCTAAAACGCGAGATAGCAAGCTATACGACAAGGATCTGACCAAATTCAACAAGTTTGACTTCAAACCGCTACAAGATGGGTTGTCTTGTTTTGTCTTGTCTTTGTCTTGTCTTTGTCTTGTCTTTGTCTTGTCTTTGTCTTGTCTTTGTCTTGTCTTTGTCTTGTCTTTGTCTTGTCTTTGTCTTGTCTTTGTCTTGTCTTTGTCTTGTCTTTGTCTTGTCTTTGTCTTGTCTTTGTCTTGTCTTTGTCTTGTCTTTGTCTTGTCTTTGTCTTGTCTTTGTCTTGTCTTTGTCTTGTCTTTGTCTTGTCTTTGTCTTGTCTTTGTCTTGTCTTTGTCTTGTCTTTGTCTTGTCTTTGTCTTGTCTTTGTCTTGTCTTTGTCTTGTCTTTGTCTTGTCTTTGTCTTGTCTTTGTCTTGTCTTTGTCTTGTCTTTGTCTTGTCTTTGTCTTGTCTTTGTCTTGTCTTTGTCTTGTCTTTGTCTTGTCTTTGTCTTGTCTTTGTCTTGTCTTTGTCTTGTCTTTGTCTTGTCTTTGTCTTGTCTTTGTCTTGTCTTTGTCTTGTCTTTGTCTTGTCTTTGTCTTGTCTTTGTCTTGTCTTTGTCTTGTCTTTGTCTTGTCTTGTCTTTATCTTGTCTTTGTCTTGTCTTTGTCTTGTCTTTGTCTTGTCTTTGTCTTGTCTTTGTCTTGTCTTTGTCTTGTCTTTGTCTTGTCTTTGTCTTGTCTTGTCTTTGTCTTGTCTTTGTCTTGTCTTTGTCTTGTCTTTGTCTTGTCTTTGTCTTGTCTTTGTCTTGTCTTTGTCTTGTCTTTGTCTTGTCTTTGTCTTGTCTTTGTCTTGTCTTTGTCTTGTCTTTGTCTTGTCTTTGTCTTGTCTTTGTCTTGTCTTTGTCTTGTCTTTGTCTTGTCTTTGTCTTGTCTTTGTCTTGTCTTTGTCTTGTCTTTGTCTTGTCTTTGTCTTGTCTTTGTCTTGTCTTTGTCTTGTCTTTGTCTTGTCTTTGTCTTGTCTTTGTCTTGTCTTTGTCTTGTCTTTGTCTTGTCTTTGTCTTGTCTTTGTCTTGTCTTTGTCTTGTCTTTGTCTTGTCTTTGTCTTGTCTTTGTCTTGTCTTTGTCTTGTCTTTGTCTTGTCTTTGTCTTGTCTTTGTCTTGTCTTTGTCTTGTCTTTGTCTTGTCTTTGTCTTGTCTTTGTCTTGTCTTTGTCTTGTCTTTGTCTTGTCTTTGTCTTGTCTTTGTCTTGTCTTTGTCTTGTCTTTGTCTTGTCTTTGTCTTGTCTTTGTCTTGTCTTTGTCTTGTCTTTGTCTTGTCTTTGTCTTGTCTTTGTCTTGTCTTTGTCTTGTCTTTGTCTTGTCTTTGTCTTGTCTTTGTCTTGTCTTTGTCTTGTCTTTGTCTTGTCTTTGTCTTGTCTTTGTCTTGTCTTTGTCTTGTCTTTGTCTTGTCTTTGTCTTGTCTTTGTCTTGTCTTTGTCTTGTCTTTGTCTTGTCTTTGTCTTGTCTTTGTCTTGTCTTTGTCTTGTCTTTGTCTTGTCTTTGTCTTGTCTTTGTCTTGTCTTTGTCTTGTCTTTGTCTTGTCTTTGTCTTGTCTTTGTCTTGTCTTTGTCTTGTCTTTGTCTTGTCTTTGTCTTGTCTTTGTCTTGTCTTTGTCTTGTCTTTGTCTTGTCTTTGTCTTGTCTTTGTCTTGTCTTTGTCTTGTCTTTGTCTTGTCTTTGTCTTGTCTTTGTCTTGTCTTTGTCTTGTCTTTGTCTTGTCTTTGTCTTGTCTTTGTCTTGTCTTTGTCTTGTCTTTGTCTTGTCTTTGTCTTGTCTTTGTCTTGTCTTTGTCTTGTCTTTGTCTTGTCTTTGTCTTGTCTTTGTCTTGTCTTTGTCTTGTCTTTGTCTTGTCTTTGTCTTGTCTTTGTCTTGTCTTTGTCTTGTCTTTGTCTTGTCTTTGTCTTGTCTTTGTCTTGTCTTTGTCTTGTCTTTGTCTTGTCTTTGTCTTGTCTTTGTCTTGTCTTTGTCTTGTCTTTGTCTTGTCTTTGTCTTGTCTTTGTCTTGTCTTTGTCTTGTCTTTGTCTTGTCTTTGTCTTGTCTTTGTCTTGTCTTTGTCTTGTCTTTGTCTTGTCTTTGTCTTGTCTTTGTCTTGTCTTTGTCTTGTCTTTGTCTTGTCTTTGTCTTGTCTTTGTCTTGTCTTTGTCTTGTCTTTGTCTTGTCTTTGTCTTGTCTTTGTCTTGTCTTTGTCTTGTCTTTGTCTTGTCTTTGTCTTGTCTTTGTCTTGTCTTTGTCTTGTCTTTGTCTTGTCTTTGTCTTGTCTTTGTCTTGTCTTTGTCTTGTCTTTGTCTTGTCTTTGTCTTGTCTTTGTCTTGTCTTTGTCTTGTCTTTGTCTTGTCTTTGTCTTGTCTTTGTCTTGTCTTTGTCTTGTCTTTGTCTTGTCTTTGTCTTGTCTTTGTCTTGTCTTTGTCTTGTCTTTGTCTTGTCTTGTCTTGTCTTGTCTTTGTCTTGTCTTTGTCTTGTCTTTGTCTTGTCTTTGTCTTGTCTTTGTCTTGTCTTTGTCTTGTCTTTGTCTTGTCTTTGTCTTGTCTTTGTCTTGTCTTTGTCTTGTCTTTGTCTTGTCTTTGTCTTGTCTTTGTCTTGTCTTTGTCTTGTCTTTGTCTTGTCTTTGTCTTGTCTTTGTCTTGTCTTTGTCTTGTCTTTGTCTTGTCTTTGTCTTGTCTTTGTCTTGTCTTTGTCTTGTCTTTGTCTTGTCTTTGTCTTGTCTTTGTCTTGTCTTTGTCTTGTCTTTGTCTTTGTCTTGTCTTTGTCTTGTCTTTGTCTTGTCTTTGTCTTGTCTTTGTCTTGTCTTTGTCTTGTCTTTGTCTTGTCTTTGTCTTGTCTTTGTCTTGTCTTTGTCTTGTCTTTGTCTTGTCTTTGTCTTGTCTTTGTCTTGTCTTTGTCTTGTCTTTGTCTTGTCTTTGTCTTGTCTTTGTCTTGTCTTTGTCTTGTCTTTGTCTTGTCTTTGTCTTGTCTTTGTCTTGTCTTTGTCTTGTCTTTGTCTTGTCTTTGTCTTGTCTTTGTCTTGTCTTTGTCTTGTCTTTGTCTTGTCTTTGTCTTGTCTTTGTCTTGTCTTTGTCTTGTCTTTGTCTTGTCTTTGTCTTGTCTTTGTCTTGTCTTTGTCTTGTCTTTGTCTTGTCTTTGTCTTGTCTTTGTCTTGTCTTTGTCTTGTCTTTGTCTTGTCTTTGTCTTGTCTTTGTCTTGTCTTTGTCTTGTCTTTGTCTTGTCTTTGTCTTGTCTTTGTCTTGTCTTTGTCTTGTCTTTGTCTTGTCTTTGTCTTTGTCTTGTCTTTGTCTTGTCTTTGTCTTGTCTTTGTCTTGTCTTTGTCTTGTCTTTGTCTTGTCTTTGTCTTGTCTTTGTCTTGTCTTTGTCTTGTCTTTGTCTTGTCTTTGTCTTGTCTTTGTCTTGTCTTTGTCTTGTCTTTGTCTTGTCTTTGTCTTGTCTTTGTCTTGTCTTTGTCTTGTCTTTGTCTTGTCTTTGTCTTGTCTTTGTCTTGTCTTTGTCTTGTCTTTGTCTTGTCTTTGTCTTGTCTTTGTCTTGTCTTTGTCTTGTCTTTGTCTTGTCTTTGTCTTGTCTTTGTCTTGTCTTTGTCTTGTCTTTGTCTTGTCTTTGTCTTGTCTTTGTCTTGTCTTTGTCTTGTCTTTGTCTTGTCTTTGTCTTGTCTTTGTCTTGTCTTTGTCTTGTCTTTGTCTTGTCTTTGTCTTGTCTTTGTCTTGTCTTTGTCTTGTCTTTGTCTTGTCTTTGTCTTGTCTTTGTCTTGTCTTTGTCTTGTCTTTGTCTTGTCTTTGTCTTGTCTTTGTCTTGTCTTTGTCTTGTCTTTGTCTTGTCTTTGTCTTGTCTTTGTCTTGTCTTTGTCTTGTCTTTGTCTTGTCTTTGTCTTGTCTTTGTCTTGTCTTTGTCTTGTCTTTGTCTTGTCTTTGTCTTGTCTTTGTCTTGTCTTTGTCTTGTCTTTGTCTTGTCTTTGTCTTGTCTTTGTCTTGTCTTTGTCTTGTCTTTGTCTTGTCTTTGTCTTGTCTTTGTCTTGTCTTTGTCTTGTCTTTGTCTTGTCTTTGTCTTGTCTTTGTCTTGTCTTTGTCTTGTCTTTGTCTTGTCTTTGTCTTGTCTTTGTCTTGTCTTTGTCTTGTCTTTGTCTTGTCTTTGTCTTGTCTTTGTCTTGTCTTTGTCTTGTCTTTGTCTTGTCTTTGTCTTGTCTTTGTCTTGTCTTTGTCTTGTCTTTGTCTTGTCTTTGTCTTGTCTTTGTCTTGTCTTTGTCTTGTCTTTGTCTTGTCTTTGTCTTGTCTTTGTCTTGTCTTTGTCTTGTCTTTGTCTTGTCTTTGTCTTGTCTTTGTCTTGTCTTTGTCTTGTCTTTGTCTTGTCTTTGTCTTGTCTTTGTCTTGTCTTTGTCTTGTCTTTGTCTTGTCTTTGTCTTGTCTTTGTCTTGTCTTTGTCTTGTCTTTGTCTTGTCTTTGTCTTGTCTTTGTCTTGTCTTTGTCTTGTCTTTGTCTTGTCTTTGTCTTGTCTTTGTCTTGTCTTTGTCTTGTCTTTGTCTTGTCTTTGTCTTGTCTTTGTCTTGTCTTTGTCTTGTCTTTGTCTTGTCTTTGTCTTGTCTTTGTCTTGTCTTTGTCTTGTCTTTGTCTTGTCTTTGTCTTGTCTTTGTCTTGTCTTTGTCTTGTCTTTGTCTTGTCTTTGTCTTGTCTTTGTCTTGTCTTTGTCTTGTCTTTGTCTTGTCTTTGTCTTGTCTTTGTCTTGTCTTTGTCTTGTCTTTGTCTTGTCTTTGTCTTGTCTTTGTCTTGTCTTTGTCTTGTCTTTGTCTTGTCTTTGTCTTGTCTTTGTCTTGTCTTTGTCTTGTCTTTGTCTTGTCTTTGTCTTGTCTTTGTCTTGTCTTTGTCTTGTCTTTGTCTTGTCTTTGTCTTGTCTTTGTCTTGTCTTTGTCTTGTCTTTGTCTTGTCTTTGTCTTGTCTTTGTCTTGTCTTTGTCTTGTCTTTGTCTTGTCTTTGTCTTGTCTTTGTCTTGTCTTTGTCTTGTCTTTGTCTTGTCTTTGTCTTGTCTTTGTCTTGTCTTTGTCTTGTCTTTGTCTTGTCTTTGTCTTGTCTTTGTCTTGTCTTTGTCTTGTCTTTGTCTTGTCTTTGTCTTGTCTTTGTCTTGTCTTTGTCTTGTCTTTGTCTTGTCTTTGTCTTGTCTTTGTCTTGTCTTTGTCTTGTCTTTGTCTTGTCTTTGTCTTGTCTTTGTCTTGTCTTTGTCTTGTCTTTGTCTTGTCTTTGTCTTGTCTTTGTCTTGTCTTTGTCTTGTCTTTGTCTTGTCTTTGTCTTGTCTTTGTCTTGTCTTTGTCTTGTCTTTGTCTTGTCTTTGTCTTGTCTTTGTCTTGTCTTTGTCTTGTCTTTGTCTTGTCTTTGTCTTGTCTTTGTCTTGTCTTTGTCTTGTCTTTGTCTTGTCTTTGTCTTGTCTTTGTCTTGTCTTTGTCTTGTCTTTGTCTTGTCTTTGTCTTGTCTTTGTCTTGTCTTTGTCTTGTCTTTGTCTTGTCTTTGTCTTGTCTTTGTCTTGTCTTTGTCTTGTCTTTGTCTTGTCTTTGTCTTGTCTTTGTCTTGTCTTTGTCTTGTCTTTGTCTTGTCTTTGTCTTGTCTTTGTCTTGTCTTTGTCTTGTCTTTGTCTTGTCTTTGTCTTGTCTTTGTCTTGTCTTTGTCTTGTCTTTGTCTTTGTCTTGTCTTTGTCTTGTCTTTGTCTTGTCTTTGTCTTGTCTTTGTCTTGTCTTTGTCTTGTCTTTGTCTTGTCTTTGTCTTGTCTTTGTCTTGTCTTTGTCTTGTCTTTGTCTTGTCTTTGTCTTGTCTTTGTCTTGTCTTTGTCTTGTCTTTGTCTTGTCTTTGTCTTGTCTTTGTCTTGTCTTTGTCTTGTCTTTGTCTTGTCTTTGTCTTGTCTTTGTCTTGTCTTTGTCTTGTCTTTGTCTTGTCTTTGTCTTGTCTTTGTCTTGTCTTTGTCTTGTCTTTGTCTTGTCTTTGTCTTGTCTTTGTCTTGTCTTTGTCTTGTCTTTGTCTTGTCTTTGTCTTGTCTTTGTCTTGTCTTTGTCTTGTCTTTGTCTTGTCTTTGTCTTGTCTTTGTCTTGTCTTTGTCTTGTCTTTGTCTTGTCTTTGTCTTGTCTTTGTCTTGTCTTTGTCTTGTCTTTGTCTTGTCTTTGTCTTGTCTTTGTCTTGTCTTTGTCTTGTCTTTGTCTTGTCTTTGTCTTGTCTTTGTCTTGTCTTTGTCTTGTCTTTGTCTTGTCTTTGTCTTGTCTTTGTCTTGTCTTTGTCTTGTCTTTGTCTTGTCTTTGTCTTGTCTTTGTCTTGTCTTTGTCTTGTCTTTGTCTTGTCTTTGTCTTGTCTTTGTCTTGTCTTTGTCTTGTCTTTGTCTTGTCTTTGTCTTGTCTTTGTCTTTGTCTTGTCTTTGTCTTGTCTTTGTCTTGTCTTTGTCTTGTCTTTGTCTTGTCTTTGTCTTGTCTTTGTCTTGTCTTTGTCTTGTCTTTGTCTTGTCTTTGTCTTGTCTTTGTCTTGTCTTTGTCTTGTCTTTGTCTTGTCTTTGTCTTGTCTTTGTCTTGTCTTTGTCTTGTCTTTGTCTTGTCTTTGTCTTGTCTTTGTCTTGTCTTTGTCTTGTCTTTGTCTTGTCTTTGTCTTGTCTTTGTCTTGTCTTTGTCTTGTCTTTGTCTTGTCTTTGTCTTGTCTTTGTCTTATCTTTGTCTTGTCTTTGTCTTGTCTTTGTCTTGTCTTTGTCTTGTCTTTGTCTTGTCTTTGTCTTGTCTTTGTCTTGTCTTTGTCTTGTCTTTGTCTTGTCTTTGTCTTGTCTTTGTCTTGTCTTTGTCTTGTCTTTGTCTTGTCTTTGTCTTGTCTTTGTCTTGTCTTTGTCTTGTCTTTGTCTTGTCTTTGTCTTGTCTTTGTCTTGTCTTTGTCTTGTCTTTGTCTTGTCTTTGTCTTGTCTTTGTCTTGTCTTTGTCTTGTCTTTGTCTTGTCTTTGTCTTGTCTTTGTCTTGTCTTTGTCTTGTCTTTGTCTTGTCTTTGTCTTGTCTTTGTCTTGTCTTTGTCTTGTCTTTGTCTTGTCTTTGTCTTGTCTTTGTCTTGTCTTTGTCTTGTCTTTGTCTTGTCTTTGTCTTGTCTTTGTCTTGTCTTTGTCTTGTCTTTGTCTTGTCTTTGTCTTGTCTTTGTCTTGTCTTTGTCTTGTCTTTGTCTTGTCTTTGTCTTGTCTTTGTCTTGTCTTTGTCTTGTCTTTGTCTTGTCTTTGTCTTGTCTTTGTCTTGTCTTTGTCTTGTCTTTGTCTTGTCTTTGTCTTGTCTTTGTCTTGTCTTTGTCTTGTCTTTGTCTTGTCTTTGTCTTGTCTTTGTCTTGTCTTTGTCTTGTCTTTGTCTTGTCTTTGTCTTGTCTTTGTCTTGTCTTTGTCTTGTCTTTGTCTTGTCTTTGTCTTGTCTTTGTCTTGTCTTTGTCTTGTCTTTGTCTTGTCTTTGTCTTGTCTTTGTCTTGTCTTTGTCTTGTCTTTGTCTTGTCTTTGTCTTGTCTTTGTCTTGTCTTTGTCTTGTCTTTGTCTTGTCTTTGTCTTGTCTTTGTCTTGTCTTTGTCTTGTCTTTGTCTTGTCTTTGTCTTGTCTTTGTCTTGTCTTTGTCTTGTCTTTGTCTTGTCTTTGTCTTGTCTTTGTCTTGTCTTTGTCTTGTCTTTGTCTTGTCTTTGTCTTGTCTTTGTCTTGTCTTTGTCTTGTCTTTGTCTTGTCTTTGTCTTGTCTTTGTCTTGTCTTTGTCTTGTCTTTGTCTTGTCTTTGTCTTGTCTTTGTCTTGTCTTTGTCTTGTCTTTGTCTTGTCTTTGTCTTGTCTTTGTCTTGTCTTTGTCTTGTCTTTGTCTTGTCTTTGTCTTGTCTTTGTCTTGTCTTTGTCTTGTCTTTGTCTTGTCTTTGTCTTGTCTTTGTCTTGTCTTTGTCTTGTCTTTGTCTTGTCTTTGTCTTGTCTTTGTCTTGTCTTTGTCTTGTCTTTGTCTTGTCTTTGTCTTGTCTTTGTCTTGTCTTTGTCTTGTCTTTGTCTTGTCTTTGTCTTGTCTTTGTCTTGTCTTTGTCTTGTCTTTGTCTTGTCTTTGTCTTGTCTTTGTCTTGTCTTTGTCTTGTCTTTGTCTTGTCTTTGTCTTGTCTTTGTCTTGTCTTTGTCTTGTCTTTGTCTTGTCTTTGTCTTGTCTTTGTCTTGTCTTTGTCTTGTCTTTGTCTTGTCTTTGTCTTGTCTTTGTCTTGTCTTTGTCTTGTCTTTGTCTTGTCTTTGTCTTGTCTTTGTCTTGTCTTTGTCTTGTCTTTGTCTTGTCTTTGTCTTGTCTTTGTCTTGTCTTTGTCTTGTCTTTGTCTTGTCTTTGTCTTGTCTTTGTCTTGTCTTTGTCTTGTCTTTGTCTTGTCTTTGTCTTGTCTTTGTCTTGTCTTTGTCTTGTCTTTGTCTTGTCTTTGTCTTGTCTTTGTCTTGTCTTTGTCTTGTCTTTGTCTTGTCTTTGTCTTGTCTTTGTCTTGTCTTGTCTTTGTCTTGTCTTTGTCTTGTCTTTGTCTTGTCTTTGTCTTGTCTTTGTCTTGTCTTTGTCTTGTCTTTGTCTTGTCTTTGTCTTGTCTTTGTCTTGTCTTTGTCTTGTCTTTGTCTTGTCTTTGTCTTGTCTTTGTCTTGTCTTTGTCTTGTCTTTGTCTTGTCTTTGTCTTGTCTTTGTCTTGTCTTTGTCTTGTCTTTGTCTTGTCTTTGTCTTGTCTTTGTCTTGTCTTTGTCTTGTCTTTGTCTTGTCTTTGTCTTGTCTTTGTCTTGTCTTTGTCTTGTCTTTGTCTTGTCTTTGTCTTGTCTTTGCCTTGTCTTTGTCTTGTCTTTGTCTTGTCTTTGTCTTGTCTTTGTCTTGTCTTTGTCTTGTCTTTGTCTTGTCTTTGTCTTGTCTTTGTCTTGTCTTTGTCTTGTCTTTGTCTTGTCTTTGTCTTGTCTTTGTCTTGTCTTTGTCTTGTCTTTGTCTTGTCTTTGTCTTGTCTTTGTCTTGTCTTTGTCTTGTCTTTGTCTTGTCTTTGTCTTGTCTTTGTCTTGTCTTTGTCTTGTCTTTGTCTTGTCTTTGTCTTGTCTTTGTCTTGTCTTTGTCTTGTCTTTGTCTTGTCTTTGTCTTGTCTTTGTCTTGTCTTTGTCTTGTCTTTGTCTTGTATTTGTCTTGTATTTGTCTTGTCTTTGTCTTGTCTTTGTCTTGTCTTTGTCTTGTCTTTGTCTTGTCTTTGTCTTGTCTTTGTCTTGTCTTTGTCTTGTCTTTGTCTTGTCTTTGTCTTGTCTTTGTCTTGTCTTTGTCTTGTCTTTGTCTTGTCTTTGTCTTGTCTTTGTCTTGTCTTTGTCTTGTCTTTGTCTTGTCTTTGTCTTGTCTTTGTCTTGTCTTTGTCTTGTCTTTGTCTTGTCTTTGTCTTGTCTTTGTCTTGTCTTTGTCTTGTCTTTGTCTTGTCTTTGTCTTGTCTTTGTCTTGTCTTTGTCTTGTCTTTGTCTTGTCTTTGTCTTGTCTTTGTCTTGTCTTTGTCTTGTCTTTGTCTTGTCTTTGTCTTGTCTTTGTCTTGTCTTTGTCTTGTCTTTGTCTTGTCTTTGTCTTGTCTTTGTCTTGTCTTTGTCTTGTCTTTGTCTTGTCTTTGTCTTGTCTTTGTCTTGTCTTTGTCTTGTCTTTGTCTTGTCTTTGTCTTGTCTTTGTCTTGTCTTTGTCTTGTCTTTGTCTTGTCTTTGTCTTGTCTTTGTCTTGTCTTTGTCTTGTCTTTGTCTTGTCTTTGTCTTGTCTTTGTCTTGTCTTTGTCTTGTCTTTGTCTTGTCTTTGACTTGTCATGAAAATTTCTTATAAGACATGCACATGGTGATACATTTCTCACCTTGCAGTACAGGGTAACAAAATCATTATGCAAGGTTTTGTAAACAAAAATATTTCTTTCTATAAAAATCAATTTGATCGTCCACCCATTTTTTTTCAACCCACCAATTTCCACTACTGATCACGGAAATTATTTGAAAACACATGGCGATAAAATTTTCTCCTTCTGATGGATACAGGATACGCAAACAAAATCATCCGGCAAGGTTTCCTAAGCAACAACAATTGTTTCAATAGAAATCAATTTTATTGGCCTCTCAATTTTTCCAACCCACCAATTTCCACCAATGATCATGGAAATTCCTTGAAAACACATGGCAATAAAATTTTCTTCTTCTGGTGGATACAGGATTGGGAAACAGAATAATTCTGCAAGGATTCTTTCTATAAAATCAATTTGATCGTCCACCCATTTTTTTCCATCCCACCAATTTCCACTAATGATCACGGAAATTACTTGAAAACACATGGCGATAAAATTTTCGTCTTCTGAAAGATGCAGGATAGGGAAACAGAATCATTCTGCAAGAATTCTTTCTATAAAAATCAATTTGATCGTCCTCTCATTTTTTTCCAACCCACCAATTTCCACTGGTGATCATGGAAATTTCTTGAAAACACAAGGCAATAAAACTTTCTTCTTCTGATGGATGCAGGATAGGCAAACAAAATCATCCTGCAAGGTTTCGTAAACAAAAATATTTCTTTCTATAAAAATCAATTTTATCGTCCTCCCAATTTTTTTTCCAATCCACCAATTTCCACTAATGATCATGGAAATTACTTGAAAACACATGACGATACATTTTTAAATTTTTGTTTGATGCAGGATAGTGAAACAGAATCATTCTGTAAGGTTTTCTAAGGAAAATTAATTCTTACAATAAAAAACAATTTGATAATCCTCCCAAATTTTTTCCCACCTTCCTATTTTGGGATATTGAAATAAAAAACAGTGTGCTCACTAGCGCCGCCTTGAGGGTGATATCCAATTTGATCATTACATCATTAAATAGTCCTTGCCCCAGTAACAATTTAGGCTTTATGGTAATTTTATAGCCACTCATACAACCTAGATTGCACTTGTAGCGTGCCATAAAACTTCAATTGTGACTTAGATTACATTACAGTAAACGTCATTTTCCTAAATTAATAAACTTTACCTAACATGAATTGGAAGTTTTAGTCTCCCTAGCGCAGCCTGATGGGCGAGTTCTGCAATTATCTATTCGCCGTCGGGTAGCACTAGACTCGCTGATGAATATTGCAGAATACATCACACTTCTAAATAATGTTCTCGAGATTCAGAAATTGAAAAATAATACATGCTCACTAGTGCTGCCTGGTCTATCTATTTCAATTAGTTTTGTCCATAATCGCGTAGCTCTTAACCTTCTCTAAATTTTTTCCGAGAACACCATCTCCTCTAAGTTATTAGACGTTTGTGACATTCTAAATTCCACATTATGCTGAAAGCTGGTATGCTACGAAAAATTAATAGCGCAATTCAAAAAAAATATTATTCCTCGAAGAGCTCAAAATTAATCAAGTAAGTACATATTTTACTGTCAGAAGTGCTACCGCCAGTTGCTGGACGTAGTCTTGGTTGCACAATCTTCCTGATCAATATAACTACTAAAGCATTTTCTGTTGATTTAAAAAGTGATCGATTTGGATTTCAGATCCTTTGTCAGGTGATCTGCAGGGAGCCATGTGGGTATTTTTAAAACTACGTGACAGATTTGTGTATTCCAACGTTGAAATATTCAAACAAATCCATTCAGTCAATCCTTTAGACGTAATCAGCGAGAATGGTTTTATGGTAGTTCAAACTACGCATATCATTTACAATACAAGATTAATCGTATCTTTTCTATAAATCGTTATAAGTCAATGGAAGTGTACTACGTAAATTGATTAGAGAGAGCCAAATAAAAGTTTTTCAAAAATTCAACGGAAAAAATTAAATTGATCTAATTATTATTTCCTTATTTCAATGAACTTTAACATTCAATAAAGCGATAAAATATTATCAAGTGATTCATTTTCAATCGTCCTGGTCGGGACTACTGATTGATTCATAAATGAAATACGATACGGCCGTTATAAAATATACTTCCTGAAAAACTCAAATTTTCATGGCGTAATAACGCTATGGAAACAAAAAAAAGTTGTTGCTTCCAGTGTGATTTTCGTGATACCTACTCTCGAATCTCAATAAAACAAAAGAAAAAGAAATATTATCAAAACAAATATATTATTTTGGTTTACAATCTCGCAAAATGCGTCATTTAATTTTTTTTTAAATCCAAGTATCAGTATGATAATTATTCCATGAGAATCTGAGGAAACTTTGCTAAGCTTTCTTGCATTTCTGTAAACACGAAACAACATCTGTGTTCAAAAATGTTTCAAAGCAGTCAAATCCAGTATGAAAATTAATTATAGGGATCCCAAAAATTCGTTCGTTGGTATTTGTGGAATGTCGAAAATATTTGCTTCAACTGTTATAAATTTCATCAGGTTTTCATCAATGCTGTGTGGAAATCGGTTTCTGAGAAATAAAACCAATCTTACAAAAAATTGTGACATGTGATAATTGATGGAACTTCCAAATAATTTTCAATTTAGCAAGCCTCCATTATTGTTTGGAATAAAGCCAAAGATGTTTTTAAATATGTGTTATCAATTCAACACAAATCCGTTGGTTTCAAACGATCATTAGTTTCAAAATCATCAAATATCAACATGCAAATTCGACATAGAAAATGTTTTTCCATTATTTGGCGTATAAAGATAAAATAGCATCGCGGTTTGTTTCAGTCTCGTAAAATAATAAAATATCATAGATCTCCCAAGAGAATCGAAAATCATCAAATTTCAATGAAGAAATTTATTTGAAATCATTTTCAACTATTTCTACATTCAGAATTACTCAAAAACAGTTGTGCTAAAAGCTTTCGATATTTCGAGCTTTCGTAGCACGCCATCTGCATCAACCCAAGGATAACTTTTAGTACACTTGTTTTTCTTTTCGTATCTTTCCACGCTGTTTCGCGTGCGACGGTACACTGCGTATTGCGAGGAAAATTGAAAAACGCTGTTATGAAGTTTTCCAAAACTATTTTTACTTTGTACCATCACACAGTGGCACGACTTAGAACAAAAGGTGGACTAAAGTCCAAACTTTGCCGAATCGGTTCAAATAGGACGATTTTATGTAATTTTGGTACGCTGAATTCGTTTTTGGTATTAAAACAATTCAAAAATAAGCGTTTACTATTCATTAGGGTGTCTCAAAAATATTTTTTTTGGAAATCGCTCTTAAAATTTGTGTATATTCATTTTCGTGTGCTAAATCGTTTTTGATATTAACACATGTAAATAATTTTTTCATTATACGTTAGGGTGGCTCAAAAAATATGTATTTGTGAAGGTTCAAACATTAAACATTTTTTTAAAGAAGTTTTTGTGCGTTGAATTTCCATTTTAATTGTAAAAATAGAAATTAACTTTACTACTTATTAGAGTGGCTCAAAAGTAAGTATTTTGTCTTTTATAATGATTTTTTTCAATAGTAATTTTGGAATTTATTTTCCATATTGAAAAGAATTAATTGACATCTCATTATGGGGCTTCAGAAATGACTATTTTGTTTTTACGGATCAACAAAGATGTGTTCGACTAATTTTGAAACATTTAATTCATTAGTGGGTAACATTTTCTATCATTTTCAAAACAAACATGTCGCCCAAAATACTTCTAAGAATAGATTCCAACAGATAAACCCAAAGATTTTTGATATCATGTCATTAAAAATTTAAATAATGCACAACCTAGTCAAAATATCGCGCATTAACACACAGAAGATAGCGCTTCCCAAGCCCTGTACGACGGATTGGTGTACCTAGCGCGCAACGCTTCTATGAATGGCGTCATCATCGACTATTTAACCCATTCATGGACATGTTGTTTGTGGACAACAACGTTTTTAAACAGGTATAACTTTTGATTGAGGCAAGATGTGCTCACAAAAACAAGTAAAGCTAATAAATGTGACTATTGGCTTTCATTTGAGTATTAACAGTTACAAGGATCAGCTCTAGAACTAAAGTTATTGCAATTAGTCTGATTGAACTCCGATGAAGCAGTGCTGCCAGTGACCGTTTACGTTGACGACGGAGAATGAATTTTTCATATAACTTCGTTATGTTGCAATATTAGTTAAAACGGATAAAACTTATCAATTTAGACTATTTTTGGCTACGTTTTCCACGCAGTTGGACTATTGTAAATATTCTAGGAGAATTGTAGTGAGCATTGGAAGGTAAAAATTGAGCTGCTTCTAGCACTGCAAGGAAAGCACCTACCTTTATAAAAAAAGGTTTTTCGAGTTTCTTGACCCCACCGTTTTAAAGAAAAAATAGTTTTGAAACCCCACATGCACTAGAAAAAAGTTAGGCATGAAAGGGTTAAACGGACGGATTTCGCCGAAGCAGCTCAGTCGCCTGTTGAGCAGCAAGCGAAGCAGATCGCTGCACTGTGTGCTTTTACAGCCAGTGTAGCTGAGTTGGAAGTCGAATGGGCTTGTCCGTATGCTATGTTTTGTGTTGTGCTCGTTTCCAGCACATTTTTATGTATAATTATTCGTACACAAAATAGTTTGTACATGCGAGCTCCATTTGCAAACACGGTTAACATAGTGTCGTGGTATTAGTTGTCTCTTTCGCTCTACCCATCATCATCAGCGTTGATTCATTTTGCTTTGTGCGCTTGGGTTTAATGTTTGAGGCGAATGTGTAGCTAGATAGATCTAATTTGTTACTAAATTGCACAACGAAAGTTTATTATTTACGTTCGATCAATTCATTGATTCATTTCCCCATCACGTGATTCAGTTCCACTCAGCCTATAGTACTTTGATTCTACTAATAGGTACATACTACAAAGCCTATTTATGAATGAATACACTGCCACTTGAAAAACCGTTGCAAAACGCATCTTGTGCATATATAAAATTGTTTTCGATTCTTATATATTTATAGTTTCAATATATGATTAAGACCACTGCATTTGCTATATTTGTATGCGTACTTTAGGAAAGTTACAATAATGGCAAAATATAACTAGAATGCTTGGTCTATACATGAAATGTGATTATATTGCCTAAAATTTGATTTTTCTTCACTGGTCCGGGTTTTTTACCACACACAATCGAAAAGGTTTTACAAGCTAATCTTATTCTATAAAGATTTAGTTCCAAATATTAGTTTGCTCACAGTTTGCTGTACTTTCTTCAGATCTTCTTAAATAAGTTTAATCGGATTCGATCACCTACTACAAATGAAATGACCTGATAACCAAGAAGGTTTGGTTCAACATGTAATATTCGATGTTGATTGGTTGTGTTTAAACCATACGTAAGAAATATGTTTGATTTGTTATCACTATAAATGTACTAAGAAAATAAATATTTTACATTAAGTAGTATAGTCCTACGTCTACAGCTCGTGCAATCCCATAGGGCTGCCCCTTGTAGTTTTTTGTAGGTGTGTTTTAAGGTATGTAGATTGCTTATTTGATATCTTTAATGGAAATAAATCCAAAACTTTTTATTCTCGTATATGGTTCATTTAACAATGGTGTTATTTTATTTGGATAATATCGCATACCCTTAAGCTACATCAGTGCTATGCAAATTCGGATCAAAATAGTCTCATCAAATGACTAGAACTCAACTGTGTTCACTCTATTTGACAGTTATTGCGTAAGTTAGCAAGAAATAGTTCCAGAAACATTTTATAATCTATTTCTGATGGTTGAAAATATTTACTGATGGGGGGTGGGCGTAGCGTAGTTGGTAAATTGATTGACTTGTACGCAGCGCACCTGGGTTCGAGTCCCGACCCCGCACATAGGGTTAGAAATTTTTCATAAGAGATTTTTCAAACCCGAAGAGGCGAATGACCTTAAGGTTAAAACCTCTATAATCGAAATAAAAAATAAAAAATATTTACTGATTTCCAAACATTATCAATACCTCTGCCATCTAAAAAAACATACTTCCCACTCGGCTCGTTACTCTTGATCACTAGTAAAACCCTTGTAGATCATGCTCTCAATGCAATTTGAAAGCTGTGCATGTATTCGTGTCATTATTCTAGCTATAAAGTGATTATTTAAATTCAATATCAGTAATAACCATGCGTCTCCATTCACAGTTGTTTTAAATTTTGATTGCTTATCGCAAGTTTTCGCAAAACTAGCTTATACTCATTTTAAAGAGAAAATTAAAAGCTTTCGAATGAGTATAGTGTGATCGCGGGCATTCACGGGCGTCGTTGTTGTTATCGCATTAGAAGTTCAAATTCCATAAAAATCATGACAAACAGTTATCTAAACACTAACTAAACCGACTAGTGACTTATTTTTGGCGATTTTACGATGTAATTTTATCACACGAATAATTTTGGTGAAGTAATGCAATGCATAAAATCAACCATTTCTTTGAAAAACGTAAATAACCGGATGTAGTTCCTATAGTCAAATTATGCAAAAAACACTAGAATTATGCCCTTAAAAAAGCTGCCAAAAATTCATTTTGCGTTCAAATCACTTAAAATCTCGCAACAATGTCTCCGAAGGCTCAGCAGATAGGAGAAAAATACTAGCGAGATTATCGCATAACATTTATATATGGACTTAAGTCCGGGCTCGTCCCACTGTGCATCAGATTCCTTGGTTTCTAACGAATCCGTACATATGCAACACTTGGGTAGTTTTGTAGGAAATATCGAAGAAACAGCAGGTTAAAAATATTGCTCCACATTTGCGCACCTATACATACAAATTTTACTTTAGTTGTGTCTGTGCGGGTGGAAAAACTGCTTCTAGTAAAATGGAAATTTTTCAATGAAAAGCGGAAAATATGGAAAATCGGAGAAAATCACGTCCTAGAAAAATTGTTTAGCTGTGTTGTATTGGAAAAATCAAAATTTTAAACACATGATTGCAAAAACTGTGTGCTTTTTCAACCGGAAAAAGCACACAGTTTTCCGAGTTGGAAAATTTTGAATTTTCCATTTCGGCCAATTCATAGTAAAAACAATTATCTAGGTCGTGATTTTTTTCTTTTTTCAATATTTTGTCATTTTCTTTGAAAATAAAATAAAAAACCGCAAAAAAACACGAAAAATGGCGGATTGCCCGACGGGGGCCTTAAAAGAGTTTATGTCGTTAAACAAATTATTACTTTTTTATTTTCTTGTTTAGTGCTGAGGAAGAATTAGAGAAAGAAATAACCACAACAATATTATGTATTGAATTTTACATAATTATTTATTTATTTTTATATTTTACATTTGTCTTACAACTACCTTCATGCTTGCTATTTTGTATTATTTATTACAAGGAAAATATTTTTGGTTCATCTTCTGAATTAGAATATCTTTTCGTCTCTACTTTGCCCACATGAATAGGCACAAAACTGTGGAATTTTTGAGTTTCAGGTATTGTTTTGGGGTTATTATACAGCTCTTAGAGTTCTTCTGACATTTTGTTGTGCTGTTCAGCGAATATGTAGCAGAAAATTAATTTTGTGATATTTTTATCAGTTTCTCCAACTGTCCAGTTATATAACTCTTGGGGACTTGTTATAGTATTTCCATAGTCGCGAGCAAGACTATCTTTTTTGCCATTCGCTTGAGAGTGCCAGCAATAGCATCACAGGGTCCAATACCGGCTTGAACCTTCGTTCGAACCGGTCATAAATCTTGATAGCTCCTGGTTTACCTAGAGTTTTTCAACAGCAACAGTCTTTCTCAAAGCTACCTATATTTTCGCTCGATCAGTCTTTCTCAAGACTACCTATATTTTTTCGAGAATAAGTCTGTTTCAATACTACCTACTTTTGCTACCCAATCAGTCTTTTTCAAGACTAAAACATTTTTCAAGGACAATTCAGCCTAAAGAAATATTTAATTCTTCCAACATGCCTAAGTCCTCCCAAAAAGGCCGTGTGCCAAAAATTAAAGCTTAACGGAAAAGGGTATCTTCTCCACTTGAAAATTCAATCGACTGCAGCAACTCATTCGATGTTTTATCCGAATATGAAGCTGATGAAATTTCTAAATTTCCTCGCATTGTGCATAATGCCAATGAGAAGAAAACGCAATCACCTCCGCCTATAACAGTGATGATCTCCGACTTCAAAACCTTTCGAACTGAGCTTTCGACGTTCCTTCCGGACGTGAAAGTCTCTTTTCAGATTGGCCGAAGAGGAGAATGTCGAGTTACAACGGATGAATTGATTGGCCACAAACGACTACTCCAGTATCTTACGGAGAAATTATATAAATCTTATTCAGATGATTTCAAGACAAATAGAACATTCAAGGCTGTCTTGAAAGGGCTACCACAAGGTCAAAGTTTGGATGAAATATCCAATGAATTGAAAAATTTACTTGGCTTTTCTCCTTCACAAGTTATTCTTATGAACCTAACCTTATGCTAACCTTTCAGCGGCGATAACACGCCAGTACGCTCTGGAATTATCCAGGAGCTTTATTTAATTCATTTCAACCGTAATGAGGTTAAT
The DNA here is from genome assembly GCF_030247195.1 of Topomyia yanbarensis. Lineage (NCBI taxonomy): Eukaryota > Metazoa > Arthropoda > Insecta > Diptera > Culicidae > Topomyia > Topomyia yanbarensis. The sequence goes on along the minus strand of NC_080672.1, from coordinate 194,042,544 downwards.
AATTTGAAAGTATTTGAAAAAGCACGTTTTAAGTTCCACGTGCGAGTAAAGTGGGAACATTATAGACGACATGGGGGCAGAATTCAATATCTGACCCAGTGTCGTAGAGCCAAGGCTTTGGGCACGGCACAAAAAATTGTCATTTGGATTCCAAATGTATGATCTGTGGTGATAAATCCCACACGAAAGATACTTGTCCGGTGAAAAAAACCACAAGAAGTTTCAAATGCGCTAATTGTAGCGAAAATCATAAATCGAATTTCTGGGGTTGTCCTGTTCGAGACAAAATTATAAATTCTCATTCTAGACAACAAAAACAAAAAATAAAATATGGACCTGTTTCTTGAGGTACACTTCAGGAAAACACGTCCAAACGTGTTAATCCGATTCAAAATAGATTAATAACTTCTACCTCCGTCACACCATCCTACAATGGTGCATCATCTTATGCTTCAGTGGCAGGTAACAAGGCCAAAATAACGGCTACCATTACCACGCCCACAAACTCGTTTGCACCCAACGCTTCCTTTAGTCCAATGGATCTAGGCAGCGTAACGGAAGAAAAATTAAAATACTTGCAAGACTCTATGTTACCTATGATGATTTCCATGTTATATTCTACCTCCATGTTTGAAGCTTTTTAAGCGGAGTGGAAAGTTGCTAACAAAATTGTAATGATATTAAAGTTTGACAATGACTTTAAATAATCATTTACATTTATTAAATTGGAATGCTCGTTCGTTAAAAACGTGCGAAGACGAATTTTTCAACTTCTTGAGGATACATAATGTGCATATAGCCGTTGTGACCGAAACTTTTTTAAAACCAAATTTTAAATTGAAGAGTAACTCTAATTTTGTTATTCATCGATTTGATCGAATTGTTGGATTCGGCGGAGGAATCTCAATAGCGGTTAATCGCAGGATCAAATATTCCGTTACGCCATCTCTTGACACCAAGGTGATCGAGAGTTTGGATATCAAAGTTGAAACTGATCTTGGTATCATTTTTATTGCTGCAGCCTATTTGCCTTTTCAGTGTACTTGCGAGTAAAATAATTTCTTGAAAGGAGACTTACAAAAACTTACAAGAAATCGGTCGAAATTCTTCATAATCGGTGATTTTAACGCCAAACACCGATCCTGGAATAATGCTCAAAGCAATTCCAACTGTAAACAACTTTTTAATGATTGCTCTGCTGGTTTTTTATACAAGTTTGTTCCCGAATGGTCCTACGTGCTATTCGTCTGTAAGGAATCCTTCAACAATTTATTTGGTTTCGACGGATCAAAGTCAACTTTGTAGCGAATTGATTACACATGCTGACTTTGATTCTGATAATCTTCCAGTAACTTTTTCACTTTCTCAAGAAGCTGTTTCCAATCCCATTAGCTCAGTGTTCAATTATCACAAAGCGAAAGGTACAAAACTTAAATTGAGAATAATTTTAATCATGACAAAATAAAGCTGACATTGATACGGCATTACAAAATTTAAGTATACCTATAGTTAATGCTAGAAATTTATCAGTACCAACAACACAGAAAAAATTTAAAACTCCTATTATTGACGACGATCTTCATCTTCTGATTCGCTTGAAGAATGTTCGAAGACGTCAATATCAACGTTCTCCTGATCCTGCTATGAAATGTATCTATCAGGATCTACAAAAAGAAATTAAGCATAGATTCATACTCTTAAGAAATGAAAATTTCGCGAAAGAGGTTGAACAAATCAAGCCAAATTCTAAACCTTTCTGGAAACTTTCTAAGGTTCTTAAGAAACCTCAGAAACCAATTCCAGCTTTGAAGGAAGGTGACCACATATGTCCATAATTTTAATCTCAACGTTGTGAGTCCTATTGAAACCGAAGTCTTACAAAAATATAAAAACGTTTCAATTCAAGTATTGTCTTTAGACGATATTGTTGAAATAAACCATGATGAGATCAAATCCATCATGAAAAAGTTAAAAAATATGAAAGCTCCAGGTTATAATGGAATTTTCAATATTCTTCTTAAAAACCTTCCCGAAATCACCATGAGATACTTGGTCAAAATATTCAACAAATGTTTTGAATTAGCATACTTCCCTGAAAGATGGAAAAATGCCAAGATTATTCCTATTTTGAAGCCAGATAAAAACCCAGCAGAAGCATCTAGCTATCGACCAATTAACTTACTCTCTTCTATTAGTAAATTATTTGAAAAAATCATCCTAACTAGAATGATGTCACATATCAATGAGAATTCTATTTTTCTTCCTGAGCAGTTTGGATTTCGTATTGAACATTCAACTACTCATCAACTTGTGAGAGTAACTAACATGATAAAGGCAAATATCTCAGAGGGCTATTCCATTGGAGTTGCTCTTCTAGACATCGAAAAAGCTTTCGATAGTGTTTGGCAAAAAGTTTTAATTGCCAAAATGTGGGATTTCAATTTTCCAATTTACATAATAAAGATAATTAAAAGTTATCTTACTAACCGTACCCTACAGGTTTCTTATCAGAATTGTAAATCTAATAAGCTACCCGTTAAAGCAGGCGTCCCTCAAGGATCAAGCGTCGCACCAATACTATATAATATTTTTACCGCTGATCTTCCAAATCTACCTACAGGCTGTAATAAGTCACTTTTCTGTTATGATGCTAGCATCTCAGCCACTGGTAGGAGTCTTCGTATTATCTGCAGTCGAGTGCAACGAAGCTTAAATATTTTCAATGATTACCTGAAAAAATGGAAAATTTCCACTAATGCGGCAAAAACACAATTGATTGTGTTTCCGCATAAGCCAAGAGCTTCTTCTCTTAAACCAAATAATAACCATATTATTAAATTTAATGGTTTGACTTTAACGTAGTCAGATCAAGTTAAATACTTGGGTTTGATTTACAATAAAAAACTCACTTTTAAGAATCACATTGAAGGAATCCAAACAAAATGCAACAAATATATAAAATGTTTATACCCTCTTATAAATAGGAATTCTAGGCTCTGCTTAAAGAACAAACTATTAATTTATAAACAAATATTTAGACCGGCAATGCTATATGCAGTGCCAATCTGGGCAAGTTGTTGTGCTACGCGGAAGAAAATGCTTCAAAGGATTCAGAATAAAATTCTGAAAATGTTTTTGCAGCGTCCTCCCTGGTTTAGCACAAATGAGTTGCACAGACTCGCAAACATAGAAACATTAGAAATTATGACGAACAGTATTATAAGCAACTTCCGACAAAAATCGTTGCAATCTTCAATTGCAACGATTAGCTCTCTTTATAGTTTATAAGTTAGTTTATAAGATTTGTTTAACTCCTTATTCAGAAGACAAATAGGTTTAAAACATCCTACTGAAAAAAATACTTAACTGCGAAAGCATATTATAACTTAATAATAATTAACTGAAAAAAAATCAGTTTGAACCAGGTAGTTTTTTTCAAATCACTTTTTTCCTCAGAAGTGCCCAACATGAATTTTTGACGGTAGGTAGGGAACATAATTTTGGAATAAAATTTCATTGAAATCAAAAATGGGGGTTTTTGTAAATCGACTTTAAATTTTTAAAATCGATTTTCTTCAGTGTAGAAGTCAATGAAGAATTTTTTCAATATTTTTATTCAAAAATTTGACTAATTTTGTGAAAACCACTCCTACAAAAATTTTTTGCAGGATTTGTCATTTTTAGACTATAGCCATTCAAAAAAAAATTGGTAAAAAAAGTTTGGCCCTTTTCAAAAGACAGTCTAGATTATTTTTGGAAGAACAAAATACGCAAAGTGGTTTTTTGTGACAAAGTCGTCATGTACAGAAAGTTTCATTAAAATCTGAGAGGGTGCTGCCAACTTTTGTTCGAGTTGGCGCGAAATTCGTCCATTATATTGGTTCTTAGGAACGAAGCAAGAATGCTGATGCCAATTTATACGCATTTCATCGATTGTAGGGTGCGTAATTAATAGAATAGTGCGGGTCCCTCCCTAATAGGGCCAACTTCAGCTGTCAAACATTTAGAAGCGGTTGGAGCATTTTTGTAATTCAAATTATAGATATTTTTCTGCCTTCAATCAATTTGACAGTATATTTGTTTTATCGCATTTTACACAGCTGGGAGAAAAATTATTTTCCAAAGCACTAAATGAAAATTTTAATTCAATGATAATGGTTTTGTTGTTCTGATAAGGACCGTTAGTTGTGAATAGTTCACAGCTCGCTGTTTCCTTGCCAGTAACAGAACGGCTTCTTAACACGTGTCATGGCGGAGGCAGTTTTGAGAGCGGCTTACGTTAGCTACTGCTTCTAGGAACTAATAAAGCAGATCACCGGCGACGAAATACTTGTGGCTTCTACGATGATCAAACACCCACTGGAGAAGATTTACTAGATAAAATTGGTTTTGCCTGTCTCAGATCTGGTTTATTTGTCAAATGGGCGCTAACAATAAAATTAAATTCCAATTTATAGTAATCGTACTCTCTATGAAATTTGTTATGCAATTGTTGTGAATATTTCCAAACATATCGCGCAAAAATCTTTTTGTTCCGTTCAGTACAGCGGCAATAATTGACGTTAAAAACAACTCGGTAACCTCAGCATTCATATATTTAGAAGCGGTTGAAGCATTTTTCCGCAAAGGACACTTCTATGGTTTAAATGATTATAGATATTTTCTTGATTCCGATTCATTGGACGGTAGATTTATTTTATCGCACTTTTCCGGAAATTGTTATAGAGATAATTAACCCGATGAGAGGGAAACTATTTCCCAAAGAGTGAAATAAAAATTTCAATTCGAATTCTTATGAGATTGCTAGTAACAGTACGGCTTTTTAACATGTCTCGTGGCGGGCATTTTAGGGAGAGCTCTTCGTTGGCTAGTCATGATGTTGCTCGTTCGCTGTAATCATGATGTTATTCGTTTGGCAAAAGAGCAACAACTGATTCAAACTGATACGCGGTACCTCTATTTATAACCATTCATATTTGATTCAGCTTAGGTGCTCTGTCAGAAATAACTGTTGTATATATGACAATTTTTCCTCTTTTCGTAAACCCAAGTTAGGTGTTCTGGTATATAAATGATTAAAAACCATTTAGTTATAGCGGAGTTATAAGCGTGCCAACCTATCATAATTTCATTACATATGAGATATATTGGATTTAAGAATAACACCTAGCCCCAGGTAGTGAAATAAGGGATATTCAATGTCAAAGAAATTAGTTCCGACTTACATATGACCGGACTATTATGTCTATATTTCCGGAACCATGCAACTGAGCCGTACCGTTTATATTTGTCTATGGTGATAATATCCCTTTTATTTGGTTTTATTATCAATAGTATTCTTTCATTCGAGAATAAGTTTGTGAAAATAGGCTTGACCACCCCAAAGAAACTGTTTGTTAATTGTTAAATATGGTCATTTTTCCGGGTCTACCGGAACTGTCTGGGGTGGTCGATGTGGCCAAAGTGATTTCACAGGAGAGGGGGGAGGTGATATTTGCTTTGTGAAATTTGGTTCAATCATCACCGAAGGACTGACGTCAATTTAATTTTGAAACTCGGGACTTTAGGAATTTTCGCTGATGGAGAATAAGTGTGTTCCAAGAATCTTGATTGGCCATCAGTGATCTGGACTTGCAAATCGAAGTAATATAATGTCCATTTCAATAGATTCTTAACTTCCGAGGTATTACGAGGCGGTTTACATGAGGAATGCCTAAGTGACCATAATAACCAACTTGTACCTCAAGAACCAAAAATCTGAATTGAAAGAAATTCAACAGCAGTCGACGGGAGTTTTTTTTTTGTATAGATTATAGATGTTCTAACCTTAGGGTCATTCGTCTCTTTTTCTGGTCAGAGATATATCTTTAGAAAAATCTGTAACTCTGTGTGCGGGGTTGAGAATCGAATCCAGGTGAGCTGCGTATCCCATGGGAGTTTGGGGAGGGATCCCGGGGCTATTAAGACCGTGGGGGTAATTCAGACCCCTTCGATTTCTCAGAAAATCGACTACATATTCGTGAGAGCGCCATTCTGAACCATTAATTTTGACAGATGAATCTCATTCTGCAGTATTTTTTAGAAAAGAGATACAATGTGTTTCATTTTTTATCATTCTCGTAACAAAAAGCATTATAAGATTAAAGCTTCAAATGAAAGTAAAAAAAGGGTAAGTATTTTAGAAAGCATGAGGCTCTTATTTTATGGAATGATTTTTGTTTGGGTGGAAACAGATGTTTTCAAGACGCTCACCACATTTGGGCGAAGTGAGCGTAAGTGGGCTATTCGGACCGCCAATTCCTTCAACCACCGTTCAGCGGCTTGCACACGCTACGTTACGGCAAAGAAAACATATGATGCGCCATCAGTCATAGCTTGTTTCCCAGATTAACTATTTTTCAAACATTTTTTTATTCTTAAGGAGTTTCTTCAATAAAGATTTCATTGTAAAAAAGGACAGTCTGAATTGCCCGTAGGGAGGCCATAGAGTGGTGCACAATTATTTTTAAGGCCCCAAAATGTGACAGAGGTTTCATACTACCAATTACGATTTTTGACCGATAAATACTTTCATCCACCTAAAAGAGCGATTTTCTTAGGTAGGTCCGAAGTCCTATTGTACCATTAATTTGACATCGAATTTGCAAAAGCCGGATGTTGGATGAATGTTGCACTCATTTTAATATGTATTACATCATTTGGACATCATGGTGTAACCAGTTGATATGGGAATTTGCTGTGTGACCGCATTCTTCATCCAGTATCTCCGAAACCGGAAGTGTTATTGACTAAAAACTCAATAGCAGCTTATGGGAGCGTTAAATCGTTAATTTTAAACTAAGTTTGACAAATTGGTTGAGACATCTCTGTCAAAGGAGTAAGTTGAAATTACACACACAGACATTTTCCGAACTCGACGAACTGGATCAAATAGTATATCGATCTCTGCCTTCCAGGTCTCAGTTGAAAAGTAGTTTTTTAGAGTGATTGTATGGCTTTTGATTATATGAGAATGTCAAAAACTGTTATTAGGAGATTTTGAAACCAAATAACTAGAAATACATTTCAAAACCAAGGACGTTTTTAAAGAGTGCGACAGATTCACTTTTATAGCTCAAATTTTATCTGTTGAATGTTCCATCCATACCATTATGTATCAAATACATTTTGCTCCTACCTGACATTTCGTGTCCAAATCCGCAAAATAACCATTTCCGTATTGTCGACAGTTGAAATTGGTATTTGGTATACCGGTTAGTATTGGAAAATCGGTACCAGGGCGTCCCACAACGCCTTGGTAGTTTTCGAAATCGACATCAGTACTATCGAGAATAAGTCGTTTTTGAAATCTTTTCTCTTCTCGGTTGAGAGCACTATCTACTTCTACGTATTCTTGAAACTGTGTTGCGCCTGTTCGTGCCGCAAGTACGCGCGCTGGTGTCACCGATCTCTGTGAATAAATAGAGAGAATTTAATCATTTTAAACATCGTTCGATACTTTTTTGCTTACCTTTAGGCATAAATACTGTGGGATATGGCAAATAATTAGCATACCTGAAATAAAAGGAAAAATATCAATTTATTCTACCTAACAGTGACATAAGACATTAAAAAGTGGATTAAAACTAGGACTTTAACTATTTGACAAAGACGCAACTATATTTATTTCTTTAGCAATGGCATTGTTAGGAAAACCGCTCTGTCAGAACGTGCGAGTTTTACTTTTCACCCTACAATAAAGAAAAATAAAAAACTTTGAATTGGACACATTCCGCGGGCTTGTACACCAGAAGGAGGTTTTTGTTTTGTCTTATTTTGGTATCAATATTTTTTCCTCGATTTGGTAATTTGAAAAGTTATGTAATCCAACTATTGACATTTTGACAAATAGTTGAAAAATATATAGAAAAGTAAATTGAATTTCACGGAAAATGGCTTCTGAATTATTGACTTCTAAGAAAAGTTCTATTTCATGAAACTATTATTGAAATTTTTATCTGCTTAATGGAATTTGTTCGTTATTGAGTGTAGAACAATAAAACTAGAAAGATTTTTTTTTAATTTGACCGCTAATACTTTTTGAACTAATAGAAGTTTTGGTTGTTTCTGCGTTGTAACGTCACGAAAAATGCCTATTTTTTAATTTTATTAAAAAACTTAAATTTTGCGAAAGCACTATGCTATATTTCACCCTAAGGGGGAAAATTTGGTAAAAACCTAAGTATGAAATAAGGATTTGTGCCCTCATGTACAAAGACTGGTTTTTACCAACAAATTTTCATCCTAATGAGAAATTTTGGTTTTTACCAAATTTTCCCCCTTAGAGTGAAATATAGCATAGTGCTTTTAAGTTGTTTCGTAAACAGGAAATTATACTAGCGTGATATTTATAAATTTAGAATGTATATCCTTAAGTGCTTAAGGGGTTATTTACCATCGACACATTCTTTCGTGATGTTACCACGATTTGACCAACCTTCATTCTCTAAATCTAAATTTTTCAAATGAACTCATTCATCAAATCTAATTATAGATTCAGGAAATAAACAAAATTTTATATAAGATTTGATCTACAACACTGGAGGAGGTATTTTTAATAAACGATTGAACAACGTCACATTATATTTCTTTAAAAGTCCACCTACGCTGTACATTTCTAAACGCTGGTCATATGGTACGTTCCGATGCAATCACGCTAACAGCAACGTAGTCCAGGACATGAGATGGAAGGTTGTGAGAGAATTTCCGAACTTTGTTCTCGGGTTAGTATTTAGCCATGAATAATAATGCGTTCCCTGAACATTTCTTTTCTCCCAGCAATCAACCATTCAACACTTCGCCTCATAGACGAGACGCCCGTTATAAGGTTGTCCGCAACCTCCGTTGTAGTCGCACGTGCCGTCAGTTAGTAACTAACAAATTCTTCCGTTACATGCCCAAATACATCGTCAAAGCAGCTACATTATCGAAATGCCTGAGATATTAAATCCAATATAGACGGGTATCTGTTCCAATTTACGGGATTTACGCTACAGCAAAGAAAACACATGATGCGCCATCAGTCATAGCTTGTTTCCCAGATTAACTATTTTTCAAACATTTTTTTTATTCTTAAGGAGTTTCTTCAATAAAGATTTCATTGTAAAAAAGGACGGTCTGAATTGCCCGTAGGGAGGCCATAGAGTGGTGCAAAATTATTTTTAAGGCCCCAAAATGTGACAGAGGTTTCATACTGCCAATTACGATTTTTGACCGATAAATACTTTCATCCACCTAAAAGAGCGATTTTCTTAGGTAGGTCCGAAGTCCTATTGCACCATTAATTTGACAGCGAATTTGCAAAAGTCCGGATGTTGGATGAATGTTGCACTCATTTTAATATGTATTACATCATTTGGACATCATGGTGTAACCAGTTGATATGGGAATTTGCTGCGTGACCGCATTCTTCATCCAGTATCTCCGAAACCGGAAGTTTTATTGACTAAAAACTCAATAGCAGCTTATGGGAGCGTTAAATCGTTAATTTTAAACTAAGTTTGACAAATTGGTTGAGACATCTCTGACAAAGGAGTAAGTTGAAATTACACACACAGACATTTTCCGAACTCGACGAACTGGATCAAGTAGTGTATCGATCTCTACGACCATATTGAGCCCTGTCAAATAAATAAATGTGTCAAATGGCTCAAATCTATCCACAACAGATATGAATTTTTTTTCTTGGTTTGATAAATTATTTCTGTTACAATTACAAAAATAATCTGTAGCGTGATTTTTCGACAACCCCATATTGTTATTCGAGTAAATTATCATTAAAACGGCTAAATATTTAAATTTTTACTCAAAACAATAGCACCAACGCAACTTACAGAGTTATAGAAAAGTTGAAGATTTTCGTGACGTTACAACGCAATGAGATATCACTTTTCTGAAAAAGGAGCGTTGTAACGTCACGAAAGTTAAAAGATGCCTAATAAAAAACTAAACAATGAAAAATATATTTAATGACACCTAGTTATTCGTATGCTATTTAGAAATACATCTTAGAAGATTTGTTCTTGATAAAAACCGTTATAGAGCAGATATTTTGACTTTTATAGAAATACGTTGAAAGTTCTGATTTGTGACGCGTTGTAACGTCACGTTACATTATCGGTCATAAAAAAATCCTCTTCGAGTATATTCAGTATATGTTTATTGAATATTTAGTAAAATTTTGTCTACTTTCCGAATCTGTATTAAATTTTGATGTAGGCGTTCATTTGATGAAGTTATAACATATTAGTGGATTGAAGAATCGTCACATCGTTGTAACGTCACGAAAGAATGTGTCATTGGCATAATTTCCATTGACTTGCTAACGATCGGAGAAGAAATCGAAATATAATAAATATTAGACTTATCGCTACTTGATTTCTCACATTTTGGTTATTCTAAATTGATTAACAGACTGCTACTACGAAATAAATCATTAATAACTTGACGCTATTATTTTTACACATATTTTGGACACTAATTATTTTATACTTCTAAGTAAAACTTCACAAACTTACCATTTCAAACACATAAAATACAAGATCCAAATAGAGACAAAATTAATAGATCTTTTTAAAACAATAAATTTGTACTCTTAAATCCAATTTATAATTGTATCACTTCTATCGATTCCTGTTGGAAATCGTGGAATTATGAATCGTTTTCGATATCAATTTTTCAACTGCGAATTTTCATTAATTTAAACGAATTACAGACAAACTAATTATGCTGGGACTTAAATACAACCCAAAGAATTATCTTCATCAAAACACACAAATTTGGAGTAATTGGCAGTAAAGGAGACAAATGTATGAAAAGCGTCCAAAATAAGGTGGAGTCCAAATTAGGCTGATTACTCTATCATTCGTTCATCAACATCGTATTTCTATCTTCTTTGATTGCTGTGTTCTGCAGTCAATTTTATTGGACTCTTTCTTAAAAAATATGATGTAGCGGTTGAGACCGGACTCCTGTAAAGTATAGAGCGTTTTTTCGTCAAATATGGCGTCGTTCTTACTGATGAAATACAATGTTTTATTTCACTGTATTGGAATATATGCGCTACTATATAGAAGCACTGGTATTTCGACTTTAATTTTTTTTTTGGTGAAATTCCTTTAAGAATGAAGGGTGGTTTTTACTACGTAAATGCGGAAAACATCCATTTCAGTTTCATATGTCAAAAACATTGAAAATATGAAAATTTAAAGAAAAAAATATGCAACTTCATTACTTATTACATTTTTATTCCATTTTTTCAATGAACAGAGGGGTTGCTAAAATAGAAGTTTTCCTATTACTGCACTCAAAATCCGACGGGTATGTTTCTATTACTTTTATTCTGTTGTTTTTTCGGTAACATACAACGCAATTGCGCATTGCGGTATTAAACTCATATTCCCGCAAAGATAGTAAACGGTGGAATGGCGAATTTCGGTTGCTGTTCATGTATGTACATCACACAATCAAACATTTTTTCAGCATGTGTCAACTTCGGCTCTGTTCTCATGTAGGATGATTCGGTCGATTTCTTTGATAGTATTAGTACCGAGTCAAACCAACCGGAATCCTGGCGGAAATCCAACCAAACTCAGGCTGGAATCAAAGTTGCCCCAATATTAGCAGAAACAAGCCGGAATTACGGATTTTTTACTGGGTAGGTTGGATAGTGAAATAAAAATTTTAGACAGTTTCCGGATCCGGCCTATTTGCCTGATCCGGCACAGTTCCCGATCCGGACCAGTTCCTAGATCCGGACCAGTTCCCAAATCCAGATTTCCCGGACCTGGACCATTACCCAGATCCGGACCAGTTCCCGGATCTGGACTAGTAGCCTGATCCAGATCAGTACCCGGATCTAGCCCATCCCCTTTTCAAGTCCGGACCTGAACCAGGCCCAGATTTGGTGCTTAGTGCGTTACCACAGGTCTTGCTTCCCGTACATGACGGGAAGGACTGTTCATGTTTTGTGCAGTCGATACCTTGCTGTTAACGTCCGTGATAGAAAAGAAATTTCAATTTAACACCGGCCGAAGTACCCCACCACTATTCCGTGTCGTTTTTTTCTGACTGTGCTTTGAGCTAGCTTGAGTGTGAGCCGATCTTCAAATACGGAATGTGTCGTGTAGAAAAAATCGAACCTCGTCTTTATCCTCATTCTGTTCACTTCGCTTGATGCACAATACAATGACAAGCGAAGTGCTATACACTACCAGACAATCCGACACTTTAATATTTATTGAATAAGAATTGATGTAACATGAAGGCGACGCAGAGAAGATTTGAATGTGTTGGTATCGCCGTTTGCGGAATTTTTTGTTGGGATCGTTTTAGCATGAAACTTGCTATTAGAGCTTTTTTTCTTGTTACCGTAAAGGTATTACGGCCGAGTTTTAGGTGTGCAGTAGAACGTTTTTGAATGTATAATGTTTGCCTTAAAATATACGCATGAGCATGAGCAATACAATTCGTAGTTGCTACTCCGTGATTGACCAAAACAAGCGAAATTACACAGAGAATCAACGGATGGGGCCTGGGATCCTATCCATCCTCAATGTGCACGTTTCGAGAGTTTCATACTTTTGTAATGCCAATAACGGTGCCGGCCACGTCCTTACAGTCATCGGGGAAGGAAAGGAATGTTAGTGCAGCAAACGTTATTCTGGAGACCGTGTATACCTCTGCATCTCCACGTTTGCCACAGGAAGGAGTTTCTGTTAGTAGGATGGGGTAAAAAGTTACATCAATCTGGATTCACCTTGATAAGTGATACGATCTATGTAGCTTTCAGAAGTATTATCATTTGTTTATTGTTCCGGCTGCCGAGAAGTTATGGTTGATTTATCGTTTATCGAATTAATCGGCAATTCACAGTTTTTAAAATAAGGGTAACTTGAACTCCAGGCGGCCGACCGTCGGGAGTGTTACTTATCTTTAATTGAATCAAGATTTTTCGGATTGTGAACAGTTTTGTTATTCCCTGTTTCTTCATTCCGGTGAAACACGATAATCCAAGAACAATACAATATAACATGAAGCGATTACCTTTACTGTCTCGAAACTTCTGTCGAAATGACTTCTAATTGAATTGAAGTCATCGTAATATCTATAGCGTATTAATTATGTACAGTTCTATTTTTCCACAAATAAAATGCCGATTTTTATGTAATGAATCTTCGCGCGCAATGTTATGCTAACTGGAGTGCATTCAAAGCGTTATAAAATAATCAATACATAAGTATCGGAACCGACTAATTTTGTATGGAGGACGTACAAACAATAACTCGCGTGCGCTGATTTTTATGTCAATTACTACAGATGCAAAAATAGTAGGCAAGAAAAACGAAAAGAAAATCAAAGAAGCAATTCACCAATGCAATAGAACAATATATAGCTAAAAGATTCAAAATGAGCAAAAATGCTCCTGTTCCTGTCACCAAATCAATAACAATCAAGCCACACACCATTATTATCACTGAAAGTAGAGTAAACATCCAAAACAATCGTTATTCTAGTTGATATGATTGGCGCACACTGGCGACTAGTCCTCCATCCCTATCGCGAACTGTCAATTCTCACACGTGATTCAACAACCATCATTGCACTCAGACAAAATCCTGCGCGCTCCGAACACACACACGCAACCATATGGATCTATTCTCTAGTTAACCAAACAAAGAAACTAAATCAACCTACTCAGAAATGTAGCCCAACCGGCGCCACCCGGTGGAGGCATGCCCTCTCTTGACATCATCACAACAAACACACAAAACACATTTTGTGTCGAATTTGGAAACGGCCAATATGTTCGTGAACGGTTCAAACAGATTCAAAGAGAACGAGTGAACGAAAGATTGTTCCCAGAGAACGGCAGCCGTCAACACACTTCAAAACCAATGGACTGAACCGATCGTCAAATTCTCTGGCCTAATCTCATGGCGAACAAATGAAAATGAATCGACCAATCGTTTCGCAAACCACTCACCATGCTCTCCCTGTCTGAAACCGGACGAAGAACGACACATAAGCATATCCAAAACACTCATTTCATTCTTCAATTCCATCACCACAACCCCAGGTCACACTCGTGCAACATATGCATACATATAGTTGAGGCAGCGAACGCTCTTCTAGAGCGATGTCAGATTTGCAAATATTTCTGGAAATGTCCCAGACATTCCTGCAAATCCTAGACAATAAAAACTTTCATTCAACTTTATGTGCACTCGAAAATAAAAATATTGGCATCTCTGCTGAGAAACCGTATTGATTGATGCCCGACTATCTTGACAGCCACTCGCAAAGCAAAACTCTAATGAACGGAAACACGGTTCATGCGATCTAACTCCTTTTATAGAATCGGGAACGGTTCTTCGAAAAATGTCATCTTGCTCAGCTGAAGTCGATTTACATTTATCATTTAATCAATCTATTTGCTCGATTATCTTGAAATCTGATTAAAGCGGTTAAAATAGTGTGATTGTTCTATTATCGAATCAATTAGTTGCGTTAATTCAGCAAAATATATTAAAAAGTAAAACATTTACGATCGTTGAATCAAGTTGCACTAGTCAACACTTGGGACAAAACCCTAGTTTAGCACTGCTCAATAATAAAAACTGCTTCACTCAATACATTTCACTATATACCAGAATGTAAAATTATATTAAAAGAAGAGAGAATCATTAATAAGGAAACGAGTACTTATCTTGAAACTTATCCATCATGCAAAAATCCCCATTTTTCTGTATTGTTTCCGATACGCAGCTCAGCCATACAAACAGTTGCACAGCAGGGAAATAATTGGTATCAGGACAGAAGATTCTTTTCAAAATCTAAATTTATAAAAACAAACACCACTGATTCACGATGCTCACACATACACTTGAATCGCAACATTTTCTTGGGAAAAGATGGCTGTCTGCAAAATTGATCTTGACGTTGAACTGAACACTCAAATAAATATAACTTCCATGTCGAGAATTAGGAAAACTCTAGTAAGAGAACTGCGGAGATAAAAACAACATTTTTGGCAACGTATGCCCCGGCATTGCATGGCAACACGTCCAATGTTATAAGGATAGGCAATGTTCGATTGGATTCGTTTTTTGACAGCTAAACGCGAATCCAATCGATCCAAAATGGAGTCTCCGCAGTTCTGTTTCTAAAGTTTTTCTAGAAAACTCCACTACATTGAGCAACACTACTATTTACTTTAAGTAATCACACATCCATATTCGCGCAACTCTCAATAAATCACTTAAAACAAGAAATTATGAAAAGCGGAGTAAATTTTGCGACCATTCAACTTAACAATGTTGCCAGTTCTCTCATTTCCAACTGACTCGAAATAATGCCCATTAACAAGAATAGACAAGAAAAAAATCTATGAGGATCATCGATTCGAAAAGACCTGAAATGTTAGTGACGAGAGCTTTTGTTGGAAACTTGATTTACATGCACATTGTATCGATTCGAACGAAATCACGAATCTGGTTCTATAACGAACACCGCTTTTAAATTGATTGGAGGATTGTTAGATACTATACAGTTTTTGCTGTACATATTATCAACCATGTGCGAGACCAAGCTGTCATTCTGGACCTCGCAATAACACGGATAGAAAACTCTACGATAGCGAGCTGCAATTCAACACCAGCAACCAGCCCCCTGTCAAGGACAACGTCTCTGTACAGCCAGCATCACTGCCATGAAAATCAAAACATTAATTTTGAATCGTATGATTAAAAGCTGTAATTAGTTACTAAATGTTAATTTTCTGAATAATATGGTATTAAATCATCCCACAAGATGCAAAACGTCGTGTGGAATGCTTGAATATCGTGTATAGTGCCGAACATAATTCTTTGTTTGGGGCTTTATAGCTATAACGCCCCATATATGTAGGTCGCTGTCAAACTCCATATGATGGTATAGGGTTGCCAGGAGGCTGTCAGCAACCTCTCAGAATCGATAATTGACGACAATATACGGTTTCGTTCCAGCAGTACTTCGTTCTTTGTCACAACTAGAGTCTGTATACAATATAGAGTCCCGTACAGAGCAATGCGCAACACTGCGTGGAATACAGACTATTTATTTTTTTCTGGCAACCGGAATATTTGCTGTAACTTTGAGTGACTTTGATCAAATCACAAAATAAATTCATACTGAATGAAAAATTAAGCAACTTTATCGTGGCAAACGGAACATCCCAGCGAAAACCATTTCAAACATTATTTCATCTGATTTATTGAATGCTATTTAATCAATGAATAACGTGTTTAAATTTATTCAAAGAATTTGAGTCAACGCAGGACTCAGGTTATTTTAAGCGGATTTTTCAAGTTATTTTAAGCGGAAACCACTGTCACTGTGACACAACAATAATAACCATTTGCAGTGAAGTCCAATGTAATACTATAATACCAAAACAAGATTTTTATAGTAACTATGGTTTGCTATGTGTTGATTTTTATTTTTTTAATGTCATTTAACAAATCATTTTATTTCACGCATTTCACATTTAATGCTAATTTACTGAATCATTGTTTATTAGAAAATGAACTATTACTTGAAATTTTAGTGTAAATTTATTGCAAAAACAATGCTTGAATAACGTCCAACTGCTCTTCAATTTAAAGATAACTTGAAGTTGCTTTAGTTCATATCTGAAATTCCTTCATCATCTTATAAGTTGGACGATATAAAATGGTTAATGAACTTAACCGAAGGCATCCGTAAATCAAACAAATCAAATCAGATCAGATCAAAAAGTGTATAATGAACAGATGGAAGAAAAAGTAAACCAGGTGGTATTAAACATAGTCTTGGTCTAAAATGTCTTCCTTTTTTAATGTGGATCTTGTGGAGTTGAAGTATTCGGAGAATTTTTGACTATAGCGTGTTCGATAACTCAGAACGTAATCTAGTGTACCATGTTGCAGGATACATTCTTAAGAGGGCTGGATGTTGTTGGCTCGAATCAAAATTTGTCGAAAGTAAACAAAGTTCATTTTATATCGTCAAATTGGCGCCAAGCTGGTGAAATCGTTAGAATTCAACGGGGTGCTGGAGCGACTAGTTAGAATCGCTTTTGTTACTGGTGCCTGAAAACGAATTTGAACCAGCTAGATTTCCGGCTCCTTTACGGTTGAACTTTACTGGGTTCCGGTAACCATCCGATACCCTTCAGGAACCTCTGTTTAAGGGGTACCATTTCGATGCGGCTTAGACGCATAACCGAGGCCTAGGAACCGAAGCGGCGCAAAGCCGTGTTTGTTTTTTATGGCGCTGGAGAGAATATTTCGGGACGTACCATAAATATCTTTGAAGCAGAATATCATAATATTCGCAATTAGATAATAGAGTGTTTTGTAACGTTCCGTTTGTGAATTTATCAACTATACAAAAAGGGAAAATAAGCCTGATATTCGTTCAATGGCACTGTAGAGGTTCGGTGAATCAATTAAAATATGCATTCATCACGTTCTTGTTAACTTGCCGATTTATGTAAGCAATATAAGAAATAAGAAAAGGTAAATATATGAACAAATAGTTTTTCACTCCTATTATTGTAATATTTTTCCTGCCAGTAACAATACACCCAGGTTTTTTTTTTCACGCGTTTTTTTTTGCGCGGTTTTTTTACGAGGTTTTTTTTACGCGGATTTTCCAATTAACGCGGTTTTTTTACGCGGATTTTCCAATTAACGCAGTTTTTTTACGCGGATTTTCCAATTACGCGGTTTTTGCAAAAATATTCTAAGTCTTTTTGAATGCAAAAGACTTAGACTTTTTTCTGTCCTTTTAAATGCAAAGAACAATTTTTTTTTTGTTTTTATTTTGCACGGATTTCGCCATTAACACGGTTTTGGCAAAAAATATTCTATGTCCTTTTGAATGCAAAAAACTTAGAAGATTTTCGGAAAGATGGAAGAGACGGGTCTGGAAGATTCCTTAAGGCCTGAACCCCAACAATATGGGTATTTTTGGAATGGTCTTGAAGAGTAGGTTCCAGAAATTGATTTCCAAGACGGCGACTTCCGGTTCAGTGAAATTCGCTATAACCCAATCAATATGGGTATTTTCGGACTGGTCTTGAAGAGTAGGTGCCAGAAATTGGTTTTTGAGCCCTTTTGAAATCAAAGATGGCGACTTCCGGTTTTGCTAAATTCGCTATAACCCAATCAATATGGGTATTTTCGGAATAGTCTTGTAGAGTAGGTACTAGAAATTGATTTTTGACGCCATTTTGAAATAAAAAATGGCGACTTCCGGTTTAGCGAAATTCGCTATAACCCAATCAATATGGGTATTTTCGGAATGGTCTTGAAGAGTAGGTGCCAGCAATTGATTTTTGGCGCCATTTTGAAATCAAAGATGGCGACTTTCGGTTTAGCGAAATTCGCTATAACTCAATCAATATAAGTATTTTCGGAATGGACTTGAAGAATAGGTGCCAGAAATTGATTTTTGGCGTCATTTTGAAATCCAAGATGGCGACTTCCGGTTCAGTGAAATTCGCTATAACCCAATCAATATGGGTATTTTCGGAATGGTCTTGAAGAGTAGGTGCCAGAAATTGATTTTTGGACCATTTTGAAATCCAAGGTGGCAACTTCCGGTTTAGCGAAATTCGCTATAACCCAATCAATATGGGTATTTTCGGAATGGTCTTGACGAGTAGTAGACAAAGATAGATGTTTGACGCCATTTTGAATTCCAAGATGGTGACTTTCGGGTTAGCCACATTCACTATAACCCAGTCAATTTTCAAATCCAAGATGGCGATTTCCAATTTCGCGAAATTCGCTATAACCCAATCAATATTGGTATTTTTGGAAGTTGAAGTTGTAGTACAAATAGTTTTGTTTAAACAGTTGAATTTACTTAAATTTAAGCAATATGTTTAATTTGAATAAATTCAAACCCCCAACTCACACCACATACGTCTCGTTCTTCTCTCTCTCTCTCTCTCTCTCTCTCGCTCTCTCTCTTCCATTCTCACCGCACTTTCCTGGATGAACCCATTAAAATATTTTGCATTTTGCTGGTTTATGATTAGATGTTATATTTGAGGGTGATTAAGACGATTGCCCAAATTTTTCATGCGAGAATTTCGGTAAACCGGAAGTCGCCATCTAGAATTTTAAAATGACGGCAAACATCGACGTTTGTCTGCTACTCGTCAAAACCATTCCGAAAATACCTATATTGATTGGGTTACAGCGAGTTTCGCTAAACCGGAAGTCACCATCTTTGATTTCAAAATGGCGTCAAAGATCAATTTCTGGCACCTACTCTTCAAGACCATTTTGAAAATAACCATTTTGATTGAGTTATAGCGAATTTCTCTAAACCGGAATTCGCTATCTTTGATTTCAAAATGGCGTCAAAAATCAATTTCTGGCACCTACACTTCAAGACCATTCCGAAAATACCCATATTGATTGGGTTATAGCGAATTTCGCTAAACCAGAAGTCGCCATCTTGGATTTCAAAATGACGCCAAAAATCAATTTCTGGCATCTACTCTTCAAGACCATTCCAAAAATATAAATATTGATTGAGTTATAGCGAATTTCGCTAAACCGGAAGTCGCCATCTTTGATTTCAAAATGACATCAAAAATCAATTTCTGGCACCTACTCCTCAAGACCATTCCGAAAATACCCATATTGATTGGGTTATAGCAAATTTCGCTAAACTGGAAGTCGCCATCTTTTATTTAAAAATTACGTCAAAAATCAATTTCTGGCACCTACTCTTCAAGACCATTCCAAAAATATCAATATTGATTGAGTTATGGCGAATTTCGCTAAACCGGAAGTCGCCATCTTTGATTTCAAAATGACATTAAAAATCAATTTCTGGCACCTACTCTACAAGACCATTCCGAAAATACCCATATTGATTGGGTTATAGCGAATTTCGCCAAACCGGAAGTCGCCATCTTTTATTTCAAAATTACGTCAAAAATCAATTTCTGGCACATACTCTTCAAGACCATTCCAAAAATACCCATATTGATTGGGTTATAGCGAATTTCGCTAAAACCGGAAGTTGCCATCTTTGATTTCAAAATGGCTTCAAAAATCAATTTCTGGAACCTACTCTTCAAGACCATTCCGAAAATACCCATATTGTTGGGGTGCGGGCCATAAGGAATCTTCCAGACCCGTCTCTTCCATCTTTCCGAAAATCTTCTAAGTCTTTTGCATTCAAAAGGACTTAGAATATTTTTTGCAAAAACCGTGTTAATTGCGAAATCCGCGTAAAAAAAACTTCCAAAATAGTCTTTTGCTGAGTTTTTTTTTGCGCGGATTTTCTAATTAACGCGTTTTTTTACGCGGATTTTCCAATTAACGCGGTTTTTTTACGCGGATTTTCGAATTAACGCGGTTTTTTTACGCGGATTTTCCAATTAACGCGGTTTCTTTTTACGCGGTTTTTTTACGCGGTACGTATCCCCCGCGTAAAAAAACCTGGGTGTACTCCCCTTGCGAGCACGCATGAGGGCATTGCTGAAGAAGTATGTTTGTTTACTTTGCACGATAGGTAGCCGGTGACATGTTCGATTGGTAGATTTGGCTTCATTCTGTGCGAGCCTTTATATAAGTAAACAAAGCCTTTGGTCACAACCTGATAAAATATCGACACATGACGTTTCAGTATCCAACCATGCAGATACGAATACCATAGTGTACGATTAACACGACTACCATTGCACAGTGGGGCCGGATTGGTCAAAACCCTCAAATTTCAAAATTTCATTTTCGATTTTCATGACGTTTATATTTTTCTTAATTGTACCATATCTAAAGCTGTATTCGTTAAATTTTTGAGCAAATCGACTGAATAATTAAAGTGCTACATTTTTTGAAATGAAAACGCAATTCTGCAATAATTTGAGCGACAAACAGTTTTTGCCCGTTCTAATTCATCTCAGGTACTACGATGATAAATGAACAACACAAAAAATATAGCGAATTTCATAAGAATATCGTATATTTTTAACCACAAGTGGAACTATGTAAATAATAAGACAATGTTATGAAGCGGCATTTATTTCGTCATATCGGTTTGCTATTTCATTTTTCATATACCTTCTTTTATTTTTCATAAGGTACAAGTGGCATTTGGGAAGTGCACACAAAATTTCTCTGACGCCCCACAGATCGCTCGAGCCAGAAGTATTCGGGGCATGAGTGCTCATCGTATTATCCAACACTGGTTTCGGTAGCTGGTACGCCAGTGTGCCCCACTATAGAGCGGTAAGTTTTGTATATATAATTATATATATATATATATATATATATATATATATATATATATATATATATATATATATATATATATATATATATATATATATATATATATATATATATATATATATATATATATATATATATATATATACCCCCTTGGTATCTAGCGGAAAAATTAAATAGATCAAATGTGTTGAAGTGATCAGCTGCCGTAGTGTGTTGATTCTCGTTTTGCAGGCAGGGTACGATCACCGTCGCCAGTGGGATAACCATATGTTCTTTCTGGTATGTCACTATACCCAGGGATAGCATAAGGGTTAGTGTTTTGGGCCGGAGTCTCAAAGGTTGCGAGTTCGAATCTCGCCTCTGGGGGGAATTTTTTCCACATGATTGCTTAGCTTCACTCACCATTTCCGATCGGTTTTCCCCGGTGGATACCACCAGTCCTAAATAAGGTCACATAATCGATCAACACTCATCATCGAGGGCAGACAAATAAACATTTGTTTTATATATGCAGCCATGACCACACGTCGTCAGCAGCCGTCCGTATCAGCATAAATTATGAAGAAAACGATAAACACAAAATCATCGCAGACATAACATCCGTTGCATCTAGTACGTGAGAACACCACCCACGCGTCAGGACAATGAACTGTTTATCTTTAGTAAGCATAAAATGTTTAATATAAAAGCTAGCCCTAAGACCCTTTGTATCAGTATCATTCTGGTAGTGAATAAACGCATAGCATCGCTCTGAAGAAAATTATATTTTTTTAAGTTTCTCCCTAAGGGAAACGTTAACTGGCGCCCGAATAGGGACCAAGTAGTGAAAGTACAAAATAGTGAAAAAGTGCTAGAGATCGCCAAGCTGATCGATCACGTTAGAGTGGAATCGACAAATTGGAAAAATAACATCCGCACCGGTAGAGGTGAGCTGTAAGTAGTATCACACGCCGAATTCACTAGGAAGGAAACCTGTCCCGATCGCACAAAAGCAGCCGTATAGAATTACCCCCCAGTAACCAGGACAGCCAACCACTCGCTCCAGGAGGAACAGGATCCGTAAACTACACTGAGAAGGAAGGAAGTCACGCTTGGTCCCAACCCTAGTTGGATCTCTCTGCACCCGGCAGAACTAGGAGTGATAATAGGAGGACAACAACTGGTCACGCGCACACCATCACGCCTCCCCAAATTGTCAGGAATCCCCTGATGATGTCCAGACTATTCATGTAAGTAGCCTTAAGAAAATCAGAAGAAAAATCACCAAACTAGATAGATAGCCAAAAAGAAAAAATACACAACAAAATAATAAGATATAAGAAGTGCAATCCCCAGTGAACTAACAATAACATATAAGAAGTGCAATCCCCAGTGAACTAACAATAACACATAAGAAGTGCAATCCCCAGTGAACTAACAATAAAATATAAGCAGTGCAACTAACATTACAAAAAAAACTAACAAAATTGACGACCTAATAGAGGATTTAGAAAATTTGCATTTAAATAACATGGCTCAGCCTCAGCCTCAGCAAGTAGTTCAAGTGCAGGATATTTTGGACCGCATTTCTGCTCTAGAAGCAGCAAGAGTGGTCGCACCAGAGGATGATTATCTCGATCCACCTCTGAATTTGGTATCCGCCAACGGTACCCCTGTAAGTCCGGACTCTTTTGAAAAGATTCCTGACTTAGTTAAAGATCTCCCAATTTTTACCGGCGACCCAAATGAAATTTCAATTTGGTTAAACGACGCCGAGGGACTCGTCTCACTATATAAACCCCATACTAACAGTACCGTAGAGCAAAAAAACAAATTTCACATGGTCTGTAAGACTATACGTCGTAAAATCCGAGGTGAAGCGATGCACTAGTTGCATCAAATGTTAATATAAATTGGAAATTAATAAAGAGGACACTCGAAACGTATTATGGCGAAAAACGCGACATTGGTACCTTAGATTACCAATTAATGAACTGCCAACAGAGAGGCAGATCATTGGAAGAATATTACGATGAAATAAACAGACTTCCTTATTAGCAAACCAAATAAAGAGTGACTCGCGATTTGTACACCCCGAAGCTTCTAAAGCAATGATTGAAACTTTCAACGACAAGGCCCTTGGCGCTTTCGTTAGAGGACTTGATGGCGAAATTGGCAAATTCCTTAAAAATTATAGGCCAGACTCACTAGCTTGCGCCTATGCATACTGTATATCATTCCAGAATATAGAATTCAGAAAAAACTTAACTCGTACAAGAATACTGGAAACACCCCAAGAACCCAGAAATATGATTCCATTGACCTCACCAAGAATACCGCCAAAACTACCTCTTAGACCAATAGCCCAACTAATCCCACGAAGACCATTCATGCAACAACAAACCTACTCAAGACCTTTTCAACAACAAATGTTTAATCCTAAACCCTTCCAACAACAACAACCTCCACAATTCTTCAACCGACCATTCCCCCAACAACCACAACAACAATCATTCAAACCGCAAGTTCCCCCCAGAAACAACTTTCAAAAACCTGAACCCATGGAAGTAGATCAATCGATAAGGACAAGGCAAATAAATTATGGTAACAGACCACAAGTCCCATTCCAACAAAAAATCCTTTAAAAAGACCCCGAATGTTTAACCTTAATGACAACCAGTACCCTGAACAATTACCCGAAGAAGACGAACTTACCCAAAGAATCAATGAATATGAACCGACGGAAATAACCCCTGAAGATTGGAAACAAGGTATGGATAGGTACCTGCAATTGATCGAAGCCCAGGAAACAGACATAGATACAGAGGAACAAGAAGCTGAATTCAATTTTTTAGGATAAACTCAACATTACCATACTTTCTATACTATGATAATCGAGAGAATCCATTGAAAATTTTAGTAGACACAGGATCGAACAAAAACTTTATTCATCCCAGGTTTACGAAGATTAGTCACTATGTAAATAAACTCTTCACCGTTTCGTCAGTTGGTGGAGATATTCCAATAACTAAATATTCGCAAGGTAAATTTTTCTTACCATATAATGACTCTCTAATAAAATTCTACCATATGGAAGTACTCAAAACATTTAATGCAGTCATAGGACACGATACGTTAAAAGAAATTATAGCCAGAATTGACACTTCAAACGAAAGACTGATTCTCCCAAATAATCATATTATTCCATAGTTACAACACAAATTCCAACAAATTAACAAAATAATCATTAGAGATGAACATCTCCAAAAACTGGAAAAAACTCATTTAAACAAACTTTTGGAAAATTTCCAAGATTTATTCCAACCTGCAAAATTACCCTTCACTACACAAATAGAAGCCGTAATAACTACAGTAAATCATATCCATATCCACAAGCTCTAAAAACAGAGGTTACCAAGCAAATTGACAAATTACTAAATGACGGAATTGTTCGACCTTCTAGATCACCATACCATTCCCCTGTTTGGATCGTACCAAAAAAGATAGATGCATCAAGTGAAAAGAAATATAGAATGGTTATAGACTACAGGAAACTAAACTCTTAAACCATTAGTGACAGATACCCCATCCCAGATACATCAGCAGTATTAGCCAATTTGGGAAAACACAAATATTACACCACATTGCACAGTGGTCCAGATCGCTAATTTAGGAGGAATTTTTACTTTCTGACAAACCTGTATAATTTAGCCGTATCATGTCTTAGGATGAATTTGTGTACTTTAGAAGATGCTTCTTTTTATTGGAATAGTTATTAGGGTGGTTCTAATTTATCTAAAATACGAAAATAAACTTTTTACTGATGAAAGATAGAGCTCCACAGTCTTCCACAAAGTTGTAAAGTAACTTATTTTGAATAAATTTGTTGAACATATTAAAGCTCTATCTCTTTTAGTTTTTGTTATACAAGAAATTTAAAAAAAAAGATTAGGGTGTTCCTGAAAAAAACGTTTTTTTAGTATAACTTTCGTATCTTTTACTTTTTGTTAACACAACATTTGAACAGCTTATTGAAAACTTCAAGCCGAGTATTTTTCTCCAAGACACCGAAGGTCTAACTTTTTTCTTTAAAAAGTTATGGACACTTTTCGTTAAAAAAAATAGCCTATTTCAAGGCTCAATATCGCTGATGCGGGCACCTAAAATTGAATTCTGTTTCCACCACATGAAAGACCATACTTATTAGTATATTTGAGCAAAAATTGGCGAATACGATATTTTTTTAAAATTTGCAATTTAGATTTAAAGTTTGTAGTTTTGCAGGTTCAACGCATTAAAGCATTTACACACATATCGTTGTATTATGAAAAAAGCCACTTTCAAATATCATTCTCTCATCGCAGCAAGCTTTGCATAAGTGAAACGACTGTCAAAAAAGGTTTCTGATTTTATTCGTTTTAAATAAAACTAGTAAATATGGATATTAGTCGAAGAGAGTTGGCGAATTTGCTTATTGCTGGTAAAAAGACAGATGAACTGCTTAAGTTCATTACAAGTAGTAATCCAAATGTAAAATTGAGACTTGTTAATGTTCGAAAGAAATTTTATATTTTGTTAAAACAACCTTTGAACAGCTTTTAGAAAACTTCAATCCACGTTTTTTCATAACTCTGAAAGTCTAACTTTATACTTTCAAAAGTTATGGAAACTTTTCGCTCATAAATAGCCCTTTTTCAAATGTCATTATCTCTGATTGGGGCAAATAAAAGTAAGTTCGGATTGAACCATAGAAAAGAACATACTTTTAAGTATATTTGAGCAAAAATTGGAAAATATTATTTTTTTTAAGCATGTAATTTTAAATTTACTAACCAAAGTTTTAAATTTTATCGCATAGCGACATAAAAGAAATTGCCTAAAGCCTTTGTATTTCCTTTTCTGTTTTGCTTACATATCAACAATACTGAATGTGTTCATTAAAAATAATGTGGCTATGACAACTATTTATGATTTATATAAGGAGAATTTATTCAATGCCAATTAATTCAAAAGTAGATGCATTGCATTTTCAGGTATATCCAGCGGTGCTCGTTGAATTCGACGTTTACATTTAAGAGAAATTATAGGATCTGATGAAACAAGAAGTCTCTTGAAAACGTCATCAAGATTGACGAGTCGATCGAATTTGCGTGCGTGGAATTCTCGGAATCTGCGAATACTTTTATTCCTGGTTTCTTGAACTTCTTCACTGCACATACCTACTGGCAGCATGTTATGTTGAATAATGCTTGTAATTGTTGTCATAGCCAAATTATTTTTAATGAACACATTTAGTATTGTTGATATGTAAGCAAAACAGAAAAGGAAATACAAAGGCTTTAGGCAATTTCTTTTATGTCGCTATGCGATAAAATTTAAAACTTTGGTTAGTAAATTTTAAATTACATGCTTAAAAAAATAATATTTTCCAATTTTTGCTCAAATATACTTAAAAGTATGTTCTTTTCTATGGTTCAATCCGAACTTACTTTTATTTGCCCCAATCAGAGATAATGACATTTGAAAAAGGGCTATTTATGAGCGAAAAGTTTCCATAACTTTTGAAAGTATAAAGTTAGACTTTCAGAGTTATGAAAAAACGTGGATTGAAGTTTTCTAAAAGCTGTTCAAAGGTTGTTTTAACAAAATATAAAATTTCTTTCGAACATTAACAAGTCTCAATTTTACATTTGGATTACTACTTGTAATGAACTTAAGCAGTTCATCTGTCTTTTTACCAGCAATAAGCAAATTCGCCAACTCTCTTCGACTAATATCCATATTTACTAGTTTTATTTAAAACGAATAAAATCAGAAACCTTTTTTGACAGTCGTTTCACTTATGCAAAGCTTGCTGCGATGAGAGAATGATATTTGAAAGTGGCTTTTTTCATAATACAACGATATGTGTGTAAATGCTTTAATGCGTTGAACCTGCAAAACTACAAACTTTAAATCTAAATTGCAAATTTTAAAAAAATATCGTATTCGCCAATTTTTGCTCAAATATACTAATAAGTATGGTCTTTCATGTGGTGGAAACAGAATTCAATTTTAGGTGCCCGCATCAGCGATATTGAGCCTTGAAATAGGCTATTTTTTTAACGAAAAGTGTCCATAACTTTTTAAAGAAAAAAGTTAGACCTTCGGTGTCTTGGAGAAAAATACTCGGCTTGAAGTTTTCAATAAGCTGTTCAAATGTTGTGTTAACAAAAAGTAAAAGATACGAAAGTTATACTAAAAAAACGTTTTTTTCAGGAACACCCTAATCTTTTTTTTAAATTTCTTGTATAACAAAAACTAAAAGAGATAGAGCTTTAATATGTTCAACAAATTTATTCAAAATAAGTTACTTTACAACTTTGTGGAAGACTGTGGAGCTCTATCTTTCATCAGTAAAAAGTTTATTTTCGTATTTTAGATAAATTAGAACCACCCTAATAACTATTCCAATAAAAAGAAGCATCTTCTAAAGTACACAAATTCATCCTAAGACATGATACGGCTAAATTATACAGGTTTGCCAGAAAGTAAAAATTCCTCCTAAATTAGCGATCTGGACCACTGTGCATTGGATCTCGCATCCGGATTTCATCAAATACCAATGAAAACAAAGGACATAGAAAAAACTGCATTTTCAGTTAACAACGGAAAATACGAGTTTATTCGCATGCCTTTTGGATTAAAAAATGCTCCATCAATTTTTCAAAGAGTAATGGACGATGTTCTACGAGAACATATTGGCAAAATTTGTTATGTTTATATCGATGACATAATAATATTCGGAAAAACTCTCGAAGAACACTTGAAGATCGTGCAAACTATTTTTGAAACACTTCGAAAAGCTAACTTTAAAATCCAGCCAGACAAGTCTGAATTTCTAAAGTCAGAAGTGGAATTTTTAGGATTCATTGTCTCAGAAAACGGATTGAAACCAAACATGAAGAAAGTAGAAAGCATCCAAAAATATCCAGAACCAAAGAACTTAAAAGAACTTCTTGGCCTCTCAGGATACTACAGACGTTTTGTCAAGGATTATGCTAAAACAGCAAAACCCTTAACAAAACTTTTAAGAGGAGAGGATGGCCACAGCCAGATTTCGAAAAATCAATCAAAAAATCATGTTATTCAATTAGACGACGAAGCTAGAAAATCATTTCAGACACTGAAGGACATTTTATCATCTAAAGACGTACTCTCATTCCCAGACTTTGAAAAACCTTTTCTACTAACGACAGACGCCTCAGACAAAGCCATCGGAGCAGTCTTATCTCAACAGTTTCACGATGGAGAAAGACGTTCATTTCACGTACGCTTTCGAAAACAGAAGAAAACTACGCAACAAACGAAAAAGAAATGTTAGCCGTAGTTTGGGCACTACATTCATTAAGAAACTTCATATACGGAACAAGACTGTATATCTATACAGATCATCTTCCCTTGATTTTTACACTATCTCCGAAAAATAATAATGTCAAGCTAAAACGATGGAAAGCATTCCTAGAAGAACATGACTACACAATGCATTACAAACCAGGAAAAGCAAACATAGTAGCTGACGCACTTTCACGCATTCAGATCAATTCATTGACACCCACACAACATTCATCCGACGAAGACGACTCATCCTTTATACCATCCACAGAAGCTCCTATTAACGTTTTCCGAAATCAACTTATTTTCAAAATTGGTCAAAACTCTAGTCATGAATTAAATATCCCTTTCGAAAATTATAAGAGACACATGTTTACAGAACCAAGATTCTCTGTCGAATTCCTGAAAGAAAAAATGAGGAACTATCTGATCCCAGGTATTCTGAATGGAATTATGACAGATGAGCCAATAATGGGCACAATTCAAGAAATATACCGTTCTAATTACAATCCGAAAATCCTCAGAATACGATACTCCCAAAAAATGGTTCAAGACATATCAGACCCAGAACAACAATTAGAAGAGATGAAAAAGATTCACAATTTTGCACATAGAAACGGTAGAGAGAATTCGCTACAACTCATAAAACAACATTACTTCCCAAAATTATCGAAAATTATTCAACAATACGTTAGAACTTGTGAAATCTTCAAAACAGAAAAATACGAAAGAAACCCACATAAATTTATTCCCGCAAAAACACCAGTTCCCACCTATCCAGGAGAAATCATTCATATCGATATCTTTGTATACAATCTCCAAAATCTCTTCATTACCTCAATTGACAAATTTTCAAAATTTCTTAAAATCAGAACCATTAAATCAAAATCAATCCTTGACGTCAAAGACGTATTAATGCAATTACTCTACGATTGGGATCTGCCAGCTCATATAGTGATAGACAACGAAAGTTCTTTTGTATCAAATGTGATAGAACAACAAATTAGGAACTTAGGAATTCAAATTTTCAAAACACCAGTCCATAGATCAGAAACCAATGGTCAGATAGAACGTTGCCATTCTACTATTAGGGAAATAGCAAGATGTCTAAAACAGTTAAATCCAGATTTCTCAATTAACACTTTGATACAAATGGCAGCCCATCGATACAATAACTCCATTCACTCAGTAATCAAAGATACACCAAAAATATATATCAAGGCAATAACACCGACAATTTTCCATTAGAGGAATTCACTAGACAAAGAGATAAAGACCAAGAAAAAGTTCTAAAGATATATAAAGATAAAAATGAAAAAATAATCGAGAAGCATTACAAAAACTATGAACCGAACAAATATGCCTATGAAAAGACAAACGACATATCCAAAAGAAAAAGTCGTTATAAAACAATCAAAATCAAAGAAAATTATAATACATACGTTATAGATCAAAATGATAGGAAAATTCATAAAACAAATTTAAGGAAAGATACTAATGAATGAAATAAAAATTCTCGTTTCAGACTCGCCATCTGCGTGTCAATCTCTAAAGCATCACTACAGGTTCATGACTTGACAAATAACCCACTAGCAGTCATCCCACTAGCTAAGATAAAGACAGGATACGTTCGAATCTTTCATCCCATAGACCTAGTTCAAATTGGTAACATGATTTCCAACATCAATGATGAAGTAGAAAAAACCCTTATCCAAACCCTCTGTATGGACTGATACAACTTAAGAACTATAATTTATACGAAACATTTTTAAAATTAAAACCACTGGTGAAACGACAAAAAAGATTCGACGGCCTTCGAAGAGGATGGAAATGGATCGCTGGAAGCCCCGATGCCGACGACCTCCGCATCATAAACAGTACGCTTAACTCCCTCATCAAAATCAACAGCAAGCAAATATTGATTAATGAAGCAATCGGAGAAAGAATTCAAGACATCACTGATATTACTAATCAAGTGCTCGTAATACAAAAAGCACGAATGAGGAATCACACCATGGAATTCAACCAACTAGTCATTTTGTTCAATCTAAACTCTCTACAAAACCAAGTTGAGACATTCGAAGAGGCCATCTTACTAGCAAAACACGGAATACCCAGTAGCAGAATACTTTCAATGAGAGACTTCAAACTCATCTCATCTTTCCTGCAAAGCCACGAAATTTATGTTTCATCCTTCGAAGAGCTTTTGTCACAGTCCACAGCACAGGTGACAGTAAACGACACACACGTTGCCTACATTCTAAAAGTACCACAGTATTCCACAAAAACGTACGAATACGACTACATTGACTCCATCGTAAAAGACAACAAAAGAATCTACATCAAATCCAACTTCCTAATTCGAAACAACAGCCACATGTACGAATTATCACAACCATGCGAAGAACAGAGCAACAACTTTATATGCGAAGATTTTAAATTACACCACCCGTCCGAATGCATAAAACTACTCATACAAGGTAGCCATTCCAATTGCACTTTCGAAAAGGTGTACTCAAATGGCTTAACTAAAATAATTAACCGAGGTACCATACTAGTCAACGACGCAGTCTTGGACATTTCATCAAATTGTAGTAGTTCAAATCAAATACTAAATGGATCATTCTTGATACAATTCGAGAATTGTGATCTACGCATCAATGGAGAAACCTACACCAACTTCGAAGCAACTATCTCCGGACCCCCGTATCATCCTACAACTGGATTAAAAGTATACGAAATCAATATCCTTGACGCACCATCTCCGGATTTCCTGAAAAACCTTACCCTGGAACACCGAGACAAGCTGAAAACAATTCACCTGGTCAATGACTCACTCACTTGGAAAATTCATCTATTTGGATCGTTCGGATTCGTAAGCATAACAGGAGCAGCCGCAATAGCAGTATTCCTATTTCTCTCCAGAAGATCTACGAACGTCAGCATTAAATTAACGCCAAATAAAGACAAACAAATTCATATAGAAGGACTAAAAAAATCAACATCCGAAGAAGATATTCCGCTCAATACAATATCCAACGAACTATCAGAAGAAAGGAAAAAAGAAATTGAAACGTTTATCAACATGCCAACACCATTTCGCACAGCTATGCCACTTTGAGGACAAATAGTTTTGAAGATGGAACAGTTAGCACAACAGTCACATGAGTTAGCACAACAGTCACATAATCGATCAACACTCATCATCGAGGGCAGACAAATAAACGTTTGTTTAATATATGCAGCCCTGACCACACGTCGTCAGCAGCCGTCCGTATCAGCATAAATTATGAAGAAAACGATAAACACAAAACCATCGCAGACATAACATCCGTTGCAACTAGTACGTGAGAACACCACCCACGCGTCAGGACAATGAACTGTTTATCTTTAGTAAGCATAAAATGTTTAATATAAAAGCTAGCCCTAAGACCCTTTGTATTAGTATCATTTTAGTAGTGAATAAACGCAGAGCATCGCTCTGAAGAAAATTTTCTCCCTAAGGGAAACGTTAACTCATCTAATACATCTAACGTAGAATTTTGTCTAGTTTACGAAAATCGCAGTGTCTTCTTATGCCGTTTTGCGCC
This sequence comes from Topomyia yanbarensis, assembly GCF_030247195.1. Classification (NCBI taxonomy): domain Eukaryota; kingdom Metazoa; phylum Arthropoda; class Insecta; order Diptera; family Culicidae; genus Topomyia; species Topomyia yanbarensis. The sequence goes on along the minus strand of NC_080672.1, from coordinate 194,010,284 downwards.
AAAAATCATACTTTGAACATTTTTGAAATTAGTTTTTTTTTTCATGGAGATGCCGGTATTTTTTTTTTGTTTTCATGAAGATTTTCAGGAATATTTACCGGTGGATTTCCTTTTCGGAACACCAATTGAACATTCGGGATTTGGAACAATTTCCGTGATAAGCATGCCGAAACCGTTTTGCAACAATGGTTTGTTTTTACATTTTTACGGTTATCCACAGAGAAAAATTTTAATAAATAGAAATTAGTTTATACTTTTATATAAGCCAACTGCAACTTATATCTTTCCAAGAATCTTCGCTCTTCAGTATATATTGGTCGTTACGCTTACTGTGACAGATCGTCGCTGTTGTGTTATCTTATGACAAGCGCCATTTTGCACATTTCAAGAAAAACGTTTTTTAACCCTAGAACGTTGCACTTGCGTTTTCCACCCTAAAACGTTGCACTGGGGTAAAATAATACCCCACGCGTTGGATCGCAATTTTCACAGGCAAAATTGCAAGCAAAGGAAATGTGAAATACTTCATTTTCTTCGTTTTTTAATTACGAAAACAGCAGTTTAAGTGAAAATACGGAATTTATTGAATCAATGATACATAAATTGGTTTGAAGAAAATAAAAACTGACTAAATCGCGGTTTTGACTTTTTTCATAAACATTACTACAACTTTGCGAATTTCCAACCGATTTGAAAAAAAAATCAAATGATCAAAAGTTGAAAGAATGATCTAGAAACGCAATAAAATGGAATTTCGATATTTTTAAAAAAGTGCAATCATTTGGAAGAGTGAAAGTTAAAAAATCGGGTTTTGGAAAATACCACGAAATGGGGTGGAATTGAAATTGAATACTTGCGAGCCATTGCTTTGAAAAACTATAAAAAATAAACAATACAACAATAAAAATCAGCAAAAATGCAAACGATTTTTTGTTCCGCTTCAAAATTAAATTAAATTAATTGAATAAATTATTAAAAACGATTATATAATGCTAATTTTTACTTACGTAGTAAAGCAACCAGTATTTAAACTGGTATTGTCACGAATCACATTTCCACTGACAGCACGAAATCTGACGAAACACTAACGGCAACTGTGCACTGGGGTACAAATGTACCCCACGCCAACTTTGACAAATTGGCTATACCACATTTTCCTACTTTTACTAGGAACTCTAAATTAAATTTTGGTTAGGGTCTCAGGTCGGAAAATGCTGAATTCTCGTCTTTACATGGCTCCAAAGAAGGCGTGGGGTACATTTTTACCCCAGTGCAACGTTTTAGGGTTAAAGTTTGAGATTGAATATCTTGAAACTTATAAATGATACAAACAATTCAAAGAAAACAATTGATGCTTCTATCTGTTCTGTATTAATCTCTCAAATATTACGAAGATCAGTTGACTATGTTGCGAGCTTTTACTATAAATGTAAACAAAAGTCGCATTCACACGTGTCATAGGTGTGTATTGATGACAAAATTTGTATGGCGTGTCATAATGGTGCATGGAAAATTTTCCATAGTTTTTAATTATTAACTTTTATTCATATCTTTGGCTTCATTTGGTCTATAAACAATCGGTGAGGTGCATTTTGAAGGAAATGAGTCAGGGAATCTAGAAAAATAGTTATTTTTGGTTACAGTGTTGCCAAATTTGCTATATTTCCAGTTTAAAACTTAAATTGCACAATTCGTGCATTATTATTTTGAAAATGATTATGCCATTGTGTTTCTCACATAGTTTTACATATAAAAAGAATTATACATCAAGATACTTTGAGCCATTCCTCAGACACGGTCATTTGAAGCAAAAAAAATTACAAATTTCTCAGCACGTTTCTCGTCTTATATCAGTAACCAAGCAGAATGTCAAAATTCTGTAAACGCCACTTTGTAGAGATTTTTTAGACAAGCAATGTGGCATATCTAACTCAGTTTACCCCGAAATGGCGTTTGTCATAAGATAGCACAACTGCGACGAGATTTGAGTGCTTTTGAATCCGATTTTCCCTCTCCTGGTGCTTCTCCCACAGCACTGCGATCGCTGCTTGTGCAAAAACTCAAAAGTGATAGTACCGTTACATGCAAAAGAAATAAATCTGAGTGTAGATCATGTTTTGAACAAAAACCATTGACGTTCAAGATAGTATTGCAAAATAACAAGAGACAAACTAAAGATTTCATTCTAAGTGGTATGTTGGTTAGGCTGTATTCATAATGTTCATCAGTGAAACCAGCAAGAGCGTATCATGTATCAATCTGTTGAAGAAAAACCTGTTTTAATCCACTTAGTGGTGTAATTGCGCCTTTCTCATTTATCCAAACTATGATTCATTAGCTGGTTTTGTTCAATAAAATTGTGGAAATGTCTATTACATTCTTATTTTACTTAGGACGTATCTCACGACTACCACGAAAGTAGACGCTGACTAACTTTAAACAAAAAAGTATAGGGGAGACCGGGGTTAGCTTGCGGTGTTTTCAGTTTCTTTTTTTACCGCTTTGGTGTAGATGGATCTTGCAAAATAGAACTTGTGGCATGAAAGGGCAGACTGCTGGCAACATCCCTGAATATTATCATAGTGTTTGTTGCATTGTTTTTAACGCGGAAAACCCGACAATTTACCATATTTTAGATTCATATTTTTAAAATTTTAAAATTCTGGATTAAAATTTACTTATTCGTTAATCAATCGTAAACTACATTACACAAACATTAATTGCTTATATACTATACTGTATACTTATGTTATATACTATGATTTCGCAAAGAGTTGAAAAACTGTTTCAAACTTGTTCGGGGCATGGTAAAGTGAATACTTTCACAATGCTCGTTATACACAGCCTTCATATGGTTTAGTGGTCTGAATTAAGCGTTATCTGTACGGTGATGACCTATAGCGAACAAATTTGTATTGCGTGATTGACGAGTAGTAGCATATAAATTAAATTTTGACAATAAATAAGATGAGTCAGTACGCTGCATGAAGATATCGTTTGGGAGTGTGTCATATCCCATTCGACTCAGTTCGTTGAGATCGGAAAAAGTCTGTATGCGTGTGTATGTGTGTGTGTGTCTGTGTGTGTATGTGTGTGTATGTATGTATGTGCGTATGTGTCAAATAATGTCACTCATTTTTCTCAGGGATGGCTGGACCGATTTGCCCAAACTTACACACCTAGAAAAAATAGTGTAAATTTACGTCTCCTGACCCTGACATATACGAGCATCAAAAATGACTTAGTTTTACGTTTGATTTTAATTTTACATGACGTTTAATTTCGTAAATCATGTAATTTTACTCCACATACAGCGTTTGTTCTGAATGGTAGGAAGTGTAATTTTGTGTCATTGCGCATGTAAAGTATATGTTTCATGTAAAATTGAATGGAACACGGTAATGTTCCGTCATTTCGTAAATTACGGTTTGTTGATGTGTGTCATGTTTGCAATTACGTCAACGATAAAATTCAGATTTTTTTGGTGTGTAGTCTCAAATGAAAGGTGCAACCTTCCCATCGGCTGCTATTGAATTTTGGATCGATCGGAATTCTGGTTACGGAATTACGGGTTTAAGAGTGCGGCCACACAGAAGTTTCTCATATAAACTATAGGAAAAATTAAAAATAGAATTTTTATTTTTGATGCTAAATGTCTTCAAGGTGCATGAAACGTCGAGATTTGATGCAAACTCGAAAAAAAAATATGACGACTTTTCACTTGTTTGGATTTTGGCACATTTTTGCGTTTCTCATATAGGAAGGTTATGCAATCACTCTGAAAAACGTCAACCTAATCCCTGCCCGGAGGGCCGAGTGTCATATCCCATTCGACTCAGTTCGTCGAGATCGGAAAAATTCTGTATGTGTGTATGTGTGTGCATGTGTGTATGTGTCTGTGTGTGTATGTGTGTGTGTATGTATGTGCGTATGTGTCAAATAATGTCACTCATTTTTCTCAGAGATGGCTGGACCGATTTGCCCAAACTTAGTCTCAAATGAAAGGTGCAACCTTCCCATCGGCTGCTATTGAATTTTGGATCGATCGGAATTCTGGTTCCGGAATTACGGGTTTAAGAGTGCGGCCACACAGAAGTTTCTCATATAAACTATGGGAAAAATTAAAAATAGAATTTTTATTTTTGATGCTAAATGTCTTCAAGGTGCAAGAAACGTCGAGATTTGATGCAAACTCGAAAAAAAGTTTGACGACTATTCACTTTCTTGGATTTTGGCACATTTTTGTCTTTCTCATATACGCTCAATTTGTTGACAAAAGCGACATCTTCTGGTGGATAGCTGATAGTTGCATGCAAGTTCGCTTCATTTTTGCTGCGTTTATTGCATACCCGGTAGGCGTTATTTTCTTTGCTCAAAAGCATGGCTTGTACCAACTGCTCGAAAGTCATAAATGATTCTGAGCGAATCACCTGTCGTGGGTATTGCGGAAATTCGTTTCACATGATATGTGTCAAGTTGGATTATGACGTTCGTGATGTTCTGGGAATCCACTCACGGAATATATTCTGGATGTGTAACGGATGTGCTGATTTGTTTTGTAACGATAATTTCCGCAGAATGGCTTCGCGTTGTTGCGACAATGCAATGCCCGACGACAATTCTCTGAAATCATTAAAGGATGACATAGCTGATTTAAAAGATGTCGTTAAAGCTCTCTCGGTTAAAGTCGACACAAAACCGCTATCTCCAACGGTAAATACACCTTGGACAGGGATTGCTGCATATAACCCCGTTCCAAACACTCCTAAGCGCAAGCGTGAAGATGATCCGCTCAAAGCAAAAATCACTAATATTCGTGGAGCAAAAGCTGCGTTTGAAACGATAAAAACAGTATCACCACCTGAGGAGCTGTTATGGGTCTACTTGTCTGCATTTGATCCCAGCACGACGGACGATGAAGTTTCTAGACTTGTGAAAGATTGTCTGGGAAAGGATATGCAACCAAAAATAGTTCGCCTAGTTCCTAAGGATAAGGATCTCTCATCGCTGAGCTTCATCACCTTCAAAGTTGGCGTTAGCAAATCATGCAGGGATAAGGCTCTGTCCAAAGACTCTTGGCCGGAGAACATCTACTTTCGTGAATTTGTGACCAATTCAAAAATTCAACGGCCTATCATCAGGATCGCTGCGAAGAAGAATCCATCTGGTGGTGGACAGTAGCGCCAAGCTATCCCGGATAAACTCGTCTGTCTAATTTCATGTTCCTCGGTGAGCGACATCGAACTACCTGGCGAATCGGTAACTTCTTCTGTGTCAGGTAAAGCCAAGAAGGGTATATGTCCTTCCGAAGCACTTCAAGATGCTGCACACCCTCAATGTAAATTTCACTTACAGCCTGCTGATGAACACTACTCAATCGACTCTACCGCTCCAGCGAACCTTCAATGTCAAAATGATAATTTCGATCGCATCGCATCTGTCCGCTCAGGTAAACATTTAAATAATATATGTCCTTCCGAAGCTACACGTGATACTGCGCACCTTCAAGTATGCCTCCCATTGCAGTCAGCCGCGCAGTTATGACGCAGTCATTCCCTCCGTATCGCAGCTTGTTCCCCTTCCTGACAACAGTACATCCTGCTCTCCCCGCGCTATTTGCGGTGATAGTGATCATCGAGCCCACAGTCCTGAAACTTGGAATGCAGCACGACACCTCTCACATGACACTGATGGTTTGCGGATTTACTATCAGAACGCGAGAGGGCTTAAGACGAAAATTGATGACGTGTATTTAGCTGCTGTGGACGGTGACTACGATGTTTGCGTCTTCACCGAAACATGGCTCGATGCGCGTATAACATCAGTGCAGCTTTTCGGCGATGCTTACACCGTATACCGTGCGGACCGAAATAGTGGCAACAGTATTCGCGGACGTGGAGGAGGAGTTTTGATTGCTGTTTCCACCGCATTTGCCTCATGTGAGATTGATGTCGGTAGTTTAACCAGTGTTGAGGCTGTTTGGGTTAGAATTACAACTCCATCGAGGAACTTTTATATTGGTGCTGTCTATATTCCTCCTGAAAAGCGACTCGACTGCAATATCATGCAACTTCACATGGATGCTGTGAATAACGCTTCTTCACAAGCTGGCGCGGATGGCGTGATGATTGTCCTTGGTGATTTCAATCAGCCAGGACTCATTTGGGTGCCGTCACGACACGGATACGCTTACCCGGACCCGATTGCTTCGACAACCAACATCGCCAGTCGTTTGCTACTGGACGGATTTGCTTTCAACGGGCTAAGTCAAGTAAGCATGATTCCTAACCACCAGTCACGCTTTCTGGATCTCGTCTTTGTTAGTGAAACTATTATACCTGTATGTTCCGTCAATGAAGCATCCAGCGTGATTGTTCCACTTGACAACTTTCATCCCGCGCTTGGAATCTCAATTGGCACTATTCGATCAGTTCAGTATGTAGAAACTCTTTCTGTCGACCGTCTCAACTTTCGCAAAACTGATTTTGTAAAGCTGCGCAGTTCTCTGTCGCAAATTGATTGGAGTGTACTGCATGCCCAAGTGAGTGTTAATGCTGCAGTTGCCATCTACAAGCGACTACTACTGAACTGTGTTGAGACCTCAGTGCCTAAATGTCAGCCTCCTAGCAAGCCACCCTGGTCAAACAGCACTCTTCGAAAGCTAAAACGTACTCGAGCAAAAACCCTACGTGCGTACACAAATCGACGGTGTCCTCTTTCTAAGCGCATGTTCACTTTAGCCAGTAATGAGTATCGTTGTTACAACAAGCTTCTGTACAAACGCTATGTAAACCGCATCCAGAATAATCTACGCCGAAACCCGAAGGGCTTTTGGTCATTTGTCAACACGAAGCGTAAAGAAACTGGACTTCCATCAAGGATGCTTTACGACGGCGAAGAAGCTACGACAACTGTGGCGAAATGTACGCTGTTTGCCAGATTCTTCTCGAGTGTTTTTTCAACTGACTCGCCAACCGCAAACGAACTCGAAAATGCCTCTCGCGACGTTCCTGCTTGTGCTGTTGATTTGGATGTGTTTACTGTCTCTGAACAAATGGTTATGTCTGCAATTCGGAAAACCAAGTCATCTTATGCACCCGGCCTCAGTGCTATACCTTCAACTGTATTGAAAAAATGTTCGGACTTACTTGTGACACCACTTGCATATATTTTTAACCTATCGCTTCAGCAGCAAACGTTTCCTGAGGATTGGAAATGCTCAGTTATGTTCCCGGTATTCAAGAAAGGTGACAAACGCAACATAGCGAACTATCGCGGAATCTCTTCGCTAGGAGTCGAATCTAAAGTGTTTGAATCAATTATCAACGAGGCGTTATTTTCTGCTTGTCGACACTACATTAGTACATCTCAGCACGGATTTTTCCCAGGACGTTCAGTCGAGACGAATCTCGTCTGCTTTACGTCATTTTGCACGGAACAAATGTCTAAGAAATTGCAGGTGGATACTATTTACACTGATCTAAAGGCAGCTTTTGATAGAGTTAATCATGAGATACTGATAACAAAGCTTGATAAGCTAGGGTGTTCTACTAGATTCTGCCATTGGCTTCGATCCTACCTTGTGCACCGTGAAATCGTTGTTCAAATTGGCGATATTGTTTCAGAATCCTTTTTCAACACTTCCGGAGTTCCTCAAGGTAGTACGCTAGGTCCACTACTTTTTTCACTGTTCGTGAACGATGCGGTTTTCGTTCTAAGCCGTGGAGGAAAGCTGTTTTTTGCCGACGACTTAAAATTTTTTCTTGTTATACGGAATGAAGCCGATTGCCGTGAGCTACAGTATCTTATTGACACCTTTTATAGCTGGTGTGTAAGAAACATGATGGTCCTTAGCGTTGCAAAATGTTTTGTCATCAGCTATTATCGAACGAGAAATATTATATATTACCTTCAACTATAACATCGCAGGAACTCTACTACAACGCGTTGACCACGTGAAGGATCTAGGAGTCATTCTTGATGATAAGCTAACGTATACTCATCACGTCTCAGCGACCATCGACAGAGCCAATCGTTTGCTGGGATTTATTTTCAAAATATCCAACGAATTTCGGGATCCTCTATGCTTCAAGGCTCTTTATTGCTCATTGGTGCGCCCGCAGTTGGAATTTGCAAACGTCGTTTGGTGCCCGTATCAAGCTACGTGGAGCCTTAGGATCGAAGCAGTCCAGCGTAAATTCATACGATATGCGTTACGAGAATTGCCATGGAACGATCCATTAAACCTGCCACCGTACGAGGACCGTTGTCGTCTTTTAGGACTTAATACTTTAACACGCCGGAGACATGCAGCGCAAGCTACCTTCGTGTCAAAGATTCTGCTGGCTGAATATGATGATCCGGAGCTACTAGCGCAAATCAACCTCTACGCGCCTACCCGTTCTCTTCGCCCTCGAGCCCTGCTGCATTCTGAAATGCGCAGCACTAACTACGCTACCAATAGTCCAATTTTAGCAATGAGTCGTCGCTTCAACGAGTTTGCTGAAATTTTCGACTTCGTCATGAACTCTTCGCAGTTTCGTCGCCGTGTATTGTCACTATTTTAATTATGTTTAGTTTACCTTAGTTTAGTATAGTTCATTAAGACAAATTGTCAGTTGGACTTTTTTTTATACAAATACAAATATAGAAAGGTTATGCAATCACTCTGAAAAACGTCAACCTAATCCCGGCCCGGAGGGCCGAGTGTCATATCTCATCCGACTCAGTTCGTCGAGATAAGAAAAAGTATGTATGTGTTTGTCTGTGTGTGTATGTGTGTGTATGTATGTGCGTATGTGTCAAATAATGTCACTCATTTTTCTCAGAGATGGCTGGACCGATTTGCCCAAACTTAGTTTCAAATGAAAGGTGCAACCTTCCCATCGGCTGCTATTGAATTTTAGATCGCTCGGAATTCTGGTTCCAGAATTATGGGTTTAAGAGTGCGGCCACACAGAAATTTCTCATATAAACTATACGAAAAATTAAAAAAAAATTTTTATTTTTGATGCTAAATGTCTTCAAGGTGCATAAAACGTCGAGATTTGATGCAAACTCGAAAAAAAATTTGACGACTATTCACTTTCTTGGATTTTGCTACATTTTTGCCTTTCTCATATAGAAAGGTTATGCAATCACTCTGAAAAATATCAACCTAATCCCGGCCCGTAGGGCCGAGTGTCATATCCCATTCGACTCAGTTCGTCGAGATCGGAAAAAGTCTGTATGTGTGTGTATGTGTATGTGTCTGTGTGTGTATGTGTGTGTGTATGTATGTGCGTATATGTCAAATAATGTCACTCATTTTTCTCAGAGATGGCTGGACCGATTTGCCCAAACTTAGTCTCAAATGAAAGGTGCAACCTTCCCATCGGCTGCTATTGAATTTTGGATCGATCGGAATTCTGGTTCCGGAATTACGGGTTTAAGAGTGCGGCCACACAGAAATTTCTCATATAAACTATAGGAAAAATTAAAAATAGAATTTTTATTTTTGTTGCTAAATGTCTTCAAGGTGCATGAAACGTCGAGATTTGATGCAAACTCGAAAAAAAATTTGACGACTATTCACTTTTTTGGATTTTGGCACAGTTTTGCCTTTCTCATATAGAAAGGTTATGCAATCTCTCTGAAAAACGTCAACCTAATCCCGCCCCGGAGGGCCGAGTGTCATATCCCATTCGACTCAGTTCGTCGAGATCGGACAAAGTCTGTATGTGTGTTTGTGTATATGTGTGTGTATGCGTGTGTGTATGTGTGTGTCTGTGTGTGTATGTGTGTATGTATGTGCGTATGTGTCAAATAATGTCACTCATTTTTCTCAGAGATGGCTGGACCGATTTGCCCAAACTTAGTCTCAAATGAAAGGTGCAACCTTCCCATCGGCTGCTATTGAATTTTGGACCAATCGGAATTCTGGTTCCGGAATTACGGGTTTAAGAGTGCGGCCACACAGAAATTGCTCATATAAACTATAGGAAAAATTAAAAATAGAATTTTTATTTTTGTTGCTAAATCTCTTCAAGGTGCATGAAACGTCGAGATTTGATGCAAACTCGAAAAAAAATTTGACGACTATTCACTTTTTTGGATTTTGGCACATTTTTGCGTTTCTCATATAGAAAGGTTATGCAATCACTCTGAAAAACGTCAACTCAATCCCGGCCCGGAGGGCCGAGTGTCATATCCCATTCAACTCTGTTCGTTGAGATCGGAAAACGTCTGTATGTGTGTGTATGTGTGTGTATATGTGTATATGTGTATATGTGTGTATGTATGTATGTGCGTGTGTGTCAAATAATATCACTCATTTTTCTTAGAGATGGCTGGACCGATTTGCCCAAACTTAGTCTCAAATGAAAGGTGCAACCTTCCCATCGGCTGCTATTGAATTTTGGATCGATCGGAATTCTGGTTCCAGAATTATGGGTTTAAAAGTGCGGCCAAACAGAAATTTCTCATATAAACTATAGGAAAAATTAAAAATAGAATTTTTATTTTTGATGCTAAATGTCTTCAAGGTGCAAGAAACGTCGAGATTTGATGCAAACTCGAAAAAAAATTTGACGACTATTCACTTTTTTGGATTTTGGCACATTTTTGCCTTTCAACCTAATCCCGCCCCGGAGGGCTGAGTGTTATATCCCATTCGACTCAGTTCGTCAAGATCGGAAAAAGTCTGTATGTGTGTGTGTATGTTTTTTTTTTAGAGAGCAGTAAAAAAATTTTCAGGAAACCCCTGAGTGAGGGAAAATGTACAAAAACCCTAATGTCTCAGGGAATGGGTTTGGGCTGCCATCACCCGACCCGCTAAAAACCACTGCTCTTGCCCAGAAACTGATTCCTCCCCGGCACTTCCTTGCGGCATTACTTCGGAGAGGGGTTTTTATGTGCATAGCACACACTCTAATTCAACTACTTACTAGTTCGTTTCTTCCGCAGGGTTACAGACCCACTCCTCTACTCACCACCAATTCTCTACCATCCACACAGACTGGTAAGTTCTGCATGGCAGTCGGAAAGCTGGCTGTGAGTCGAGGCTTAGTACTCCTCCCCTACGAGTTCAGTCTGGGCGGCACTACTACTCAGTCTAGTCCCCAACAATGGATCTAGCCTATTCTCCTGCAACCGAGCGGTAGATTTCTCCTGATTCCGATGTTCGTTTTTGTGAGCCATTTAGCTCTCCGCGTCGTCCCAATCTGCTCGATCTAGTCCCCGGTGGTGGATCTAGCCTACCCAATGGGCCATATAGTAGGTGCTGAGGTCTATCCGGCGATTCCGGGTGGAGCGTAGCTTCCGGTTCACCAGCGCCCCAACGACCCACTGCTAGCTCTGCTACGCGGTCTACTCGGTCTAATCCCCGGCGGTGGATCTAGCCTACTCACGAGCTACCCGGTAGGATGTCGAGGTCGGTTCAGCGATTCCGGTGAAGCTTGACGTCCGGTTCCCAGGCGCCCCGACGACCCAACTCGGTGCTACGTCACGTACTACTCTACTGGTCCCCGGCGGTGGACCTAGTTTACACAGTTGGAGAGTTCCCCGGCGGTGGAATTTTTCTCGAAACCCGATTTGCGGCTTCTTGCTGGTCTCTTCGCCACTTCCTCTGCAGCTCGGAGAGTATGCTCGAGACCACTCTGTTGACAGCGTCCCAGGTATGTTCATCACGGCACATCTCTTCGACGATATTGTCCACTGTCATACCAGGTATACCCCTACGAACTTCTTCGAATCTAGGGCATTCGAAGACCACGTGTTCCGGTGTCTCCTGCACAGTCGCACACTCCGGGCAAAGGGGTGACGAAGCATGTCCAAACCGATGCAGGTACTTCCGGAAGCATCCGTGCCCGGATAAAAACTGCGTCAAATGGAAGTTCACCTCTCCATGCTTCCTATGTACCCAGGTCGATACATTTGGGATGAGTAGGTGAGTCCACCTTCCTTTCTCCGCATTGTCCACTCCTGTTGCCATTTAGCCAACGAGTCCGCTCGAACCAGTCTCCTAGCGTTACGTGCATTTTTCCGCTGATAGCATTCCACGTCCTCCGCCAGGGTAATGCAGATGGGGATCATCCCGGCGATAACGCATACTGCCTCCGACGATATTGTTATGTAGGCACTCGCGACTCGTACGGCCATCAGTCGGAATGTCCTGTTTAGCTTTTCACGGTTCCGTTTGGTTTTCAGCGCAGCCCTCCAGGCTGCTTCTCGGACCACCGACGTTTGGCATGATTCTCGCTATTGCGTTCGTTGCCTTCGCCGACTTTTCACAGGCGTAATCAACGTGGTTGTTGAAACTCAACCGGTCGTCGATTATAACTCCCAATTGCTTCAATGCACGTTTCGATGCAATCACGTGCCCTCCGACGTCGATCTGCATCCGTTGAACTGATCTGCAATTGCTGACCAGCAACACCTCCGTCTTGTGGTGAGCTATTTGCAGCTTTACCCCGTTCATCCAGCTCTCGATCGCGTCTATTGTCTCCATCACCGACACCTCCACTTCTTCGAGTGTCTCACCCATCACCGTTAGTGACACGTCGTCCGCAAAACCTACGATTTTCACTTTCCTAGGCAGCTGCAGCGTTAAGACCCCATCGTACATCCCGTTCCAAAGGGTTGAACCGAGAATGGAGCCCTGAGGAACGCCCGCTGTGACACGCAGTGACTTCTTTCCTTCGCTCGTCTCGTACAGCAGCACTCTGCTCTGAAAGTAGCTCTTCAGGATCTGGCATAGATAGTCGGGAACCCTCATTCTATGCAGCGCTGCAGCGATGGCTTCCCAGCTGGCACTGTTGAACGCGTTCTTCACATCTATCGTGACCACAGCGCAGTATCGATCTCCTCTTCGCTTCTGTTTAGATGACTTCTCAGCACTCTCGAGCACTATCCGAATTGCATCCACTGTCGATGCTCCTTTGCGGAAACCGAACTGCATCTTGGACAGTCCGCGCTCACCTTCCGTGAATTTCGTCAATCTGTTAAGAATGATCCTTTCCAGGAGTTTTCCGAGTGTATCCAGCAGGCATATGGGCCTGTACGAGGTCGGGTCACCAAGTGGCTTCCCTGGCTTCGGCAGCAACACCAGCTTCTGGACCTTCCACATTTCGGGGAAGTTGCCTTCATTTAGGCACTTCTGCATCACTATCCTTAACATGTCCGGATATGCCAGCATCGCAGCTTTCAGTACCACGTTTGGTATTCCATCCGGACCAGGGGCTTTCTTTGATTTTAGGCGCTTCGATGCTTCTGCTAGCTCGTCGTTAGTCACTTGCCGATCCATGCTTGTTCCTTCTTCTTCGCCGTACGGTGTCGGTGGCCATATAGTTGGATCGTGCTTCGGGAAAAGACCCTCGACGATTATCTTCAGCTTGCTCGGACACATTTCGGCTGGCGTCGTCGGACCCTTCATTTTCGCCATCACGACTCGGTATGCGTCACCCCAGGGATTGGCGTCTACTTCTCGGCATAGCTCCTTGTGGCACTCTGACTTGCTAAGTCTGATCTCCCGTTTTAAAGCGGCCCTAGCTTCCCGAAACGCTGCCTTACGCTCTTCTCTATCTGGCTCCGACCTTGCTCTTTGGGCCCGCCTTCTGGCTCTGAGACAAGCAGCGCGTAACGTACTAAGCGTCTCGTTCCACCAGTAAGCTGGACGCCGTTTGTTGCGTGGTTCCAGTTTTCGCGGCATTGTGGCGTCACAAGCCGCCACAATCCTTCTTGTTAGGTCAGCCGCATCCACGTTCTCGGTCCCGCCGTTCGGCCGAAGTGCCTCAACAAAGAGGGGTTCCGTTGACCGATACAGTAGCGAATCTCCTGGTGGTCACTATGCGTATACGTTTCGCATACTCTCCAATTCATGTTCGCCGTCAATGAGGGACTACAGAATGTGACGTCGATGATAGACTCCCTCCCGTCTCTCCGAAATGTGCTAACAGAGCCTTCATTGCACAATCGTACGTCTAGCTTCGCTAGAGCTTCCTGCAGGATACACCCTCTTGTGTTGGTTACTCCACTGCCCCATTCCACAGCCCAGGCGTTGAAGTCACCACCAATGACTACCGGCTTCCGATCGATCAACTGCTCGGTTAACTGCTCCAGCATTAGGCTGAACTGCTCTACTGTCCACCTTGAGGGGGCGTAGCAGCTACATACGAAGATGCCGTTGATTTTGGCTATCACGAAACCATCGTATGAACGTTCTACCACCTCTTGAATGGGGAATCTTCCCATTACTTGTATCACAGCGGTTCCTGATCTATCCGCCACCCAGTTACCGTTATTAGGGGGGACTTGATAAGGCTCTGCGATCAAAGCGACATCGCACATAGTTTCTGTCGTAGACTGCCACAACAGTTGCTGTGTGGTATCACAGTGATTCAGGTTTATCTGGGTCACCTCCATCACCGTTGGCCTGCAGTCGTCTTCTTGTAGGCTGGGCATTTAAAGCCACCCGTCTGATGGTCGTTTCCTTCCGCTGCGGTGCAAAGCAAGCACTTCGGCCTCTGCGTGCAGTCTCTCGCAAGATGGCCCGTCTCTCCGCATTTCCAGCACATCCCGGATCTGTCCGGGCCTTTGCAAGCCCCTGCTAAATGTCCAAAGCCTAAACACTTGAAGCATTTCTCCGCTTGTTTATTTACTCGTGGGGCGGCTCTCAGTAGGCATCTCGACCATCTAACTGTAACTTTACGTACCTCCAGCGCCTTGTCTGCAGCGGTTACCGGTACACGAATCATCGCTGTCTGCGTTCCTCCGTATCCCTTCCTTAACCGGATCGTCATGTGCACCTCGTCCAGTTTGCACTGCTGCTTCATAGCACCTCTCAGCTCGTCTTCCGGCGTTATTTCGTCGAGGTCCTTGCACACAATTACCATCTCCGGGCTTAAGGCTTTAACTTCTGCCTTTCCACCCATTGATTTAGTTATAGTCTCCTGCAAGGCAGAGCTACTAGTCGTTGTATTCTTCTTAAGCTCGAGGAGCATCTCATTTTTTTGGGTACGCCTGACTCTTAACACGTTTTCCCCCAAATCTTTCAGCTCCGGGTCCTCTCTGACCTTTTTGAGCAGTGCTGCGTACGTAGTCTCGTCATTTGCTTTGACGAGCACGGCTTCTCCCTTAGGCGCCTTCTGACGAGCCGAGGGTTCTGATTTCCTCTTCTGCCCCCCTTTTCGCTCCTTCTTCCTTTTTTGCTGTTTCCCGCGTTTCGCCTTCCGACCTACAACGGTACTCCAGCTTTCACCCTGTAAGGTGGCGTCCTTTCCTTCGGCAGCAACAGCGTCCTCGAGCGTCTGCCTCTTTGACCCGCCTGGTCTTTCGTCTCCTGGCGAGGATCTTGTCCTCTTTGGAGTTATGGGAACTGACGTGTTCTTCACTCCAATCTGCCTCTCCTTACCCTGTTTCGGAGGGGCTAGGAGGATAGTGGCCTTAGCCGACGCCGATGCTCGCTCAGCTGAATCTGCCGTCTGCGTTGCCGTATCGTACTTTTTCACGGCAGACAGTAGCGCCTTTCGGATTTTGATGACCATCTCCTTAATGTTTTTGTGGACATTGTTTCTCGTGTCCACGAACTTGTGGAGCTCCTCCACCAAGTGCCTCGCTACCACTACCTTTGGCGTTTGTGGGGTGTAGCTCATTCCGCTCTGCTCCGGCTGTTTTTGTTGCTGCTGTTGCTGTTGCTTCGGCTCTTGCTGAATGACTTCAGCTACTACTGGTGGTGGTGACCTCATCAACCCACCTCTGGCAAACGGATTCACCGTGCCTGCTCCATTCATATCGTGTGTGTGTGTGTATGTGTGTGTGTCTGTGTGTATGTGTGTGTATGTATGTGCGTATGTGTCAAATAATGTCACTTCTTTTTCTCAGAGATGGCTGGACCGATTTGCCCAGACCGATAGTTTCAAATGAAAGGTGCAACCTTCCCATCGGCTGCTATTGAATTTCGGATCGATCGGAATTCTGGTTCCGGAATTACGGATTTAAGAGTGCAGTCACACAGAAATTTCTCATATAAACTATAGGAAAAATTAAAAATAGAATTTTTATTTTTGATGCTGAATGTCTTCAAGGTGCATGAAACGTCGAGATTTCATGCAAACTCGAAAAAAATTTGACGACTGTTCACTTTTTTGGATTTTGGCACATTTTTGCCTTTCTCATATAGAAAGGTTATGCAATCACTCTGAAAAACGTCAACCTAATCCCGGCCCGGAGGGCCGAGTGTCATATCCCGTTCGACTCAGTTCGTCGAGATCGGAAAAAGTCTGTATGTGAGTGTGTCTGTGTGTGTATGTATGTGCGTATGTGTCAAATAATGTCACTCATTTTTCTCAGAGATGGCTGGACCGATTTGCCCAAACTTAGTCTCAAATGAAAGGTGCAACCTTCCCATCGGCTGCTATTGAATTTTGGATCGATCGGAATTCTGGTTCCGGAATTACGGGTTTAAGAGTGCGGCCACACAGAAATTTCTCATATAAACTATGGGAAAAATTGAAAATAGAATTTTTATTTTTGATGATAAAGGTGCATGAAACGTCGAGATTTGATGCAAACTCGAAAAAAAATTTGACGACTATTCACTTTTTTGGATTTTGGCACATTTTTGCCTTTCTCATATAGAAAGGTTATGCAATCACTCTGAAAAACGTCAACCTAATCCCGGCCAATTTTTTTTTTACTCGCATAAGGTTTCTGGATTTTAACAGGGCGTAGTTGATGGTTTAAGGTGAGGGGTTACACCCCTCCCCCTCTACCGTTCACTCCCCTCCCTTAAAAATCTCCTTAAATCACCCCTCAGCCCTCATACCCCTCCCCTTCAACCCCATCATCTTTAAACCACCACTATATCAAAAAGTATACCAATTTACCAGCTGGGGAGTCGATCGTTCATGGAACTTTCGCCCTCCTCACATACCCACCCCCGCATGACAAAATGAGTTAGCAAGCAGATAACATTGACCTAATACTGATTAGGCTAATGAAGTACGATATTTTTTTGTTTCAAGTGTTTCACCGTCGACACGTAGCTCATCAAGTTCGTGGCTGGCAAGCCATTGTGTATAAGTGTACTAAGAATGTAATGGACATTTCCACAACTATGTTGAACATAAAAAGCCTCCGTGCTATAGTTTAGAGAAATGAGAAAGGTACAATTGCACCGCTAGGTGGATTAAAACAGGTGTTTTAAGAATAATGACCAAACAATACCTCAATATTCTAAAAAATAGAACGAACATATGTTATGTAAAGAGTTTTAATTGTGAAAGTGATATCCGAAGCGTTTTATAAAATTAGCATATTGCTAGTTCTATGAACAATTGTGTTGTAATGTTCCACAAACTTTAATTTTTTGTCCAAGATAACTCCTAGATCTCTTATTTTATCGCATTTCTAAACGATTTGATTACCTAATGTATTGACATGAAGGTCGTGATTTGATTTCTGCTAAAAGTTATGAGATTGAAAATGTCTTACTGCACTATCTGGGGCAGGGTGTCATTCTAAAATCAAACGATGTCACGCTTTTGCGTCACTATTTTGAACGTTAATAACTTTGTTATTTATGAACGGACTAGCTAATACCCGCCGCGCGTTGCTGCGACTTTCAACGAAATAGGAGTAAAACGCAGTTTGTTCCGAAGCGCCATCTGGCGGGCAGATAATCCCTAACCAGTAGCACACAAACACACTCCATAACAAATGCCTACTATGTACAAATTTTGATGGCAATCGGTTAAGCCGTTTGGGAGTCCATAAATCATATACATACAAACATTGACTTTTATATATATATATATATATATATATATATATATATATATATATATATATATATATATATATATATATATATATATATATATATATATATATATATATATATATATATATATATATATATATATATATATATATATATATATATATATATATATATATATATATATATATACATATATATATATATATATATATATATATATATATATATATATATATATATATATATATATATATATATATAGATAGATAGATAGATAGATAGATAGATAGATATATAACAAAGATAAACTCAAGAAAGAGTCGTCGAGGATATCGCATGTACCATCAAAAGTAGACCCCTCAACGATTTCGGTTCACTGTCAGAAATGACTGTTTGCGATAAAATAAACTGTTTATGTGATTCCATCGTTACTATGCAACTTCAAGTTTATTATTCTAGCCAATATTTTCCAGGAGTCAATGTTTCTCGGCGCATAAACAATGCATGTTTTCAGTACTGGAATGCACAGATATTTTCCAAAAAGCAAACCAATAAAGATTAGTTTAGTATGAAATTACAATGTACTGTATTTCGTAAGAGAAAAACGATGAGGCGAAAGTCTCGAAGAAATAATTTTTATTCTAGAAGTTATCGAGATTTACAAAGCGATATTTATTACTAATAGTCTGAATAACTAAATTATACATATAACAAAGTGATGATTAATATAATATACTATCCTACGGCTCACAGATTTCATGCTCGTTGGGTCTTTTTAGAATGAATTGTAGCACCCTTTGTGCATTTTTTTGCTTTTGTTACTCTGCCTGCAAGACCCATTCTTCTAGCTTTTCCATTTCGCTTTCGGCGACTAATGTACCGTTTATTATGTTTATTAAAGTTATGCATCATTTTGCTCCTTTGTCCTTTGATGAGAGTGTTCAGGATGTGAATTTGTCAAAACAAATTTCACACGAAATCAATTTGTAGTCTTCATACTTCACGTATTCTTTCTGCCTATTCCTAACCTTATATCGGCTTTCTCCAAGGAACTGGTAAAATTTCTGCTTAAAAGCAAATAGTAATATTATACCTATCTCTAACGTCGTATGATTTGGAAAATTGAATCCTGATGCATTTACGAAGTGCTTTAGTTTGCAATACGTATAGTTTACATTGAGAGTTTGTATACTATTATGTGCCAAGTCCATGTTTTGCTTACAATTTTTGTGTGATAGTTTGGATGTTGTGAATCCTATGATGTAGACTAATGCGTTTGTTTCGGGAATGTCCGGCATTTCGTTGTCAAAATCTAATGGCTCAAAAGAGTGCGTGACACAACTTCTATTGAGCGTTGATGGATCTTTTTCTGACTCTACGAAACTTTCTGAAAGTTTATCGTTTTCTTCTACATCGAGAAGATTAGAAGTTTGATCGGGTTCACAGTTGGAACCGTAAATTTTTTCCAATGTTCCACTAACACTGCAATATTTTACTGCGATTCCAAATTGATGAATAGTTGGAGTATCGTCACATCCTCAAGATCGCCTGACTGCTGCAAACGTGTTCTCTAGCGCGTCCTGACACATTTTTTTCATACACAAATGTGTAAAGCCGTATTCTTCGTGTACGATTCTCCACAATAATCGGATTGCATTTATGTTTTGAATAAATCCTTTGAGACAAGGAGGAGTCTCTGAGTTGCAGTTAGGAAATTCATTGAATCTTGAGATTCCTGGATAAATATTTCGAATTATCTCATACATATTGACTCATACATAACTGATGTAGATGTAAAATTGAGAGCAAAATGTTTTGCTCTATATGTGTAATATACATAGAGGAAAATAGCATGGTGTATTACATTTAACGAATCGAATAAAGTTTCAGGAACAAACAATGCATGCTCGAGAATCTTTTAAATCTTCAACAGAAAGCTCCAATGCTCTGAATTTTACGAAATAGCTGCTCGAAGGGGCTATGATAAATAAAAAGCATGATAATAATGTTTATGGCTGCAAACATATCAATCTTGCCTTTACAGAATCGTTTTCGAACCTAGAATTAAACAGATCGAATAACGCATCGACTTGATTGATGAATTCAGCAGTAGCGAACGCTTCTTTTGGCAGCATGTTCAATTCTATATAAGTTTCCATCGCTTTTGCTGTTCTTCTGCTTAATGTTCTTGTTGCAGTTTTCACATTCATCTTATCGAATGCTTGCAATGAAATCGCCTTGTTGGTTAGTTTTGGGACAATGCGCGGCATGTGTTTCACATCAATTTCAAATAATTCTCTTATATACCGGAACGAAACGATGTTTTCATCGTATAATAAATTTTTAGAAAATAGATTATTGCGTAAAGATTTGATTAAGTGTGGACTATCGTACATGACAACCACTGGTGTTGAATCCACCATGGAAAATGGATTTTCTCTTTCTGCACCTAATTGTTCTACCATTCTACAATTCGCTGATCCATAATGGTAACCACCGGATGAAACCGATGTTTCTAATAGTTCTCACTGCATCTATTATTATTTCTGCTTGTTTTTCGTTACCAAGAGTTGAGTTAGCCAGGAAATATCCAAAAACCTGGGATAAATGTCGTAACTGTCATTAAATTACCATTTAGAGACTATATCGTATAGAAGAAAAGCTTACTTGCTTAAAATTGGAATAAATACTTCTAACCATTATTGTAATGCCTTCATTCGCAAAATTTAAACAATCTTTTTCCTCGATATATTTTTCTAGACCACCATCATCTGGATATCCAAAAAATATATCTGCTCCTGAGTGATATTAAATTAATGGTTTTATAGACATTCCGTCGATCAAAATGTCGACAATTTTTTCTTTTACATCCATAGTACGACCAACTGCTGACATACGATGGATGATTTCTTCATTAAATCCTGGAGAAACTGTAACCTTTCGTTGCCAATTAGAGACTGTTTTTGGTTGAGGTAAAGTTAGCAACTCGGATGCTCGTAAACTGTTATAGCTCGCTGTCGAGGCAAATTTTTGTTTCGTTGCAAAAAGTCTAGATAGTTTATATCTTCTTCCATACTTGTTTTTGAACGAATTTTCAAGAGATTCCCTCAACAACGGGCTTTTTTCAACAGCATCAAGGATTTTCTTTTTACGAAAATTATGTGGTTTTTTCCCTTAATTTTAGTTTCAAGTTTCGCAGTTGAAAGGTTTTGTTGTTTAATGATTTTAAACGTCGATTGCACAATCGCTGCAGTTTTCGCTTGTTCTCTCTTTCGATTCGTATTTTTTTGGAGGTTCTCTCTACTCTGCTTTTCCAATTCATAAAGCAAACGATAATTAATATCTACAGAAAAACAGGACAGTATATAATTTAGTACAACCATAATTTTAGACTACAGAGTCATATTAATCACAAACGTTAGATAGAAAGGTCACCTTCAGTGAACAGTAGTTTACTGATGTTACTGGTTACAGGTTCCGGCATAGGGTAATGCCTGCAAAATCCGCACATTATTACATATATACATATTTTGGATTGAAAGGATGCTTACGCTGCATTCCCGTATAAGCTAAGTTGAACCTCATTTTCTACAACATTCGAGTTCTCTATAGTAGTTTCTATCGCACCATTCTCTATAACGTCGGTCGTTGAGTTCTCTAGAGTAGCTTATATCGCACCATTCTCTATAACGTCGGTCGAAATCGTTGGTACAGAATTATCTTTCAATCTGTAATAGGAAATCAGTTTTATGAAGGTTACGCATGGTGTCTTATAGAACAAGAATTCCTTTACACTAAAATCACCCAATTTGATAGTACCTACCCTTTAGAAGCATCTTGCGGATTCTTGAAACATGTTATTGGGAAATGTCTTGAACATACCTTCTTTGAGTGGTTCACCTTCGCGAGTAGTTCCGGCGAGTTGCAAAATTCTGCCCACGCATTAAACATGCAAAATGTTAATGATTAGAATATGGGAGCGGATAATATCAAATCGTTGGACTTACAGTTTCGAGTTTTCAGGAAATTTAAAAAAGGACACGGGATCCTCTTGTCTGCTTTTACATCCCGAAACAGCACAAGTTCGAACCATTGCTAGTTTTACAAAATTAATATATGTTTTTGTTTGGAAATATTTTATTGAATATCCATAGAAACCATTGTTGCCTGCGAAACTAAATGCCGAGCATACGGCATACGGTAATTTACGAACAGTTCACCGGTTCACAGTGCATGAACCATCAATTTGGATAAGCTTGTATGGTACCCGGTAATCTTGAGTTGATCTTTGTATATAATATATATATATATATATATATATATATATATATATATATATATATATATATATATATATATATATATATATATATATATATATATATATATATATATATATATATATATATATATATATATATATATATATATATATATATATATATATATATATATATATATATATATATATATATATATATATATATATATATATATATATATATATATATATATATATATATATATATATATATATATATATATATATATATATATATATATATATATATATGCTAGCTAATACCCATCGCGCGTTGCTGCGACTTTCAATGAAATATGAGGAAAACACAATTTGTTCCGAAGCGCTATCTGGCGGGCAGATAATCTCCAACTAATAGCACACAAACACGCCCCATACCAAATACCTACTGTGTGCAATTTTTTACGGAAACCGGTTAAGCCGTTTGGGAGTCTATAAATCATATACATACAAACTTTGACTTTTATATATATAACTAGCTAATCCCATCGCGCGTTGCTGCGATTTGCAACGAAATATGAGGAAAACACAATTTGTTCTGTAGCGCCATCTGGTGGGCAGATAATCCCCAATTAATAGCTTACAAACACGCTCCATAACAAAAGCCTACTGTGTATAAATTTTTATGGAAATCGGTTAAGCCGTTTGGGAGTCCATAAATCATATACATACAAACATTGACTTTTATATATATATATATATATATATATATATATATATATATATATATATATATATATATATATATATATATATATATATATATATATATATATATATATATATATATATATATATATATATATATATATATATATATATATATATATATATATATATATATATATATATATATATATATATATATATATAATAAAATAATAAATAGATAGATTTCCGTCTGGTTATCACCAAACAATTCGGAATTAACTGAAATTATGTTTTATTGCTATAGTGTTCTTGTATTTCAAGTACACTATTGAAAAACAAGCAAAAATGAACAGATCTCGAAAACCAAACCAAACAAACACGAAAAGTTATAAATAAATGTGCCGTGTGCCTGTTTGAATCAGTTGTTGCTCTTTTGCAAGACAAATAAAATCGTGCCTATAGCGTCTCGTACGACAGATTGAGATTTGAGTACCCAGCGCACTACGCTTCTATGAATGACGTCATCCTCGACTATTTAAAGAATATCATTTCTCGAGCGACTTTATTCTCCCGTCGAACGGCGGGCCGTAAAGAACAGCAGTAGCAATCATGCATGTTGACAATGCGCTGCGATGAGTGCTGCATTTGATCAGGAAGAGTTGGCAAACCTCAGTTGAAGCTGACTAATTGTTTCATTCTGCATGTTATTGTTAAATTAAAAGCCCTTTTACGGGCTATAACAAACAATGAAGAACAAATTTGAATATTTCCAATCATTGACAGCGATAATCCAATTGCGCAGTTTATATTCGTTATTTGTTGCTTGCATACGCGCAAGCAATCTGAAATTTGCAACAATATGTTATTTGTAGAAATTTATCCTTCCGAA
The DNA here is from genome assembly GCF_030247195.1 of Topomyia yanbarensis. Taxonomy (NCBI): domain Eukaryota; kingdom Metazoa; phylum Arthropoda; class Insecta; order Diptera; family Culicidae; genus Topomyia; species Topomyia yanbarensis. Next base: position 193,986,665 of record NC_080672.1, on the reverse strand, counting down.
ACAATACAAAAATGTGTAGCTACTTAAAGTACATTTCCAGGCTGAAATTGGTGAAAACCTGTGATTTATTAAAAATAATCTTTCGGAAACATAATCCAAAATTCTGCAATGCTTCAGAAAATTGGAGGATGTGGCAACACTGCCAACTAGCGAAAACCGTACCAAAAAGAATCCGCAAATTTTTGTTCGTTATTCTGCATGAAGGCAGTCCTTCCATCAACAATGCGAAAGTGATAAAAGCCGATGTCGCGTTTCAAACTATCAGTATTTCAAATTATCTGTTGAAGGGGAAGGTTGTTTGTTTCTTTCCAATTTTAATTATTTATCCGATGTAAGTAGCGCGCGGTCGGAAGAGACGGCAAACCGTTGTTGCGGCTGACTGATTGTTCCATTTCGCATGTTATTTTTGTAAATTAAAAGCCCTTTTCAGGACTATAACCAACAATGAAGAACAAATTTGAAAAATTCTTGACAATGACAACGATAACCTAATTCCGCCGTTTATATTCGTTACTTGTTGCTTGCGCGTACATTGACAATCTGAAATTTACAACAATCTGTGATTTGTTTAAAATTATCCTTCCGAAACAATACAAAAATGTACAGTTATTTAAAAGTATATTGCCATGCTGAAATCAAACCAAATCCAAAAGTCTGCAATATTATAGAAATCGGAGGATGTGAAAAATCCGCAAATATTTTTTCGTTATTCTGCATGAAGGTAGTTCTTCCATCATCAGTGCGAAAGTGATAAAAGCCGATGTCACGTTTCAAGCTATCAATATTTCATATTAGATTCTGAAGGAAAAGGTTGTTTCTTTTTATTTCGAAATATTTATCTGATGTAAGTAGCGTGAGACGGCAGACCTTGTTTTGCAGCTGACTAATTGTTCCATTCTGCATGTTATTTTTGTTAAACCAAAAGCCCTTAGTTAGTTTAGTACTTTTCATTCCATAGCACGCGTGTTTGTGTATTCCACAAATAGTCCTTTTCAGGATTCCACCAATGGACTCCTAATATAGAACATTTCAGAGTTAATGTTAATTAAACCACCGAATATATAAAGATACATATGTTAAACTTTCTTCGTTTACGAATAGTTTGAGTTATGACCAGTTATTTTTCTATCGTGCTTGCAAACATTTAATTTGAAAGCAGGTATTTAAAGATAGATGTAAGATTTTGTTTGTGAGCATCACTAATTTATGTTCCCATTTCGCGGATTTGAAATTTTTTTTTTAAACTTGAATTTGTTACACTACAGATTATCGATTTAATTTAAAAATTCAACAATTATCTCTAGTGAAGAATAGCACGCTTGTGTGTAGTTCTAAAACAGTCGATGGCATTAAATGGTTTTAATTTGGCCACGGATAATATTGCTTACTCATAAAACTGGCTGCATTTTTAATGTCATCGTGGTCGTGTCTTGTACACAACCATTAAATTTTTTGCCTTTCTCATCTAGAAAGGTTATGCAATCGGTCGGAATTTCGAATTTTTAATCGAGGCCCGCAGGGCCGAATCCCTTATACCATTCGACTCAGTTCGTCGAAATTGGAAAAAGTCTATATGTGTGTATATATGTGTGTGTGTATTTTTTTTTTTACAATGGAGAAGACCTTTATGTCCTAGCCCAGTACACGTGCTATTGGTAGGGTTCAATCTACCACACGGGGTGCACTGGGGGCGTGTCGGACTCGAATGGTGACCAGCCATTAATACCGACTAAACTCCATTGGGCTCCGCCATCATTCCTCCCAGGAACTACCTCTTGGTATTACTTCTGGGGGATGGCTGTACTAAATGTACTCATTCACTCTCACTCACGCGATCATACATCCTGTATGAGGCTTACTTGGGTGCTCTCTCAATCGCACTTTGATTCACTCTCAAACACTCCCACATGAGGCTGACTTTTGTGCTCACCTTTTACGTTCCATGCGAGGCTGACTTGTGTGCTCACCTTACTCATTCCTTGCTAGGCTTACTTTTGTGCTCGCCCTACCCATACCATGTGAGGCTGACTTGGGTGCTCACCCTATCACCTGATTCACTCTCAATCGTGCCACTCTATTGTACCTTTGTCACTCCCCCTGGCATCCCATGTGGGACATTTTTCTTAGGCCCAACTTCTGACATACCATGCGAGGCTGACTTGTGTGCTCACCTTTTTCATTTCTTGCTAGGCTGACTTTTGTGCTAGCCTCTACCAACCTGTGAGGCTGACTTTTATGCTCACCCTTAACATGCCGTGTGAGACTGACTTGGATGCTCACCCTTTCACTCCTCTGCCACGCCATGAGGCATCGCTAGCTAAGTTCCAACATACTACGCTACGACCCTCCCGTCTTGGCATGAGGCAGTCCACTTATACGCCTATACACTCACTCTTCTGTCTTGCTTCGGGGTGGCTGGGTTTACCCCTTACGCGGTTGCCATTCGCTGCGCCAAACCTGCCTCGGCATGAACAGACCATTCACTCCCTTTTTTGCGCTTGGCCTTTTTCGCTCCAGCTAACCAATCACTAGTTAGCCGTGCCCGTCGTCTGTTGCTCGGTTCGCCAGATTACCTGTAGCCTACTGGCAATCTGGATGGTAGCAGCCGAGACTGCGTTCCACTTCTCCACCGTTTGACACATCCGCTGAATAAGGATATCAGGGGTTGTGTCCCAGCCACAGACGTCAAGCATTGCGCTTCTTTCGACGTCGAACCGATGACATACGAACAGTATGTGTTCGGCAGTTTCATCTACACCTGGGCAGTCCGGGCAGACTGGGACCTCCGCGTGCCCGAACCTGTGGAGGTACTGTCGGAAACAGCCATGGCCTGACAGGAATTGTGTCAGGTGGAAGTGAACTTCCCCATGGGGTCTTCCCACCCAGCTCGATATGCTAGGTATCAGCCGGTGGGTCCACCTACCTTTCGAGGAGTTGTCCCACTCACGCTGCCATCTGGCGACCGAGGTCACCCTGGTGCGCTCGCGGGCTCCCCTGTTTCCACGTAGCTCAAAGCACTCCTCATCTTCCCGAATGACCAGCCCGACTGGCATCATGCTCGCTATCACGCAGGATGCATCGTGTGATACCGTGCGGTAGGCAGATATCACTCTGAGGCACATCACGCGGTAGGTGCTCTCCAGTTTCTGTAGGTAACTGGTTACCTTCAGTGCTCTTGACCATGACGGGCCGCCGTACCTGAGGATAGATACGGCAACGCCTGCCAGTAACCTACGTCTACTGGCGCACATCTTTGAGCTGTTGGGCATCATTCTCGATAGAGCCGCAACAGCAGTCGACGCTCTCTTGCACGTATAGTCGACATGGCTGCCGAAGGTCAGCTTGTCGTCTATAATGACTCCGAGAGACTTCAGACTTCGCTGTGAAGTGATCACGACTTCTCCCACATGGATAACTGCATGTTGTGCCGACTTGCGGTTGTTGACTACCTCCGTCTTATGATGAGCGAGCTCCAGGCCTCTCGCGCTCATCCATTCCTCCACCGTGCTAATCGCGTGTTCTGCGGTTAGTTCTACCTCAGGAATTGACTCCCCGTAGACCTCCAAGGTTACGTCTTCGGCAAAACCGACGATCTTGACCCCACGAGGGAACTTCAGTCTCTGAACCCCGTCATACATGAGGTTCCATAGCACCGGGCCTAGGATCGAGCCCTGCGGGACTCCAGCGGTAATCGGAACCCTTTTCTGACCGGCATCGGTCTCGTATAGCAGTACGCGGTTTTGGAAGTAACTTTCCAGGATCCGGTACAGACCCACCGGTAGGCTAAGCCGGTGTAACGAGAGCGCGATGGCATCCCAGCTTGCGCTGTTGAATGCGTTCTTCACGTCAAGTGTCACTAACGCACAGTATCGAATGCCTCGTCTTTTTCGTTGGATCGCTATCTCGGCAGTATTTATCACTGAGTTGAGAGCGTCCACTGTGGACTTACCCTTCCGAAAGCCAAATTGGTTGCTTGACAGACCGTCCGTACCTTCCGCGTACGGGGTGAGCCTGTTGAGGATGATCCTCTCAAGCAGTTTGCCAGTCATGTCTATCAGACAGATTGGTCTGTACGCCGATGGGTCGCCTGGCGGCTTCCCGGGCTTCGGCAACAGCACCAGTTTCTGCCTATTCCATCTATCGGGGAAACGGCACTCGTCAAGGCATCTCTGCATAGCTAGCCTGAACATGTTCGGGTTCGCTATGATCGCTGCCTTGAGAGCGTTGTTTGGAACTCCATCCGGCCCTGGAGCTTTGTTCATTGCTAGGGATTTAGCCACTGCGAGTAGTTCTTCATTCGTCACTGGAGCCACCATTTCGACCGTGCCCGCACTGTCTCGTAGTGCAGGTGGCCAGGGGCTTGTGGCTCGAGACGGGAAGAGTACTTCGATAATCGTTGCCAACCGGTCCGGAGACCGTTCTGGGGGTGAGGAGCCCCCTTTGGTCTTGGCCATCACATTCCGGTAGGCGTCACCCCACGGATTCGCGTTGGCACTCTCACACAGGTTGTCGAAACACGCTCTCTTGCTGCTTTTAATTGCCTTGTTAAGGGCTAATTTCGCAGCTCGAAACACTTCACGGCGGTTCTCTCTTGCATCCTCGGTGCGAGCTCTTTGCATCCTACGTCTAGCTCTGAGGCAGGCTGATCGTAGATCTGCAATCTCGGCACTCCACCAGTATACCGGGCATCTACCGTTTCTTGGCAGTGTTTTTCTCGGCATAGTGGCGTCGCACGCGCGTGATAGAACAGCTACCAGCGCATCCCCGCTTAGACTGTCGGTGTTGGCCTCCAGTCCCAGGGCCGCGGTGAAAGCTTCGCTGTCGAAGTGATTAGACTTCCACCCGCGTACCTGACAGGGATCTCTCGCCCTCGGATACTGCACACCATAGTTGATCTTAAAGCGGATTTCTAAATGATCGCTATGGGTGTAGCCTTCGTCTATCCTCCATTCCATGCCTGGAGCCAGACTCGGGCTGGCAAATGTTAGGTCAATCCACGTCTCCACTCCGTTTCTACGGAATGTACTAGCGGAGCCATTATTAGCTAGCACAGTATCGAGTTTAGCGCTTCCATTAGCGCTTGACCCCTGTTATTTGTACAGCGGCTGCCCCACTCCACTGCCCAAGCGTTAAAGTCTCCCGCTATTACTACCGGTTTCCGGCCCACTAGGTCCGACGAGAGCCTGTCTATCATCTGGTAGAACTGTTCTATTGGCCACCTTGGTGGGGCGTAGCAGCTGCAATAGAACACACCATTGATCTTGGCAATCGCCACACCCTCGGCGGAGGGGTGTATTACCTCTTGAACCGGGAACCGTCCCGTTGTACAGATTGCCACCATTCCAGACCCGTCCGACACCCAATTGCCGTTGCCGGCAGGGATGCGGTACGGGTCTGATAAGAGGGCGACATCTGTCCTCGACTCCGAGACCGACTGCCACAGCAGCTGTTGGGCTGCTGCACAATGGTTAAGATTTAGCTGTGTGACGTTCACGGCTTCTTCTTATTTAACTCACCGAAGGGACACGAAGGTCCGCCCATAGCATGTTCTCGGTAACCTTTTTGGCATCCGCCTTCAGTAGCCTGAAGGAAGGCTACTTGGGTGCCAGAGGGTCCATCTCTCAATCGCACAGAGGCCCGCTCGATTGTGACGTCGAAATGCTCCTTAACGGCTGCGACGACGTCTTCTGCGGTCGTGAACTCGTCCAAGTACTTGCACTGGAGAGTCGTTTCCGCCCCTAGCGACCTGATTTGGGCGCCTTCACCAAGGACCTCTTGGGCCAAGGCCTTGTATACTGCACTAGATTGTGCGCCTCGCTTCAGCACCAGAAGCATCTCTCCCGTGTTGGTGAGTCTTACGCTACGCACATCCTGCCCAAGGGCCGAGAGGCTTTCGGCCGCCTTCATCGATTTTAGGACATCGGCGTATTTGTCCTTGTCGGTTTTTAACCACAAGGCTTCGCCTCTGTCCTTGGCCTTCTTCGCAGGCCGCGGTACCTCCGGTGTCGGTGCCGGCTTTTTCTTGGTGACCAGCGTCCAGGGGTTTGAGCCCCCCTGCCCCGGTCGTGCCGGGTTGCTGGTACCATCGCTCTCCACAGCGAGGTCACTCTCGCCCTCGCTTACCTCAGCCAAACGGCGTTTGGCCTTAACGGTTGCACGCCGAGTGGTGTCGGTTTTGGCACCCTCGCCTGGCGACTTCCTAGGGCGCTTCGCGTTCGATGACGTCTTGCGATTGCCCTTGCCTTTTCCCTTCGAGGGGAACTCGGTCGCCGCTCCGATCGACGTGGCTGCTCCATAGAAGGTGAAGGCCACTGTCTGTGAACCTCTATCGACCTTCTCTCTTTCCTCCCTATTGGAGGCCACTGTCTGGGTTTCTCTGTCGGGCCTCTCCCGACATTCCACCCTCTTAGCATAGGCCTGCTGTTCCTGTCTTGCGACACGAACAGCTTTCCGGAGCTCCAGGAGGCTCAACTTCAACTCCTTGGCTATATTCTGCTTTGCGCTAGTGAACTCGATTATTGAATCGAGTTGCTTCGCTACTTTGCGCATCGCAGATAGTGGCCCCTCCGGTGCATTGGTAGGGCTATTTTTTCTACCGCTGCTGGGGGGTCACTGGTGCTTTCAGATGCAGCACTCATCGCTCCGCTACTCTCCCCACGGGGGGGAGACCTCGCCAAACCACCTCTAGCGAAGGGGTTTGGCACCTCCGTCTGTTTGTTTTTATTTTTTGTTAACTCCATGTAAAGTCCCACGAGTCGCGCGAGAAATAAATGTCCGCCACGCCAGAGCTCCGCATTAGCGTGGTAAGGGACGCTTACTGTGGGGATTGCCCAGGTACCCCACAGGCTCCGTTAACGATCGAGCATCTTTTTCACCCCCTCGATCACTCATCCCTCGGCACGGGTCGCTTCACGCCTTGGAATTGGGGTTATGCCCTACCTTGCTTTACGCGGTGATCTCAGCCCAGATCATCACAACCATCCTCCTTTACCAGGGCTTTGGACCTGTAGCTCTGGTTCTCAATAGTTCCATGTACGTATGTTATTACAGACATGCTACTATTGAGATCCGTCATTCGCTAGCGGAGTTATGTGTGTGTGTGTATGAATGTATGTGTGTGTATATGTCTGTGTCAAATAATTTCACCGATTTTTCTCAGAGAGGGCTGGATCGATTTACACAAACTTAGCTTCAAATGAAAGGTACAACCTTCCCATTGGTCGCTATTGAATATTTTATTGATCCGAAATCCGGTTCCGGAGTTACGGGTTGAAGAGTACGATCGCACAGCAAATTCCCATATAAACTGGTACCACCAAGATGTCCAAATGATGCAAGGTAGTAATGAATTGACAAATCATATTGTGCTTCAAGAAGAAGAACAGGTAGAACTAGGTCTAATTAGTTCCCATTCAACTAACACTTCTTCAAGAGAATCTCAGTCAAGAACAGAAATCTTGGTCTATTGCCAAAATTTCAACCGCATGAAAAGTGCAGCTAAGATGAATAAGATTCAAAACAAAATATTAGGTTGTCATTATTCTGTAAGTTTAGCAACTGAGACTAGTTGGGACGAAACAGTGAGAAGTGAAGAAGCTTTCGGAAGCAATTACAATGTCTTTAAGGATGACCACGATTGTCATGTATCTGGTAAGAAGTCAGTAGGGGGCGCTTTGATTGCGATTTCAACAAAACTAAATGCAGAAGTTATCACAACTATAAAATCAAAAGATTTCGAGCATGTGTGGGTGAAAGTACATGTTAAAGTTGAAACTCACGTTTTCGCTTCGGTGTATTTTTCTACAAATTTTGCTCGAAAAACGACTTACGAATAGTTTTATCATGCTGCTGAATGCATTATTAATAGTCTTTCCCCGCATGAACTTTTGTTCATATATACAGCGATTTCAATCAACGCGGTATTGATTTCAAACCAGATGCTGATAATGAGAGCATCCTACTTCCTGTTGTACACAGCAAAAAATATGAAAATTAACTTAAGCGTATTTCATGATATCGCAGAAAACTATTCGTGTAATTATGTTTCACGAATAAATTTACGCTATATATCATGCACATAAAATGATCCCTGAAAATAGTGCAAATCTATATGTTCCAATGGAAATTTACATTATTCTGCTCGAAACCTGCACGCTATTCATTCAACTTGCAGGTAAAACAGGCCCGTGCGCAGAAAATTCTTACGTTTACGTTTCTTATAAAATAAAGGTGTCGAAACCCTCAAACTTTGAAGTTTTTTTCCGAGACCTGGAGGGCCGAGTCGTGTGTACCAATCAACTCAGCTCAATAGATTGGGTAAATGTGTGTTATCGAGAAGGACTCTTCAACAGATACTGCTGTCTGCTGGCTCGTGGTAGTGTCCTATCGGCTTTTAGAAGTTAGGCTTAACGACTAAACCTAAACCTCTTGTATTTGTATTTGTATTTAAAATTTGTGTTCATCTGACACTAAGTCTTAATGAACTAAACTAAAAATAATTAACCTAATGTAACAGCAAACGGTGACGAAATTGTGATGAATTATAATTGAGGTCAAAGTGCTCGGCAAGCTCGTTGAAGTGATGAACCATCGCTAAAATCGGACTATTAGCAGCGTAGTTGGTGTTTCGCAACTCGATGTGTAGTAATGTCCGAGGGCGAAGAACACGGGTTGGGGCGTAGAGGTTGATTTGTCCAAGGAGATCGGGAACATCATACTCAGCCAACAGAAGCTTTGATATGAAAATGGCCTGTGAAGTATGTCTACGTTCTTGCAAAGTATGTAGTCCTAATAGTCTGCAACGGTTCTCATATGGTGGCATGTTCAACGGATCATTCCAAGGCAATTGACGTAAAGCATATCGTATAAATTTGCGCTGGACAGTTTCAATCCTTTCACTCCACTTTGCATGATAAGGGCACCAGACGATGTTTGCAAATTCCAACTGCGAGCGCACTAGTGAACAATATAACGCCTTGAAACACAGAGGATCCCGGAATTCGCTAGAAAACATAAAACCTAGAAGTCGATTTGCTTTGTCGATGGTCGCTGACAGGTGATTGGTATAAGTTAGCCTTTCATCGAGAATAACACCTAGATCTTTTACGTGGTCAACGCGTTGCAGCTGAGTTCCGGCAATGTTGTAGTTAAAATTGAGCATGTCTCTTGTACGATGAAAACTGATGACAAAACATTTCGTAACACAAAGGATCAACATGTTTCTTTGATACCAATTGTAAAATGTATCAATGAGACACTGTAACTCACGGCAATCGGCTTCATTCCTTATCACAAGAAATATCTTCAAGTCATCGGCGAAAAATAGTTTCCCTCCACGCATTAGAACAAAGACCGCATCATTCACGAATAATGAAAATAGTAATGGACCTAGTGTACTACCTTGGGGAACTCCGGAATTATTACAAAAAGATTCAAACACGTTGTCACCAATTTGCACGACGCACTCGCGGTGAACACGGTAGGATCGAAGCCAGTGGCAGAAACTCGAGGAACATCCTAGTTTATCAAGCTTTGCAAGCAGTATCTCATGGTTAACTGTGTCGAAAGCGGCCTTAAGATCTGTGTAGACCGTGTCCACCTGGAGTTTCCTGGATATGTTTTCAATGCAAAACGATGTGAAGCTAACTAAATTCGTCTCAACCGATCGACCAGGGAGCCAAGCCGTAGCGTGGTCCTCTGGCACCCTTGGCGGAGTCTCAGTTTTGCGTCCCTTTGATGTTTACTTTGGCTTTCTTTTTCAGTTCGACATTAAAATAATAATTTGTGTACATTAGACTGCTCAGAAAAATAATGAATTTTTGAAAACTCAATCGGCCCACCCTTGATTCGATTACTAGTGCCACCAGGAGTACTTGCTCCAAATTTGAAGCAAATCGGACAAGTCTACCTACCGGACCAACGCTCCTGAAGTTTGTATGGGATTTTTCGACAATTTACATGGAGAAAACCCACTAACTCGCATTTTTGCCGCCAGATGCCACTGTATGCATCGTATTATCACTGTAAGTGAAAATAAGAAAGATAATTAATTTGTCTATAACTTTGTCGAAGACTGCTTGTCAATCCGGCTTTGTTAAAAGAAGTTATTAAACTTTTAACGAAGTGATGTCTGAGTCAGTTTTCTATGGGGCCTAGTTGTGCTTGGTTGTGTATCAGTACTCGATTCCCTCGAACTACACATTTTTGTGAAATAACCGTTAGATTTAGCTCATTAGTACGTTCAGAAGGATTGTAGTAAATTATACGAGTCATGTTTTGGTTGAAAATTTTTAGTTTCAACTGTGACCGCATAGAGGGCGCCAACACTAACTTTTCATAGAAGAGAGATAGAATGTCGAAATGTTCGGAAGAAACATTGAAAAATGCCTGCTCTACAACTTTGTAGAAGACACCTAATATCTATCTCTTTCCTTTGAAATGTTAGTGTTGGCGCCCTCTATGCGATACAATGTGGAACTAAACTTTTCTAACCAAAATATGACTCGTATTATTTACTACAACTCTTCTGAACACACTGTTGAGCTAAATCTAACGGTTATTTCACAAAAATGTTTAGTTCATGGGAATCGAGTACTGATACACAACCATGCACTGCTAGGCCCCATAGAAAACTGACTCAGACATCACTTCGTTTTAAGATTTTATAACTTCTTTTAACAAAGCCGGATTGACTAGCAGTCTTCAACAAAGTTGTAGACAATTAAATTATCTTTCTTATTTTCACTTACAGTGATAATACGATGCATACAGTGCCATCTAGCGGCAAAAATGCGAGTTAGTGGGTTTCCTCCATGTTAATTGTCGAAAAATCTCATACAAACTTCAGGCACGTTGGTCCGGTAGCTAGACTTGTCCGATTCGCTTCAAATTTGGAACAAGTATTCCTTGTGGGACTAGGAATCGACTCAGGGGTGGGCCGATAGGGATCATTTTTTTCATGTCATTCTAGTGTACATGGAAATTACCCACCTACTCCCTACTTAACTAATGCTTGACTGCATGACATGACATGACATGAACGTATGTAAATTCCAGCCAATGTACTGGATTCTAAGGTTTGGCAATGCTATATTGCTCTCTCGCTTAATTTCTGTAAATTTATTATGTAATAAATTTCGACTCCATATATTTTCCATATATCTGTTGTTCGCGATAGCGAAGATTTGCTTCAACCAGAATGTTCTCCGACCAGAACATTCTCTGACCAGCCCGACACACCGCTCAGCGAAATATCTCGAACCCAGCAAACTGCGCAATTTGCTAGCGACGTCACGAACGAGGGAGAAAGAAAAAGGATGCGCACGCGCCAACATGCCGCAGCACGCCACACACCGATGACGCCATCCTGAGCGTTGATTGGTGAGCCAATCAGCGTCAGCCATTCAGTTCGCCGAAGCAGCAGTTCAGGTATAAATACAAGCGTCCTGTTCTCAATGATTCATTCAGTTTCCAACCTTTGTAAAGAAAAGTGTAAATGTAATAAAATAGTGTAAAAGTCACAAACTGTTCATTGGACTAGTTGGATCCCGAACGTTCCTGTTCCGCCTGGTTTTGTCTCCATCCAGCTAGAATTCTCTCGTCGCATTGTGGAAGCGGCGCCAGGGGAATTTACCCAGTATTGAAAGTTTGGATTCTCTCGTCGTATAAGGAAGCGGCGCCAGGGGAATTTATCGATGTGAAGTGCCAACTGGCCGTTCCCGTTGCACCCAAATATGTCTTCAGCCCTTATGTTGGTAGCGACACCAACATAATTATGGTCCTTCGAACCGGATGAAACGCGTGAAAATTATACTCAGTGTAGTAAGAAGAAATATCCCACTGCAAGTGATTTGTGAATGATAAAAAAGTGAACTGAACAGAAACCTTTAAACAAGAAATAGTGACATTTATCTAGTGAAGAATTATTCTCTAGAAAAGGTGTGCTATTGTTGGTGACTCTCAAGTTGTGTTCCGCTTCCTGTAGCAACATTCCATTCCCGATGCCACTAGCTCACACCCCAGACAAGAAGCCAACCACCATGGAAGACGCGAAGCCCCTCATCCATCAACGTGGCCAAGTGAGAGCAAAGGTCTCCGCCATCATAAGGCAAATTGAAAAAGCAGAACGAGATGCTTCTCAGGTGAGTCTCCCATTGCTGAGAGTTTAGAAAACTTGATGCACATTATGATGAATTTAACGCGCTCCATAAAGAGATTTTAAGCGTGATTCCTTTTGGTAAAATTGATGATCAAGACGAAAAATTGAATGAATTTGAAAACATCCACACTGAAGCTATGGTACGTGTGGAATACTTAATTGAATCCTTATCAAAGCCTTCTCCCAATGCAGTTGTGCCAATCCCTTCTACCAGTTCCGTTCTCCCAGAACAAGTAATTGTTCAACAGCAACCTCTTAAAGCTCCCATTCCTACATTTGATGGTAAATACGAAAACTGGCCTCGTTTCAAAGCATTGTTTACAGACATCATCGGTCGTTGCACAGATTCCGATGCAATCAAGTTGCATCACCTTGAAAAGGCATTAGTTGGTGCAGCTGCTGGCATTATCGATTCAAAAACTTTAGTTGAAAATAATAATAATCATGCATGGGAGATTCTTCATGCATGGGAGAACGGTTTGAAAACAAACGTGTGATTATCGATACGCACATTTCTGGGCTTTTAACAATGAAGAAAATTAATAAAGAGTCTCACAGTGAGTTGCGTGATCTGGTTGATAATTGTACTCGCCACATAGAAGGTTTGAAGTTTTTAGATCAACCAGTTGATGGTACAGTTGCCCTGTTTATATGTAAATTGTTAACCCTGTCCCTTGATCCAATCACTCGTAAGCATTGGGAAAGAACATTGGAACATGGTGAACTTCCTGATTTAGAAAAAACGTTGAAGTTTCTTAAAGATCAATGCCGTGTTCTCGAACGTTGTGAGTCTGATCTGCCTCCTCCCATGAAACAATCACAAGGTAAACCCCCTCAAGCGTCCCCTAAGCCTGCTAGTGTGAAAATTCATTCCAGTTGAAGTGCCTCAACCCCAAACTGCTACCGTCTCCTCATCATGCTCCATCAATGGCCAAAAAACGTCCTTACCAAATGTCTTATTACTTACAGCTGCATTACATTTGATTGATAAGCATGGTCAATCAATCCCTTGTCGTGCCTTTTTAGATTGCGGTGCTCAAACGAATCTTCTGTCCCTTGCCATGTACCAAAAACTAGGTCTTGAAGGTAGTCCCGTAAACGTTGATATCGTAGGAGTGAGCAACGTCCGTACCAAAACTAACTGCCTTGTTTCGGTTGAACTCCATTCTTTGTACAATGATTTTAAAACCAATATGAAGTGTTTGGTTTTCCTTAAGATCACGAATCCTATACCTTGTAAACCCATTGACGTATCAAAATGGAACATTCCCCCAAGCTTGCATTTGGCTGATCCTCAATTCCATACCCTGGCTGATGTAGATTTACTGATTGGTCTAGGCCACTTCTTCGCGCTAATGAAAACTGGTCATTTCATTATTGGTGAAAATTTACCTGAGCTCCGTGAAACCGAATTTGGTTGGGTCGTTTCCGGTGAAATCCGTGATGAAGCGGCGGTCTTCATCAATGTGCTGCAGATAAATGTAGTAACTTTGGAATCTTTGAATGAAATGATCAAACGGTTTTGGGAAAACGAAGAAGTGGAAGACAACTCCTTGCCCAACATCGAAGAACAAGAGTGCGAAGAAACGTTCCGTCGCACCTATCAACGCGATACCTCTGGAAGATATATGGTGGATCTCCCTTTTCGTGAAAATGTCTCACAACTTGAGGATAATCGATCAGTAGCCCTTCGGCGCTTTATGTTTCTTGAAAGGCGTCTCCAACGAAACCCTGAGTTACACCTCCAATATGCTAATTTTATACAAGAATATATATTGCTTGGTCATTGTATAGAAATTCAAGAAAGGAATGATACACCCGGCATGTTGAAATATTACATGCCTCATCATGCTGTCCTCCGTCCTGCTAGTTCGAGCACAAAACTAAGAGTTGTTTTTGATGCTTCGGCTAAGTCATACCCCTTTTCTAAATCGTTGAACGATGTTTTGCAAGTCGGAGCTCCTGTACAAAGTGATTTGTTAACAATATTATTACATTTCCGTCGTTTTCCCTACGTGTTCACAGCTGATATAACTAAAATGTACAGACAAGTTCGTGTCAGTCCTAAGCACACACCGTTTCAGCGCATTATCCTTGAAGATTGCTATGTGGATGAAGTGTTGTCCGGTGCTGACTCGATCGAAGAAGCTGTTGAGTGTCAACGTCAACTCCGATCAATGCTCGATAGAGGAGGTTTTCCCATACACAAGTGGTGCTCAAATCATTAAGCGATTCTCCAAGATATACCAGAGTCTGAACGTGAAAGGTTAGTGAATCTTGATCAACAATCTACTAACCAGGTAATTAAAACCCTCGGGCTCATCTGGGATCCAACCGAAGATGAGTTTCTGTTTGCCACAGATTCACTGTCCTATGATGATAAACCCATAACCAAAAGACTAGTATTCTCTATCGTTGCGAAATTATTCGATCCATTAGGACTCTTGTCCCCAACCATTGTAGTAGCAAAACAATTGATGCAAAAAACTTGGATCGCCAAGATTGACTGGGATACGCCTTTAGAAGGAAACATTCTTAACGAGTGGCAACAGTTTTATTCATCCCTACAACAAGTTAACGAAAAAAAAATTACAAGACCAGTTGTCTCCTCGTATTGTGATGTTTATGAATTGCATGGGTTTGCTGATGCATCAGCAATTGCATACGGCGCCTGTCTTTATATCCGTAGTACCAATTCTCATGAAATCGTCATAGTACGTCTACTTTGCGCCAAATCGAAGATAGCTCCCATTAAAGAAATGACGATTCCTCGCAAGGAGCTATGTGCAGCCATATTGCTAACCCGCTTGGTTCGTAAAGTAATCCCTGCTCTCCGAATGAATTTCGCGATTGTTCGGCTATGGTCGGACAGCCAGATTGTTCTAGCTTGGCTGAAAAAACCCTTAGGAATGCTAAAATCGTTTAACCAAACAAGAGCACGAGAAATTACTAAAGATGGTGCGAACTTCCCTTGGTCTTATGTACGTTCGAAAGATAATCCTGCGGATGTAGTATCCCACGGGCACCTACCCGCTTTATTGAAATCTAACGAGTTGTGGTGGGAAAGCTCTCCATTTCTCAGATCTGTAGAATACAAACCAGCGCCCCTCGATGATATTCCCGACAGTGACTTGCCTGATCTAAAGCCGGTTTCAGTTCTTGTAATGTCCCTGTTTAATACTGATAACCTTCCGCTTTTCAAAAAATATAGTTCATTCCGAAAGCTGCAACACATTCTTGCCTATGTACAACGTTTTATCCGTAATTGTCGAATTAAATCTCCCGCTGGTCGTACCTTATGTAAATTCCCCACTGTCGCAGAGCTTAGAAATTCACTACACACAATAGTGATTGTCATACAGCAGAGTGTTTTGCTCGACGATATCGTCCGCCTGAAGGAGAAAGAGCCATGCAAGCGAATAGGCATGATTGGTCCAGTCCTGCAAGATAAGTCCTGCGTGTAGGTGGAAGACTTCAAAACTCTCGCCTGCCGTTAGCAACAAAACATTCTCCCTAAACACAGACCTCATAATTCGAGCATACCACGAAGAGCATTTGCATGTCGGTCCATCTGCTCTTTTATCAGCTCTGCGCCAACGGTTCTGGTTGCTTGGCTCCAGGTCCGCAGTAAGAAAAATTACACGAAGTTGTGTTCGATGTTTCCGTGTCAAACCAAAGAGCGTTACTCAGTACATGGGTAATCTTCCGAAATATCGAGTTGCTCCTTCCGCTCCTTTCGAGATAACAGGTGTAGATTACGCAGGCTCATTTTTGTCAAACAAGGTACAAGAAAGCCAGCCCTCGTAAAGGCCTATGCTGCTGTATTTGTATGCATGGTTACAAAATCAGTTCACTTGGAACTTGTGTCAGACATGACCTCAGCTGCGTTTATTGCTGCCCTTCTACGGTTTGTCAGTCGTCGTGGTTTAGTCCGCGAGCTGCATTCTGATAATGCAACAAATTTCCATGGATCAAAAATGAGCTACACGAACTTTTCCGTCTATTCCATAATAGCGTTGCTGTGAATCACATCGAATCTTTTTGTAATAGCAAGGAAATCTCTTGGTCCTTTATACTACCTGATGCCCCTGAATTTGGTGGCTTATGGGAAGCCGCCGTCAAAAGCATGAAATACCACCTCAAACGCATTATCAAACAAACTAACTTAACATTCGAAGAATTTGCTACCTTATTGTCTCAAATAGAAGCTATCTTCAATTCCCGCCCGCTGTTCTCTCATTCCGATGACCCAACCGAATCTTAAGTAATTACTCCATCACACTACCTCATAGGACGCTCACTTACTGCTATTCCAGAACCTTCCTATGAAAGTATAACTATGAATCGGCTTTCCAGATGGCAGCATTTACAACAAATGCGTGAACATTTTTGGAAGTCTTGGTCCCGTGATTATCTTGTAAGTTTACAGCCAAGAGGAAAGAATTATCGTCTCCTTCCAACTGTATCTCCTGGTATGATAGTTCTGGTAGAAGATAAAAATATGCCTCCACAAAACTGGAAATTGGGACGAATCGTTAACGTGTACCCTGGTGATGATAATCTGGTCCGTACAGTTGATGTTAAAGTGGAAGACGTAGTATTCCGTCGTCCAGTCACTAAACTGTCATTACTACCTATTGACGATAATGAGCATTTAATTAATCGTTCCAAACTAGTATCTCAAGATAGGTCTTCCGAATCAACCCGCAACCCTGCCGGGGAGGATGTTCGCGATAGCGAAGATTTGCTTCAACCAGAATGTTCTCCGACCAGAACATTCTCTGACCAGCCCGACACACCGCTCAGCGAAACATCTCGAACCCAGCAAACTGCGCAATTTGCTAGCGACGTCACGAACGAGGGAGAAAGAACAAGGATGCGCACGCGCCAACATGCCGCAGCACGCCACACACCGATGACGCCATCCTGAGCGTTGATTGGTGGGCCAATCAGCGTCAGCCATTCAGTTCGCCGAAGCAGCAGTTCAGGTATAAATACAAGCGTCCTGTTCTCAATGATTCATTCAGTTTCCAACCTTTGTAAAGAAAAGTGTAAATGTAATAAAATAGTGTAAAAGTCACAAACTGTTCATTGGACTAGTTGGATCCCGAACGTTCTTGTTCCGCCTGGTTTTGTCTCCATCCAGCTAGAATTCTCTCGTCGCATTGTGGAAGCGGCGCCAGGGGAATTTACCCAGTATTGAAAGTTTGGATTCTCTCGTCGTATAAGGAAGCGGCGCCAGGGGAATTCATCGATGTGAAGTGCCAACTGGCCGTTCCCGTTGCATCCAAATATGTCTTCAGCCCTTATGTTGGTAGCGACACCAACATCTGTTGTCCACGTGCTTTATAGAGATCGAGCGAGAGAGCAATAGCATTGCCACATCTTAGAATCCAGTAGATTTAATTCCTACCACACATCTTTTACTGTATATTTAGGAAATCAGTTGACGCTAGAAGTTTGAAGGCGACGGAGGGAGCATCTATCAGACGACTGTATATTAGAGTGCAAATGACTTGTATGGAAAACAGGCGATCATCGAATTTAGTAACCAGACGCACCTCAAACAAAAAATTTTGTTTTAAGATACAGTCGTGATTCGCTGGTTGAGCCACAGCCTCTGTCCAACTAACGAATTTGATTCGCTAGTTGGACCGACTGACAAATGTCAAAAACTCTCCAAAGAGGACATTAGTAGTGTAAAATATTGTTAGATAGATTGTCAAACTCAATTTCACATGAGATTTTGACGTTCAGATGCTTTTTAGTTGGACAATGGTCCAACCAGCGGAGGTCCAACTAAAAAGCGGTCCAGTTAAAGAGTGTCCAACCAGCGAATCACGACTGTAGCCGATTATGAAACTTGGATTTGTGTTGATACTGGGGTTTTAAAAGGCTGGTTTTAATTTATTTTCTATGCTAAATATCTTAGAACTGCATGAAAAAGCGGATCTTGTGTCTTCTCATAAAAAATTGTTTTGACAAAAATTTCCTATCTGGTACTTTTGATTTTTAAACTGAGATTTTCAAATAAAAATCAAAAAAACTTGATTCATTCCGAATTGACACCAGATTTCGACATTTCATTAATTTCTAAAACATTTGGCATACAGAAACATTTGCATTGTCCCATTTCAATTCGAAAAAAGGCCTTATACCACAAAACATTTTTTCAACATTACATCAGATCTCGTCGCTTCATGACATTTGATTGTGCTCAAATTTTGCATAGGGACTTTTTTGCGGAACAATACTTTTGAGGTGTGTCTGATTTGAAATTTCAGGAAGAACTTAAATATAGGCACTCTATCCTATATTAAGTGTACTCCTCAATAGACCCAAATGAATTTAAAATGTATGTCGAACAAGATGCGTCGCCATAGATCCGAGCTTCCATTTAAAATCAAAGATAATAAACTGGGTTCGACCGTATCCGATGTTCTTTCGGATCATAGGTAGTCCGCGATGTATTCTAATATTCAGCAAGGCATAGAAATATTCAGTTGCGCCAGATATCTCGAAAGTTTTACTAGATAAGCCAGGATTGTGATATTTTGTCAAAAGATAACAAATGACGTTACTGGCGACAAAACTTTCAAGAAGAATTAACGCGTTTACATACCCGCTCACAAAGTTGAGATCGATGGTATAGTTATCGATTCAAACTTGGCATGTGTGGATCTGCTGAAAGACGAGATTGCTTGTTTCCATGACCCCTTGCTCCAGTGAGCGAAGATTTTGAGTGACAATCGTACCGGACCTTCAAACTAGTGTAAGGTGACCTTTTGACGAGACTGCTTTGCGTCTTCTTCGACAAGGATCGTCTGCATGATCGGTTGATTGTACCTCGCGTCATGCATGTAGTGCATATTGCACTAATTACAAGCAAATGAGTCTTCGTAAAAATATTTTTTTCTCTTTTGAAAGTCCGCTAAATATACCAGCAAGAAAAAGCTCTGCCACAAATACGAAGCAAACAGGTCAATTCAAAAGAAAAAAAAAGTTTCCAACGCTTCAACGAACACCAAAATCCATGTGACATTTCAACCATAGATTCAACTTAGTGCAGGCTTGGTTAGACCTAGGTTGGGAACCAGCAACTTTGTGATATTACGGAACTTCTTCAGGCATCAATTTTCATAGTACGGCATGGGGTTATCTTTTCGATGATAATTGATCTAGCTTACTCTTCGATCTTTGCTACAGCTTTAAAAACGTGGCCTGCTTTACTGACCACGACCATATTTCCGTTCCCCTTGTTCCTATGAAACTGAGAAAACGCGCGGAAAATGCTTGCAATATTTTTAGCTATTTTTGTTGAAATTTGAAGTCTTTGTCTTGTTTGTTGTTTATTCTGGGCTGATCAACGTTATTACGCCTTTGGTAGAGTCTCAGTTATGCTCCTTTTCGCTGCCTGCTTTGGCTTTCTTTTTCAGTTCGACTTTCAAACAATAATGTGTACCTGGAAATGATACCCCTATCCTGACGGGCAGCTGGACTTTCGAACGAGCGAGCATGGATGGTCGACGGATGGCATCGAGCGAGATAGTAGTGGAGCCGGGTCGGGACACAGCCGTCTGACAGCGACACCTGGATAAACCAGCTTCGGTGGAAGCGCCGATTCACGACACTGACCTGCTAAGGTATGCTGCAAATATCGTCACCTGTTGAAATACGAACCGATCCAGAGGTGTCGACCATAATGCTTTACATCTCGTTATAATGCAGCGTTTTTTATTATTCTTGGTACTATTCGTTCCTATTTATCTGCTAGCTGGTGCTGAGACTTTTTGGAGGCGGTATTTCTCCCTATACAGATGCCCATTTTCGCGAACTATTTAGCTACCAGCCATTCCGATGGAGAAATTATTGACGTAAAATTTCTCCAGACAACGATATCCCTCTTTTCTCCGTTTTCCTATATTCCTCCTTAGCTCCCGTTGCTGGTACTTTGACCGACCTTTGTTGTGTAACTGCTCTACTCATAATTGTTGCTAATATTGAAACTTGTCAAAACGTGAACCGATCCAGAGAGGCCAATCAACTTGACGTACATCCCTTTCCAGCCTCCCTCACAAGTCCTTTGTTTCCTCAACAACTTGATTCTAGAGTGACATTTTACGTGTTAAAATGGCTTGCAGTATATTTTCTTCCTAAACAGGAAATATATATATTTTAAAAAAATTATGCAACACCCTCATGGGAGGGGTTTGCACCCCCAAAACCCTCCTCTTGCGCACGGGCCTGAGGTAAAATATCTTATTTTTACACGATTTTATACGAAACGGTGTTGAGCAGAGAGAAAAACTAACTGCGTCATACACATACATGCACGAGCCGCAACTCAATGCGCTTGGATCGTCCACGCTCAAGCGACGCTTATGTACGCCACTTTGCAGTCACATTGTTATGTGTCGCTTTAGCCTAGTCCATAAGGGGGTGTCTCTGGTGAGTCAATGATTGTCGGTTCAAGTCTTGGTAGTATTATTTAACGGATTTTTTTATGTCGGTATCGTCACCAATACATACGTAAGTTATTTATAGTACGATTTGCGGCCAATGTAAAATTAATCACTCGCATAATTTTACACTATTGGTCGCGTTCCCTTTATGTCCAGTATATTTAGCATAATTTTACATGAATTTTTTTATCTGTGTAGGGGAAATTGAAACTTTGCAGTTCATTTGCGATAAATCTGCCAGTTTAGGCCTTAATCAAATAAATCACATAAGAAATCAGCGGCATTGTTATTTAGATTCATTAATGACGGATATAGACGAAGACTTCTGTGTAACGGAATCACTTACTCCCTTATGGAAGAATGAAGCTTATCATAAAGCCATTGAGTTTTCTATATTCTTGCATGTTAACGACAGATCTGGTGATAGTGAATTTGAGGAGGTATTTGATTACGAGTCCGCTAACTATGTAAGCTTGAGGCAAAAAATTAATGCTATAAACTGGCAAATGATTTTCAGAAATGAAGAAATTGTTGAAGTTACCGTAGACATCTTCTACAAAATATTATTTGAAGTCATTCACGAAGATATAATATTGAAAATAAGAAGGCGTCACTATAACTCAAAACATCCCATCTGGTTTAATAGAGAAATCAAAAATTTAAAAAAATCGTAAGCAGAAAGCACACAAAATCTACAAAAAATATAAGAGCGAAGATAACTTAACAAACTATTTAAATCCATGCGACCAATCGAACTTTGCCATTGATATCGCGTTTGAAGAGTACAATGCAAGAACAGAACGCAATATAAAAACTTCCTTAATTACGTAAAAACTAAAATAAAATCGGATTATTTCCCAACAGAAATGCATCTTGATGGAAAGGTAGGCGATAACTCAGAGGAAATCTGCAATCTTTTTGCAACATTCTTCCAAGAAGTTTACACTACATTCTCAGGGAAGGATCGAGAGAGAGTAAATACTTTTCATTTCTCTCAGAACTTTTAAGAGATATTAACATTAAACAGATAAAAGTACATACAATCATGGAAGCCTTAAAAACTTGGATAGCTAGCCTTGGACCTGATGGCGTTCCACCGGTATTTTTAAAAACTTTAAAATTTTTTAAAAATGGTAAAAAATCCGATGTGCGTAATTATCGTGGAATAGCTATCATCTCGTGCATTCCCAAGATTTTCGAGGCGATTGTTAATGAAAATTTATTCCTCCAAATCAAGAACAGAATTACCCATGCGCAACATGGTTTTTGCCTTTCTTATATAAAGAAAGGCTATGCAATCACTGTAAAAATCGACTTTTAACCGAGGCCCGGAGGGCCGAGTGTCATATACAGATTCAGTTCGTCGAGATCGGCAAATGTCTGTGTGTGTATGTATTGGCCACCTATGACGGATCTTGAGGCCCCCGGGGAACTCGTCAAGTTCCTAAACTAGTATCACACCTATTTCCCAGCGAATTCTTGATCGATTTTTACAAACTTGATTCCAAATTTAAAATACAGTAATCCCATTAACTGTTATTAAATTTCATTCGGGTCTGACTTTTGGTTCCGAAGTTTCAGGTTGGTTGGTAAGGTTACACTGGAATTTCCTATATAAACCGTTACAATCGTAATACCTCAGAGGCCAAAAACTATTGAAATCGTCACCAAATTACATCCATTCGGAGGTCTAGATCACTGAATGGAAATCAAACATTCTTTGAATATATTTTCTACTATCGACAATTCCGGTATCCGGGCGTATTCCAAATCTAAGTCACATCTATTCTTAGGTGATGACCAGGCATTGCATTTATCGCTCATATGAGTAAATGCGCCTGGATAGTTTTCTACTGCGACAATAAAAACTTACATTTTCACACGAAAAGTTATTGGCACTAACACAACTTCTCCGGATAAATACAACGTGTTATTTCTTCGGATAAATAAAACAGCCGGAGAATGAGTTTATCACGGTATCCTTTTTGCGTTCGCTGCTTTGCTGTCGTTATTCCAAAACACGAAAAAACAAGTCTATCATACTTCTTTGCCGCTTTTCTTTGTAATTAAATGTATTTTTTGAAGTTTTAATTGATTTCCACGAAATTAAAATTTTATCACCTTCTCTGGTGAGAAAGAAAAAGTCAAATAAATTTTATCCGGAAAATCATTCTCACGCTATTTGTGGAGACGAAGAATTTTGCGACTCATCTTATCTCGGAAAAGTTGGACATCGGATAAGCTACTTCTCGCGTGGGTGAGAGAGAATTACAATGCCTGGTGATGACTGAACCGATTTTCTCAAACTATGTCTCAAATGGATGGTATAATATGCAGCTGGGTGTTGCATCGTTCGCCCCTCTCCCCCTTACAATTACACCTCACCCCTTCATCACCCCCCTCGGACCACCATCACACTCGCATTCTCTTCATTGACCCCGCATACCGGAATTGTATGTGTGTCATTTAAACTTACACAATTTTCTCAGAAATGGCTGAACCAATTTACACAAACTTAGTTTGAAATGAAAGGTATAGCGCTTCCATAAGCTGCTATTGAATTTTTAGTTCATCCGACTTTCAGTTCCAAAGTTACGGATTGGAGAGTGCGGTTACACAGCAAGTTCTCATATAAACTGGTAACACCATGATGTCTAAATTATTGAAATGGGTACAACATTGTTTGGATTTGCAGGTCTAGATCACTTATGACCAATCAAAGTTGATTTGACCACATTGGCCATCTATGACGGTTCTTAATGCCTCCGGGGAACTCGCCTAGTCTCTAAATTATTAGCACAACTAGATCCCTGGTGGCTAATCACGATTTTTTTAAATATATTGTCACTATCGACGGTTCCGGGTAGGGGACATGGGGAGACTTGACCAAGCGCAAAATTCTATTTTTGGCTATGGTGTTTTCTATTCGATTCTTAAAATTTTTTCAAAAATATTTTTATACTTGCTTCGATCCCTTAAGGTAACTTTAAAAGTTTGGAATGAAAAATCCTTTCCTTACAGAAAATATTACGTGATTAATAAATTTGCATTAAATGATGTAATTTTTTATCAAACTTTGTATGGACATATCTACTCGACTACTAATTACTAATAATGTATTAATATACCATCTTAATCTTTGTGAAGCAGTGAAATGATTATACATAAATTGGAACATTGGAATAGTTATTACTAGAATTTGAATGACATTGAACGTAATAACTAATGTTGGGGAGACTTGACCAAGATTTTATGGGGAGACTTGACCAAGTGGCAATTAGCTGAAGAAAGATATAAAATTCCTGATATTTATTATGCTTTGGGTATGTACTGTTAATGTTAATCACGCCATAAAAAATCCCACCTCAAACATAAGTCTTTATATTTTAGTATTAGTAAACAAAGTTAGTAATAGTAGGACTGATTTCGTGATGTGTGAACATGCAATGCAAGCAGTACAGTTAATGCATAAAAAGAAATGCATTATAAAAAATCTAAATTTATCAAATGCAACCCTTTTATATTTTTTACTGCTACCTAAAGATCTCGACAATATGGAAAAAAATAATTACAGTATGTTTTATGTCATTATTTTTTGTTATGATTTTTAAAAAATCTCTTGGTCAAGTCTCCCCACGCCTTGGTCAAGTCTCCAGTGTCGCAGTGTCGCAGTGGGGAGACTTGACCAAAAAAAAAACGACCTCTGAAAAACTTTTGTAACTTTTCAAAAATTAAATTAAAAATTCTGCAAAAAATCATGAAGACGCACAATAACTTTGCGCATTATATCTCAATGACTTTTAATGGATTGCAGACCTTTTTAGAGATTTATGCAGTTTTAGCTGAAAACCTGGTCAAGTCTCCCCATGTTCCCCTATATACCAGAATCAGTTCTTCGGTGATGACTGAACCAATTTTCACTACCTTAGTCACAAATGCAATATATAATATGGGGTTGGATGTTTCTCCTACCCTTATCCCTTCCCCCATACCCTTCCACTCCCCCGGCCCTCTCGACAAAACGATTCGAGCCGATATATTCCGATTCCCATGGGATTTATTTTTTTAAGAATGTAAATACTGTTTATCCAATAATGTAATAAAGCATATAAACATTTATCGTCGGTGTGGTTTCAAAAAATGCAACAACGTCATGCGTGGTAATAATGCTGCATGTTCAATGTGACTGCGGTCGCGTCCTGTACACTACCCTTTAATTTTTCACTTTTTATTTTGTTCAAACCAATTTGTGTATCATTGATTCAATAAATTCCTTACTTTCACTTACACAGCTGCTTTCGAAATTTAAAAACGAAGAAAGTGATGTATTATACATTTCTTTTGCTTGCATTTTTACCTGTGAAAAATGCGATCAAACGCGTGGGGTACATTTATACCCCAGTGCAACATTCTAGGGTGGAAAACGCAAGTGCAACGTTCTAGGGTAAAGAATGTAATAGACATTTCCACAATTATATTGAACATAATCGGTCATGGTCATAGTTTGAAGAAATGGTAATGGTAATGGTCATAGTTTGAAAAAATGAGAAAGGCACAATTGCACCGTTAGGTGGATTAAAACAGGTAATTATATTTTACACATGGTGTAATAAAAGCCTTCTGAAACTGAAAGTAAAAAAATGTAATTCCATAACATTGAGTAGAAAGAATAATAGAATCTTATTGGGAAATCAACAAGTAGAAAAGTGTGACAGAATAAGAGATCTAGGAGTTATTATAGATTCCAAAATAGCATTCATAGATCATTATAACACAATAATTAACAAAGCAAACAGCACACTAGGTTGTATTAAACGCTTCAGCTATAATTTCCAAGATCCCTACACAATAAAAACATTATATGTTGCCAATGTGCGTTCAACACTAGAATATTGTAGTATAGTTTGATCGCCTTTTTCAGCAACGCATGCAAACCGGATAGAATCAGTACAAAAGCAGTTTTTGATGTTCGCTAGGTTGGACTGGACTACATTTGCCACCTTAGCACGGTGCATGCTAATTGACATTCAAACCTTGAAGGATCGTCGTGAATTTTCTATGGTATCATTTGTAAACGACATTGTATCACATCGTATTGATTCATTCGAACTATTATCGAAACTATAAATTTGTTTTGCTCCTTCCCGACAACTACGTAACCGCAGCCTCTTTTGTACAATTCGCCATCGCACTAATTATGCCAAGTTTAGCCCTTTAAACCAAATGATGAATATTTACAACAAGCATTGCGAAAGCAAAAAATTTTGAATTGTGTGCAACATTACTTGGATTTGCGTGTTTAGATAATTAATGACCCATCGAAGTCGTTTTGACCACATTGGCAACCTATGACGGTTCTTGATACCTCCATGGAACTTACCAAGTCCCTAAGTTAATATCATACGAATTTTTCAGCGAACAATTAACCGATTTTTACAAACTTGGTCTCAAATGAACGGTACGACGTTACCACTCGCTGCTATTGAATTTCTAATTGATCCGACTTCCGTTTCCGGAATTACAGGGTGATGAGTTCAAACAAGCAGCAAATCGCGATTTCACGGTATATGGCAATGGATGTAAAAAGATGAAAACTTTTCCAAAATGTGTCCACAACTGCTTGGATTTGTAGTTCTAGGTCACTAACAGTCATTGATAGTCTCTTTGGCCACCATCGACGGTTACAGAAGCACCGGCGGAAGTACCCAAATTCAAAATAAATAAAAATTACATCGATTTCTCAGGGATGACTGGACCGATTTGACCAAATTTAATCTCAAATGAACGGTGATACGTTCCCAAAAGCTGTTATTAAATTTTATTTCGATCCGACCTTCTGTTGCAGAGTCACAGGTTGTGGAGTGTGGTCACAGAGAAAACTCCTATTCAAACCAATACCGCGATTTCAAAAAGGATTGTTTTTTTTTCGTTAAAATAGAAGCAAAACATCTCGCATTTGCAGTTCTAGGTTATTGACGGCCCATCGAAATCTTGTTGGCCACATTGACCACCATAGACGGCTCCGGAAAGGCCCGGAAAAATCACCATCTTTCAAAATTAAAAAACTTACATCAATTTCACTTCAGATGGTTGGGCCGATTTTCACAAACTTAGTCTCAAACGAAAGGTATATTATTTTCATAAACTGCTATGAAATTTTGTACAGTTCGGTTTCATGGTTACGGAAATATAGTATGAATCGTCCGGTCACATAAGAAATTCCCATATAAGCAGGAGCTAAAATTTTAATTTCAAAGGGGGGTCCCATTAAATTTCAGAAATCGATTTCGTATTTTTGATGCCAAACCTCTTTAAAATGCATGAAACGACGAGATTTTATGTAAAACCAAAAAAATTATTTCGAGAAAAATAGACTTTTTGAGACTCAGATTTCGCAATTTTTTAACGTATAACGCTCCCTAGCTGCGATTGGAGTTTTAGTTAAACCGACTTCCAGTTCCGGAGTTACAGATTGAAGAGTACGGTCACATAGCAAATCCCCTTATAAACTGGTAACGTGGTGTCCGAATGATACACAGTGAAGACCAGGTTTTATCAGCATCCGATTTTGTCAGCCTCCGGTTTTGTCTACCTCCGATTTTATTAGCTTCTTATGAAAATTGATAGTTTGTAGTTTGATGGGCTCTAGCAGACGAACGAAGTTGAATTCGAGTAATTCGTTTCTTGGGCATGTTTTTATTATCTTAGAGATCCGAAAATGTAAAAATGTCTGAGGAATACGACGGCATTAGAATTTTCACAATTAAATTATATGTATTGTGAGAAAAATTAATTTTTAATATTTAACTGAAAAAATCGCATAGTTGGCAGCACTACCGCCAAAAATTCATATTTTCTAGACTCCTTGTATAATTTTCTTCAATAGCCATCTAGCGGTTTGATTCCAGAGTAAATAGAACCAGAAATATGATCAAAAGAAAATCAAGAGTTTTGGCAATTTATCAAAACGAGGAGTGCTCCCGGGTCATGGGGTGGTTCAATTGACATAAAAATTTGGGTTTTTATATATTGGCCCTAGATGAATATTTCCTCCAAATTTGGTTCAAATCCGTAAAAGTCGATTTCACGTGCCTTGATCACTTCGCGTGGAATGACTCATAGACTAAATAATGCTAATATATAAAGTTGAGAATAATTGTTGTCTATTGTTTGAGTTAGGCCACCCTATTTTATATTCTTCTTAAATAAAATTATTTATGAAACGTCTACCTGTTCAATAATGAATAAATAATTAGACTCTGTCAACAAACCACTGAGATATGGCCTTTAAGTAAACATTCAAGCTTTTATTCATTTTTTAAATTTACACGTTATAGTTAACGTTAGGTAGATAACCCTATTTTCATATTTTTTCAGTGCATCATATAAATAACACCCCTCGTACACTATATTTATGTAATTAAATGGTAACGTTTTACTTTTAAAACCGCGACACGTATAAACGATCTAAATAGTCAATGGACAAACATGGCTTCATGTTTGACATCTGGTAGAAAACCCATCTATGACCGCATACCGCATTCAAATAACGATAACATTCGTCAATGAAATATTTTTAAACTTTCAGCGGATATACTCGATTACTATATTTTTCGAATGCCAAGTACCAAATAAGTAGACAAATATTTTTTTGTTTATAAAGATAGGACCAAACCCGTGGGTATTTGCTGGTAGTCTTATGAAACGTGTCATTAAACTTCAAATCGCCATATCTCTCGAATCTCTCCATGGATCATTTTGAAACTCACCGAGAAGATGCTTGGATACTGTATCTTTCGAATGCCGTATGCCAAATTTGTGGTCATTTTTTGTTAATAATGGTTTTAGACACATCTTGCTTGGATTTGCGGATCTAGATCACTTATGACCAACCAAAGTTGCTTGTTCCTAATCGTATGTCACATCCCTTTTTTCCAGAGAGCTCCTAACCGATTTCTACAAACCTGATTTCAAATGAAAGATATAATACTTTCATTAACAGCTATTGGATTTTATTCAGTACTGACTTTTGGTTCCGGAGTTACAGCGTCACATAGGAATTTCTCATATAAACCGGTACAATTATAATACCTCATAAGTAAAAATCTATTGAAATTGACATCAAATTACTTCGATTTGGTAGCCTAGATCACTGATGGTGAATCAAAGATTCTTAGAATAAATTGGTCACTATCGATAATTTTGGAAGTCTCGGATTCTGGACATATTCCAGAACGGTGAAGATTGAACCAATTTTCACTAACCTAGTCTCAAATGGAATGTATAATATGCTTTTGGGTGTTGCACCCCGCCATCCACTGCTCCCACTCTTTCCTTTTACATCCCTCCCCAACTCGGCATTTCAAAATATGTTAACATGAAGACAATATTGAACTCA
The DNA here is from genome assembly GCF_030247195.1 of Topomyia yanbarensis. Lineage (NCBI taxonomy): Eukaryota > Metazoa > Arthropoda > Insecta > Diptera > Culicidae > Topomyia > Topomyia yanbarensis. The sequence goes on along the minus strand of NC_080672.1, from coordinate 193,957,648 downwards.
CGCTGATTAAGCTAATTAACTATTATATATTTGTTTGCTTCAAGAGTTTCAGCGTCGACTTGGGCTCATCAGGTTCGTGGCAAGACTCATATATGCTTAACCAGTGTAGTAAGGATGTAATAGATATTTCCACAATGTTATATTGAATGTAACCAGCTATTAAATCATAGCTTTGACAAATGAGAAAGGCACAATTGTACCACTAGGTGGATTAAACAGGTTTTTCTTGTTCTATTTAGTACCACTTTCTTGTAGAACTTCCGACTTGTTCGCGAACTACTCGGTCTAGTCCCCGACCATGGATCTATCCTACTCCAACGAAAAGTTCTCCGGCGAGGGAAGTTCAAAAGCGAACCAGCCAGCCAGGTGCCGAGTTTAAATTCTTAAATTTATTAATGGTAAATGGCCGAGCTAAGTTATCATAAGCGGAAGGAGACGATACGGTTTTAAACTTTTTTTCCTTCTCAACGAAAGGCGAATATATTTTGTTGGCAAAGTCTTCCAACCATGCTTCAGAGTAAGAAGACACTGATTTTGTAGCAAATTGACAATTTCGAAGCCTCCGTGCAGTGTCATACAGTTTGGACATCGCAGTGTCTTTATTTATATTACAAACTGTTTTCAGTACATCCTATTTTTCTGCTTACAAACACGTGCGAATATTGCTTCTTGTTTTCTATAACTCAAGTAATCCTTCATCAAGCCAGTTGAACGAAATAATTTGTAGGCCTCAGATTTTTCTAATCGACACTAGGAACAATCATCATCCCACCAAAACGTTGGTAGATGCTTTCGTGTGGGCACAGCGGAAATTCCTTTTCGTTGTGCGAGTCTGATAGCATCATTGATAAACTCTACGAATTTCGAATATTTTGGACCAGAAAGCGAATCTATGCTTGAGTTGTTATTGGAGAGGATGTTCCTGAATTTCGCCCAGTCTATATTCTTGGTAAGGTCAAGTGGGATAGTTACCTCTTCATTGAAAGTTCCTTGTGGCCAGAAATTTATGAGCAAAGGTACATGATCACTACCCATGGGGTCATTCAGGGTTTACCATTGGCAATTCAACGCTATTCCAGAGGAGACTAGAGACAAATCTATGCTTGAATTAGTAGTCAATTATATCGTATATAACTTTTGATCGAGCATCATCCTCTTTATTTCCCCAAGCAGTACCCTTGGAATTAAAGTCTCCCAAGACAAAATAAGGCGCCACTAAACAATCTAACAACGCTTCTAAGTGGTTGTATGATAAGCGAATATTTGGTGGTATATAGATGGATAAAATAGAAAACGTGAAGCCTTTGTATTTAATACAACAAACGACACTTTCAATAGGTTCCATTTTTGGGAGACTAATCTTGTTAAATTCAATTTTGTTCTGGATTCCAATCATGACACCTCCGTGTGGCTCGTCACGTTCTTCTCTTATCAGCTTGTACGCTGGGATCGCGAAATTGCTCTCACTAACTAACCATGTTTTAGATAATACGACTATAGGCACGTTTAGATCTCTCAGTAAGACGAGAAGGTTATCTTTTTTGGGTTTTAAATTACGACAATTCCATTGCAACAGGGGGACATTCAGCTTTTGTGTTAACTTAGCCATAAAAACGGAACAATATGTCAAGGAGGGGCAGTTAATCGCACAGCTTCTGTACAAGAGGGGCCAACGATGGTATCAACTTTTCAAGCATTTAAATCCAGCGAGTATCAAGGTTAACCCATTATAACCCAGGGGTTTCAAAAAGTGAGCCAAATGCAGTGATATCTTCAATTCCACCAAAAAATGTATCAAAGATTATGGGAAAAATAAAATCACCGCTTAAAATGGTTTTGAGAATGAAAATATCTCGCGCAAAAAATTTCGTACGCTTAAATAAAAACATCAAATTTTAAGTTGTTTGACATATTTCTTCGGATTTTGTGATAGACAACACTTCTTTTACACCTGTAGGAACGTTTTGTCACATAATGGAATTATTAGCAGGAATTCCAACAATAAAATTCAATTAAATGTATTGCTTACTTTTCAACCGCCATTTGCCCCAACTATACACGGTTCAAAAATGTAAACAAAATTATAGAAAATGGCAGTTGTCTTGTTTCACAATGAAATATGAGGTGTAATGATCCCATTAGTGCAATAATAAAGCAGTTAGATGCCAAAATTCTGCAGTAAATACGCGTTGAACGATTGATAGTTCTGCGTATGAAATTTCATACGCTAGGACATAATGGGTTAAACGCACTACATACGAACTGGATTAATTGCCTTAGTGCATTTCCAATAGCATGGTTTTCAGCTGCTGGTGCGACTGTGTTTGTTGCCTTTCTAAACCCTGGGACATCTTTGGTTTTAGGTATTGGTGGCCATTCGTTCAGTGAGTTAGTATGAGGATGTGTTTGATTGGCGATGGGGTAACGTAACTGCAATGTGCAAGTAAAACGTCCGAATCCGATTCGTTTTCGTTTGGGTTGTTGAGAAGATCAAAGCTATTCGAAGTATTCACAGCGGAAGAGGCAGACGACAGCATTTCAGCATAGGGTGTGGAGACTATTTTCGCCCTATTTCTATTATCGCCCTACCCATTTGAAGCCGTTAGTTAGAGCAGCGTCTGCCATCTTTGTTCAACGCATTGGACCATATGGTAGTGCGAAAATAGGAGCATTCGATTCGAGTTTTCGTGGCGCTCAAACAGAAGTATTTCCCCATTCTCAGGACATTTTTGATATTAAATTGGTTCTTGGGAACGAAGCAAGGATACTGATGCCAATTTATGTGCATTTCCTCGACCCTCCCTAATGGGGCGAAAATTAAGTCTTTATCCTAGCTGAACTTGCTACGGTTGAAAATTATCTGTTTGATTTTTTGTTTACACTGTACATAAACTGGACATTCTTTAGGGGGATCACGTGAGATCACGAAGACCTTGACACTGTATACATTTGGTTTACGCGATTACACAAGATTCTGAGCGATGGAGACCCCCGCATTTGCTACACCTTTTCTTTTTGGAGAATTTTGCAGTGTGGCCGAAGGATTGACACTGGTCACAATGCATTATATTTGGGGTGTATAGTCGAACTTTAAGAAGTACGTTGTCAACGTTCAAATAATCCGGCAGTGCTGTTCCTGCAAACGTGACTCGTACTGCGTTACAAGGGATGTACTGACACGTGTTGTTTTCGTCATTTTTTTAACAACAAGTCTTTTACATTCTAGAACTGGTGCTTTAGGTAAGCTACGGTGCCTAAATTGCCCAAAACCACGTTTTTGAACACTGTCAATTTCCAGCAGTTCGTCATAAATTACACCTGAAATTTCCACTTGATCGCATGGTATATAAACTCTGTAACTGGAAATTAAATTCGCATTTGTTACCACAGAATTGGCGTCATCTCGAACACCGAAAACGGACCGAAGCTTCGACAAATTAACTTTTTTAACTTCCTTAATGGATTTATAAGTGCGATGAAGAATGTCCGATACATGAAGTAAGTTCAAAGGTTGATCGAGTTGGCGAAAAAATACTACAAAGGGCCCTTTTGCACTTTGTGGGTAAGTTATTGTGCGATTCTGCTGTTGTGTTAGATCACTTTCACTCTCCACCATGTCTTCGCCATTCTTACCGTGATCTCCTTCGGCCATTGCTGCGATGGCGAAGAAGAGCTAAGTTATTAGCACGTGGTTTAAACCACATTGTGATGGGTATAATTATATTCACGACAGAAGTAAGCGAAAATATATTTAGCTTTAGGACATAAGCATAATCACGATTATTGCGGAGATATTGAGAAAATCACTCTTATTTTCGTCCCAATTTGCCGTGTAAACAATTTATTTTCCTCCCAATTCAAACATCAAAACGGCACGCAGCTGGATAATTATTCTATGTGTTTTGACAGATCGCAGTTTTCATTAGCAGTTTAATTTCTCGCACTTTGAAGGTGCGGATCCCAGGTTAGTGGGAAGTGCGCTATAATAACAGAAAACTGTGGAATTCCGTGCAGTTTTAAAAATCTGTGCAGCACATTGAAAATCTGTGTAACACAGAATCTGTGCACTTGGCATCCCTGCATTCGATTTCATTTCTACAGTTAATTTCACAGTACACGCTAATCGCAGGTAAGCTCAAAATGATTTATTAGAATGATTTTTCGTCGCGAGATGGCGTACGTTTTGTGTTTTTTATGACTCGTATTAGATTTGCAAGAGTTGTTATTATTTGCAAGAAGACTTACAGTTCGATGTGCCAAGTTTCCAATCGAAGTCCTTTTTTCGTTACGTGAGTTTCGATCGATTATTCCGATCCGCCTTGTCTTTCTGATTCTTCGTAACGTGGTGTTTTCCGGTCGGCTTGTTGGGTTTGACCCAACCTCCTGCCTCCTCGGACGGCCGCGCGGGGTTTCTTTGCCACCTCACGTACTCAGTTCCGTCTACGATAGGGCTATAGCGCACATACCCACTCGCACCTTCTCATTCCGCTTCTTCTGCACAAGACGGTAGTACCCAATCGATGCCGGGCTACAAATTAAATGTCATTAATGGACGCACAAGGAAGCATGAGATAGGAGCCTGTGAACACTAGAAAGTATTCACCATTTGACGACCAACCTTCGAAGTTGATGGTTTCGAAATGTTGTGAAGTTGACCTTAAGATATATTTCATTTTAAAAGTGTGTATTCTTTGATTTTAAAACATTTTATAAAAGAAAGTTGTCTATGAAGATATGAAAGGTATTCTTTATTTATTTTCTTATTTGTAGAATGGAATGGTAACTTCTGAACTGTTTTTGTTTCTGAACTTTCAGTATTTTATCAAATTTTCATTATATTGAAGCATTTTCGAAAAATCAACGATTTCCGTCACCCCCCCCCCCCCCCCCCCAACTAAATTTCTGGCTACGACACTCCAAAAAGTGTTGATTTCGAAATTTGAATGTTTTTCCTACATTCATTTGTAAAGCCAACTCGATACATTCTGTTTGCTTGGATTCCAGTAACTGCACAAATAATAATGTAACGTAGCTTTTATCACTAAAGCTAAACGTTGAGATTAGATTGTCTTTTGGCTTACATCAACGATAAAAATAGAAATTTGAACGAGGAATGCGAAGAATGCGAAACACAACTAAACGAACAGCACTACAAAAAATGAACAAAAATAGGTAGTCCTGAAAAATACTGTTGTAGTTGAAAAGTACTAGGTGATTTAGGTGCTACCAAGTATTTTAGTCGGATTGAACGGGTGATGACACTGCTCTACAACTAGTTTTGAATGCAATGATAATACTTACATATTTGAGTGTAAAGGGAACACCAAATGCGCATTTTTGATTGGGAATCTGTGAAAAAAATAGTAATCAAGGTTAATATTTTTGTTTTTATTTAGTTACAAGGCTGGATATATTCATAAACTGTCTGGGTAAAGTACTTGAAAAGTTGGTGAACGTTGCTGCTATGATCGACGTATGTCAACCCGAATTTATAAAGAAAGGCAAGGGTCCCGCGCATCTAACGCTACTCTCCGCCTTCTATTGCACAACAAGAAGCTGTATTAGAATAAATCTATATATATATATATATATATATATATATATATATATATATATATATATATATATATATATATATATATATATATATATATATATATATATATATATATATATATATATATATATATACATATATATATATATATATATATATATATATATATATATATATATATATATATATATATATATATATATATATATATATATATATATATATATATATATATATATATATATATATATATATATATATATATATATATATATATATATGTATATATATATATATATATATATATATATATATATATATAAGTCAATGTTTGTATGTATATGATTTATGGACTCCCAAACGGCTTAGCCGATTGCCGTAAAAATTTATACGTAGTAGGCATTTGTTATGGAGCGTGTTTGTGTGCTATTGATTGGAAATTATCTGTTCGCCAGATGGCGCTTCTGAACAAATTGTGTTTTCCTCCTATTTCGTTGAATATCGCAGCAACGCGCGATGGGTATTAGCTAGTCAATGTATGTAATAATCATGTTTGTATGTATATGATTTATGGACTCCCAAACGGCTTAACCGATTGCCGTCAAAATTTATACATAGTAGGCATTTGTTCTGGAGCGTGTTTGTGTGGTATTGGTTGGGGATTATCTGCCCGCCAAATGGCGCTTCGGAACAAATTGTGTTTTTCTCCTATTTCGTTGAAAGTCGCGGCAACGCGCGATGGGTACTAGCTAGTCTATCTATCTATCTATCTATCTATCTATCTATATATATAAAAGTCAAAGTTTGTATGTATATGATTCATAGACTCCCAAACAGCTTAGCCGATTTTCGTAAAAATTTATACACTGTAGGTATTTGTTATGGGGCGTGTTTGTGTACTATTCGTTGGAGATAATATGCCCGCCAGATGGCGCTTTGGAACAAATTGTGTTTTCCTCCTATTTCGTTGAAAATCGCAGCAACGCGCGATGGGTTGTAGCTAGTGTAACTATAAAACAAAGTCGCTCTAAACAAAGTCCTAGCATGCGTCAAGACTATCAGGGATAGTGAACAGAGACAGCCTATAAAGCGTTGTAATTATGTTATATACGCTACTATTCGCCGTATAAACTGCCCTACATACCAGCACAAAGGCAGTTTTCGCTTTGACGTATGGTAGGACCTTCCTATATAAGGACTAAGAATCAAAAAATACCGAGAGACTCCACTGTAACGAATCACCAGCTACACTGAATCAGCGCGATTCTTCAGATATGGTGGCGTTTGGGTGTACTAGAAACAACATACCGTGCGCATATATCGATACCTGCTATGGTTGGGTGAAAAGAGCAGGGAGTGTTATCTGCTTTGTTATGAATGCATTTACACCCATTTACTTTAGGTATCACCTAGAGTTCGTTTGTAAATCAATGTATATATTTCCATTATGCTGTGACTCAGTTGTAATTCTCCGAATTAGATGCAATTTTGAGGGAACTTTCAGAATATGTAGGGTAATTTCGGGAGAGATGCCGCGTCAGGAGAGATGCCGCACTCTCTTTATCTCGTATATGGGGTCACTTTTATACGGTAATATGATATTGTGAGTTTGTCTTTCGAAGAATTATAACTCTAGAGATGTAAAATAATCCTTTTTAATTACTCACGAAAATTTTATCAATGATTTTGTGCGTTCAGTTGCATCACGGAGTGCCGAAATTTTTTCAGCACCACATTAAAATTTTGTTTTTTTAAATTGTTCGATTGGGAGAGATGTCGCTTCAAAATTGCGGGTGAGATGCCGCACTCAATGGAAGAGCTAAAATGTATTTTTTTCACCCCGGAATGTCATTAAATGATCATTTGCGTCAGGTATAGGTTCTTAATAAGGTATATCCACAAACTAACGGACCTAACACAGTGACATATAGGATTATGAGTCTATTTATCTATATATTTAAATGGGCAACATATATCTAAGTATTAGTTACTTCGGTTTATTCTTTAAAGTTTCAGGCACTAATTTTCGTGAACGCATTGATTTGTAGTGATGTCAATATTGAGATAAAAGCGAAAATTTTAACGAATTGATGCTTTTTCAAAATGAATCTTTCAAGAACAAACCGAAGTTGTATAAATTCATTGGTAGCAACAGCCAAACAGTGCTTTTAAGGAACTGCTACTAACACACAGATATGTAAATCGTACAAGCATATAGATTAACCGTTACACGAGGTTGAGAAAGAAAAATATTTTAAAAATATTGAATAAAAAAATGATTATGGAAATGGTAGTACCCCCTTAAGAAAAGTGAAGGTGCTAGCCGATTTATAGGTGCAATCAAACTTCATGAAACTCAGCTGAAGACACTGAATCACAAAAACATCAATGAGAGCCAAAAATACTTTTGTTCACCATTTTTCAGTTTGTGACCACGGTGCGGCGTCGCACCCGCACATGCGGCATCTCTCCCGCAATGACCTTTTTGGTAAAATGTTCATGGAAATTTGGTGAATTTTTTTTTCATTACAAAAACCATTTCACAGTATTGTTGAAACTTGTCGCTATTGGTAAAAATGATTTTATCAATTATTGTTTGGTTTACTTTGATGCAGGATCGATTTTTAAAAATGTACGACATGTCTCCCCAAATTACCCTAATTAAAATTTTGTTCTAATCCACCTAGTGGTGAAATTGTGTCTTTCTCGTTATGTTTAGTATAATTGTAGTAAACCATGTGAACTACTATTGATGGACCATTGTTTATTCTATTGAAAGACCTTAAATTCATCTATAGTAGTACCATACTATGCTATATTTCACTCTAAGGAGGAAAATTGGGTAAACACTAAAATTTCTCACCAGGGCGAAAATTTTTTTGCACTTGAAGGGCACAAATCCTTATTTGTTACACGGTTGCGTTTCGGCTTCTAATCTAGTCCGACAAAAAGCTAGTGTCGGTTTCTGATGAGGCGAAGCCAAAACGCAACCGTGTAGTACCATATATAATCCTTAAGGTGGGGGAGTAAGGGTCTCAGCGTCAAAAACACTTTTTTCTGCGAATTTTTTTAGAACTTTGCGTGAAGAGAATTGATTAAAACTTTTGTACAGTATAGTGTATCATTTCAATAATATGCAGTAATTTTTCTATGCATAAATATCGACAAACGTCTCGGTGACGAAACTTTTTGTAGAACGGCTCTGGAAAAAAAACATGATTTGCGTTGTTACCTGCCATTCAGAAACTACAAAACCGATTTCTTTCAAACTTTGCATACACACTCTATTTTAAAAATACCTAACCCCTGCATTGAGTTTTTGAGATAATTTTTCATTTAGGGGGTGTTCTCTCATAAAAAGGCGGATTTTTTCGCGAAAATTGGAAATTTTTATTTAAAAAAAATTTAAATTGAAAAAAATGGTAAAGTTGTTTTTGAATGGCGGGTAACAACGCAAATCATGTTTTTCTTGAGACGTTCTAAAAAAACTTCGTCATCGATACGTTTGTCGATATTTTTGCATAGAAAAATTACAGCATGTTATTGAAATAATACACTAAAATGTCCAAAAGTTTTGATCCAATTCGCTTCGCGCAAAGTTCTAAAAAAATCGCAAAAAAGTGTTTTTTTTTCACGCTGAAACCCGTGACCACCACTTCCCCCCCTTTAATAGACCAATTATTGCTCCATTATTAAACCATATATTGTCCCAATACCAGAGCACTCATTCCCTATAACTAGATACCTTATTTAACCACGACTTTTACCTTTACGACCTTTTCATAAGTTATTCGTGTTGCTCTATTAACGAAAATAGGTTTTTCAAAAGGCCCATAAAGTTTCCTTTATTTTTTCCGATATTGTCAGGGTCGGCGGAACACCTTTCTCCCGAGTGGGTGGTAAGATTCGGAGTGATTTCTCCCCGTACTGACGAAAGTTCAGCTATGGCGTTTGTAAGTAAAAATTAAAATTCCCTGATAAAATCTAATGGCTATTTGGAAACACACTGTGTTAACAGGTCTGTATGTCTGACGGCTCAGCGAAGTGTGTTTGTTGAATACAGATACTACAAATGTTCCACAGCAAAGTAATTACTCCATTCTTTTGAATTTAATTGCATTAATTTTCCGTTCCCTGCTATAAAACCTTCCTTTCGCGGGTACTGAAGCCCGCATGATTGTGTTGACTAATGGGAAGGTAGTGGAGGTCGTTTTGAACATTTCTCCGATGGAAAAAATAATGCCGATAAGTCTTATTTTCGATGCTTTTTATTTATTTCTTTTTTTTTTACAATGGAGAAGACCTTTACGTCCTAGCCCAGTACACATGCTATTGGTAGGGTCCAAGCTACCGCACGGGGTGCACTGGGGGCGTGTCGGGCTCGAATGGTGACGCTGCCATTAATACCGACTAAACTCCATAGGGCTCCGCCATCGTTCCTCCCAGGAACTACCTCTCGGTATTACTTCTGGGGGGATGGCTGTACTTAATGTACTCATGCACTCTCACTCACGTGTTCATACGTCCTGCATGAGGCTTACTTGGGTGCTCTCTCTATCGCACCTTGATTCACTCTCAAACACTCCACATGAGGCTGACTTTTGTGCTCACCTTTCTCGTTCCTTGCGAGGCTGACTTGTATGCTCATCTTACTCATTCCTTGCTAGGCTTACTTTTGTGCTCGCCCCACCCATACCATGTGGGGCTGACTTGGGTGCTCACCATATCACCTGGTTCACTCTCGATCGTGCCACTCTATTGTACCTCTGTCACTCCCCCTGGCATCCCATGTGGGACATTTTTCTTAGGCCCCGCTTCTGACATACCATGCGAGGCTGACTTGTGTGCTCACCTTTTTCATTCCTTGCTAGGCTTACTTTTATGCTTATTATATCTAATACAACCGAATAGTCTACTTCCAGACCAAAGACAAGCCATTTAATATCATCGATATATCGCGTGATCTAACTAAACAACACTCGACCGTGCCCGAAAAAGTATTTTGTCTACGTACCCGCCCGGAAAGTAGAGATTGATGGTGTAGTCTCCGAGATGGGCCTTAATTGCGAAATAGGGAGTGCTTCTTCCAGATCCCTGTGCTTCAGTCAGTGAAAATGCTGGTATGCAAGCAATTGCGCTCAGCAAAAATCGAGGAGTAAAAGAAAACTTATTTTCCATCATCCTCATTTCGAGCTTTTCGCCGGCTTTGTTCTTTCAAAATTTGTTCTTTTGAACAAGGCACGTCTATTTGTTCGCCTTTTTGTACTGCGGGCCATGGACTGCTGTCGTTGCAAAGAACGGGCTCATTGTAGAAATAAAGCACGATGTGCAAAATGTCGCTTGTTAAATCCGAATCATAGACAAAGATTTATTGATATTGTTTCCATATACATCGCACCTCAGCTGGTTCTAGAAGACTTCAACTCCCCCGCTATGTCATGGGGTTGTCTTCATTCTGATAACCTATCTATCTTACTGCGTAATATTCGCGACAATTTCAAGATGACCATCCTGAATATAGTGGAAATGAAACGAATGCCTACAAGCGCGGCCAAGCACGTTAGATTTATCGTATGACTCTACCTCGTTAATGTGCTCATTGATCGAAAGAGCAACGCGTTCACTATATCCGAAACAATCGAATCAAAATAAGAAATTCCTCTGGTGTAAGTGTCCAACGTTTTGACTGGCTGGTTTGTCTACACTGCGATTAAAGGTCAGACGAAACGAATATCTGGCGCTAACAACCGTGGACGTTGTTAGCGCCGTCCCACTCCGTTATTGTCAGAGAGTGCTCAGAATTGAATGCGCAATGGTCCTATGAGAACTTTTTGAGCGTCGGATCGCCCGAAAAATTTTCGAATACTCGCGACGTTAGAAACGAAAATAAAAACTTGATGAAAACTGAAAAACGCTTTTAATCCACCTAACAGTGTGATGAGACATTTTTTATAACTCTTATCACTCTCTTCGGATACTATATCATTTGAGAACATTTAGAACTTGATGCTTCGCGATGTTTTTGATAACACATACTACATGGGATAGTGGCAGGACTCAGAGAATCGCTCAAATCAGTATAGGACAACATCAGTGCTAGAAATCTCAAACCAAATCAATGGGAAAGCGAAAAAATGGCCCATAAAATAGACATACAAACGAATTATTGCTGATGCTCTGTTAATAAAATATCTAAATTCCTCAATCAATCCATTGTGGTGGGAAAACTGAATTTTCCTAAAGGGGTTATATATTGTACTGAGTCAAAAAAATCGAATTTTTGTCGTGACTAACGACTTACCTTTCAATATAGGGGCCCCTTTTCAAAATTTCGGAAGAAAAATGATGTAAGATTTTGAACGCTTATATCTTTTGTTGTACTGAATGGATTTAATCAATTTCTTCGGCATTTTGTCGAAAATATTTGTACCAATGTTGTATTAAATTTTGGAATATGTAGGATATTCATTATCAACGGAAAAATAGTGTTTTGAAAAATCTTTCGAAAACGACTCGGAAAAGTGAAAATTTTCAGCCCATCCCGCACAGAGCCGTCAAAATGGTGCAGCGAATGAACAATAAAATAATGAAAAGTTTATATAAAGGTCCACTACATGTTTGTTCCTATGATTATTCGTATTGGGTTGCTTGACGAGAGCAGTTGGTGGGGGAAAGCCGGGATATTAATTTTGGTTAAGCCATTAGAAGTCGGACGGAAAGGAAAGGCTCATGCACGCCACGAGAACGAGCGAGAAAGCGATAGTAGTGCATATTAGCGAAAGCGTTACGTACATTTTGAACCTTATTAACTTTTCTTCTACAAAACGGATTGCCAATCTTGTTTCATAAATCGGAAGGAAAACGTTCAATGCTTGCTACCGATACGTTCTTTGCTATATAAAATTTGGTATAAAATTTGTTTAAATAGTAAAACTACTTTAAATGAAATCAACATTAATGATAAAACCTATAAATAGGGGTGTCGCAGCTTTTCTCAAAGCCAGACGTGTGTAAGACGCAGTGCATAACAGACGTGCGTGGTCGTGAGAAGCTGCATCGGACGACCAATCAAATCAGCTACCATCGGAGAGAAGAAGAAAAACGTTGGTAGAGGTGGTGGCGGTGAGAAGTCCAAAAAGCCAAAGGCTAAGAAACGCAGTCACTGAAAAGGCGGTAGTAACTGCCACTAAAAATGCCACCAAAACATCGAAGGCTGCAAAGCGTACTCATTCGGTGTGAGCTGCGAAAGGGGAAAGATCGTATGGATGTACGCAGTAAAAACAATCGTCGGCAAGGTTTGAATTGTTTTAAAAGATTCCCGTCTTGTATCAACATAGTTATCTACAAACCGTCCTTATTAGGACGAATACAAAATGGAAAAAGAATTCAATTAGAAAGTTTCTTTTATTAACTGGTATTAAATTTGCGCTTGGTAATTCTGTACTTTTACCAGTGAATCATAAGAAAATGTTTTTCTAATTTACAAACCCGAAGGTTTTTGCAAATCCTTCCAAAAAAATCAGTGAATGTGGCAACTCTACCCAGGGTGGCCAAATAGAATTCCTTAATATCGGTAGGGTCACTAAAAGTTTATCGGTAGTTATCGGTAGGCCGGGTTGTTGTCCCAAAAACGTAGTATTGACATAGAATTGTAAAATACTGACAACACAGATCTCAGACCAAATCCAACCCAAAAAATGAATGTTGGATGTGTCCACAATCAATAAAAATCGGTAGTTTTCGGTAGGAATAACAAAATATCGGTAGTTTTACCTTGGTCGTCTGTGAATCGGTAGGGAAGACCAAAATCGGTAGGACTACCGATAAATCGGTAGGTCTGGCCACCCTGACTCTACCACTAAGCGAAAGCTACACCAAAACGAATGATGAAAATATTTTCATTTATCGAACAAAAGGACGTCCTTCCATCTGCATTGTAAAGTCAATAAATAGGAACACCATGATGAAAATCGTGCTCATTCGGTGTGAGCTGCGAAAGGGGAAAGATCGTACGGATGTACGCAGTAAAAACAATCGTCGGCAAGGTTTGAATTGTTTTAAAAGATTCCCGTCTTGAATCAACATAGTTATCCACAAACCGTCCTTATTAGGACAAAGGCAAAATGGAAAAAGAATTTAATTAGAAAGTTTCTTTTATTAACTAGTATTAAGTTTGCGCTTGGTAATTCTGTACTTTTACCAGTGAATCATAAGAAAATGTTTTTCCAATCTACAAACCCGAAGGTTTTTGCAAATCCAAGAAAATCAGTGAATCTGGCAACTCTGCCACTAAGCGAAAGCTACACCAAAACGAATGATGAAAATATTTTCATTTATCGAACAAAAGGACGTACTTCCATCTGCATTGTAAAGTCAATAAATAGGAACAGCTTGATGAAAAGTGTGCTCATTCGGCGTGAGCTGCAAAAGGGGAAAGATCGTACGGATGTACGCAGTAAAAACAATCGTCTGCAAGGTTTGAATTGTTTTAAAAGATTCCCGTCTTGAATCAACATAGTTATCCACAAACCGTCCTTATTAGGACGAAGGCAAAATGGAAAAAGAATTTAATTAGAAAGTTTCTTTTATTAACTAGTATTAAGTTTGCGCTTGGTAATTCTATACTTTTACCAGTGAATCAGAAAATGTTTTTCTAATCTACAAACCCGAAGGTTTTTGCAAATCCTTCCAAAAAAATCAGTGAATGTGGCAACTCTACCACTAAGCGAAAGCTACACCAAAACGAATGATGAAAATATTTTCATTTATCGAACAAAAGGACGTCCTTCCATCTGCATTGTAAAGTCAATAAATAGGAACAGCTTGATGAAAAGTGTGCTCATTCGGCGTGAGCTGCGAAAGGGGAAAGATCGTACGGATGTACGCAGTAAAAACAATCGTCTGCAAGGTTTGAATTTTTTTAAAAGATTCCCGTCTTGAATCAACATAGTTATCCATAAACCGTCCTTATTAGGACAAAGGCAAAATGGAAAAAGAATTTAATTAGAAAGTTTCTTTTATTAACTAGTATTAAGTTTGCGCTTGGTAATTCTGTACTTTTACCAGTGAATCAGAAAATGTTTTTCTAATCTACAAACCCGAAGGTTTTTGCAAATCCTTCCAAAAAAATCAGTGAATGTGGCAACTCTACCACTAAGCGAAAGCTACACCAAAACGAATGATGAAAATATTTTCATTTATCGAACAAAAGGACGTCCTTCCATCTGCATTGTAAAGTCAATAAATAGGAACAGCTTGATGAAAAGTGTGCTCATTCGGCGTGAGCTGCGAAAGGGGAAAGATCGTACGGATGTACGCAGTAAAAACAATCGTCTGCAAGGTTTGAATTTTTTTAAAAGATTCCCGTCTTGAATCAACATAGTTATCCACAAACCGTCCTTATTAGGACAAAGGCAAAATGGAAAAAGAATTTAATTAGAAAGTTTCTTTTATTAACTAGTATTAAGTTTGCGCTTGGTAATTCTGTACTTTTACCAGTGAATCATAAGAAAATGTTTTTCCAATCTACAAACCCGAAGGTTTTTGCAAATCCTTCCAAGAAAATCAGTGAATCTGGCAACTCTGCCACGAATGATGAAAATATTTTCATTTATCGAACAAAAGGACGTCCTTCCATCTGCATTGTAAAGTCAATAAATAGGAACAGCTTGATGAAAATCGTGCTCATTCGGTGTGAGCTGCGAAAGGGGAAAGATCGTACGGATGTACGCAGTAAAAACAATCGTCGGCAAGGTTTGAATTGTTTTAAAAGATTCCCGTCTTGAATCAACATAGTTATCCACAAACCGTCCTTATTAGGACAAAGGCAAAATGGAAAAAGAATTTAATTAGAAAGTTTCTTTTATTAACTAGTATTAAGTTTGCGCTTGGTAATTCTGTACTTTTACCAGTGAATCATAAGAAAATGTTTTTCCAATCTACAAACCCGAAGGTTTTTGCAAATCCAAGAAAATCAGTGAATCTGGCAACTCTGCCACTAAGCGAAAACGAATGATGAAAATATTTTCATTTATCGAACAAAAGGACGTCCTTCCATCTGCATTGTAAAGTCAATAAATAGGAACAGCTTGATGAAAAGTGTGCTCATTCGGCGTGAGCTGCAAAAGGGGAAAGATCGTACGGATGTACGCAGTAAAAACAATCGTCTGCAAGGTTTGAATTGTTTTAAAAGATTCCCGTCTTGAATCAACATAGTTATCCACAAACCGTCCTTATTAGGACAAAGGCAAAATGGAAAAAGAATTTAATTAGAAAGTTTCTTTTATTAACAAGTATTAAGTTTGCGCTTGGTAATTCTGTACTTTTACCAGTGAATCAGAAAATGTTTTTCTAATCTACAAACCCGAAGGTTTTTGCAAATCCTTCCAAAAAAATCAGTGAATGTGGCAACTCTACCACTAAGCGAAAGCTACATCAAAACAAATGATGAAAATATTTTCATTTATCGAACAAAAGGACGTCCTTCCATCTGCATTGTAAAGTCAATAAATAGGAACACCATGATGAAAATCGTGCTCATTCGGTGTGAGCTGCGAAAGGGGAAAGATCGTACGGATGTACGCAGTAAAAACAATCGTCGGCAAGGTTTGATTTGTTTTAAAAGATTCCCGTCTTGAATCAACATAGTTATCCACAAACCGTCCTTATTAGGACAAAGGCAAAATGGAAAAAGATGGGTTGGTAATGTATATGACATAACAGGGGTGTCGTGACCACACTTCGAAGCTATTTCAAATCTTGAAAAGCATAAATTGACATAATTTCAATGCTTGTTCCTTTATGAATGAAATGACAAATTTTCAGGTCAACGCGGCAATAACTTTGCAATTTATAGAACAATTTTATATTTTTAGTTATCATATATTAACTGTCATCTCTTCCAAACAACTTAACCCTCTGCTGCCAACCACGTGGTTGTGCAGGGTTAAGGAGAATCATTGTAAAATGTCCAATACATAATTTTATGTTGTTACCTCCACTAAAACCACTTCAGAACGCTCCCACCTGTCATACATGTACATTGTCTGCATGTTGAAATCATTATATGAAATTATTGACCTGTATTCAACGCGGAGAACTCGGTAATAAAATTGTTTTGCTGAATATACTAACGAACGGGATCCCCAGGAAAATTTCGCTGAGCCCGGTGAATCGAACTTAATGCGCAAAATTTAGCCATTTGAAGGAGATACAAGCAGAATTTTAAGAATATGAGCATCACGGTTATGTCCCGGACATTACCCGCCCCTAGTTTTTCGCTAAGCGTGTTCATTTCTGTACGGAAAAGATTCCGATGGCTGTTTCGAGAGATTTTAACATTGATATTTCAAAGCAAGAAAATTGTTCATTTCATGAATGAATGTCTCAACGAGCTTAGAATCCAGCGCATCCCCTATCAACGCAGACGCCAACAACAAAGGTTCTTTTCAGAACCACCATAATTATTATAAAGAATAACTTGAAACATTCCCACATATTTCATTGAGTATCATTCGATTTGAATTACAAGTCAAACGAGTAGTCACGACACTCCGGTTATGTCCTAGACATTACCCACCCATCTTTTTTTAATCGATTTGAAGTTTATATTTTACTCAAATTTCCAACGCGACTGAGAACTAAGAAATCAACGCTTTTTCTTGAAAAGGGTGATACTAGCAGTGACACTAGAGGGATTCCATGAGAAACCGGCCGACCGCAAAATATGACCATCGTCGATTCGAACGAAACTTTGCAGGTGTGTTCGCTGTATGAATCTCCATGATATTCCCTGGCAATTGGAATATTTTGATACAAGAGTAATTTTTCAAAAGGGCGTAAACGTTTCTACGTGCATGAATTTCAAATTTTTTTTGTTGAATACTTCTGTCCGAAAAAAATATACACTGAAAAAAATGTTGTGTCATTTTTCAAAAAAACAAAAATTTTTGATAAAAATTTAAATTGCGAAAAAACCCATTTTTTTTTTATATTTTGTTACCAAAAACCTAAAGAGAAAAGAAACATTTAGATTGTGATTGCATGATGGAGAAAAAATCGGTAAAAAAGTTTTTCTAACAATAACTTCGTACATGTTTTTAAATTTCATATTAATTGACATACAAAATTGTAATTTTATTACAGAATATAATTCTGCGGGCCATGGACTGCTGTCGTTGCAAAGAACGGGCTCATTGTAGAAATAAAGCACGATGTGCAAAATGTCGCTTGTTAAATCCGAATCATAGACAAAGATTTATTGATATTGTTTCCATATACATCGCACCTCAGCTGGTTCTAGAAGACTTCAACTCCCCCGCTATGTCATGGGGTTGTCTTCATTCTGATAACCTATCTATCTTACTGCGTAATATTCGCGACAATTTCAAGATGACCATCCTGAATATAGTGGAAATGAAACGAATGCCTACAAGCGCGGCCAAGCACGTTAGATTTATCGTATGACTCTACCTCGTTAATGTGCTCTTTGATCGAAAGAGCAACGCGTTCACTATATCCGAAACAATCGAATCAAAATAAGAAATTCCTCTGGTGTAAGTGTCCAACGTTTTGACTGGCTGGTTTGTCTACACTGCGATTAAAGGTCAGACGAAACGAATATCTGGCGCTAACAACCGTGGACGTTGTTAGCGCCGTCCCACTCCGTTATTGTCAGAGAGTGCTCAGAATTGAATGCGCAATGGTCCTATGAGAACTTTTTGAGCGTCGGATCGCCCGAAAAATTTTCGAATACTCGCGACGTTAGAAACGAAAATAAAAACTTGATGAAAACTGAAAAACGCTTTTAATCCACCTAACAGTGTGATGAGACATTTCTTATAACTCTTATCACTCTCTTCGGATACTATATCATTTGAGAACATTTAGAACTTGATGCTTCGCGATGTTTTTGATAACACATACTAC
Source organism: Topomyia yanbarensis (assembly GCF_030247195.1). NCBI lineage: Eukaryota > Metazoa > Arthropoda > Insecta > Diptera > Culicidae > Topomyia > Topomyia yanbarensis. Next base: position 193,939,164 of record NC_080672.1, on the reverse strand, counting down.
ATGGGATAGTGGCAGGACTCAGAGAATCGCTCAAATCAGTATAGGACAACATCAGTGCTAGAAATCTCAAACCAAATCAATGGGAAAGCGAAAAAATGGCCCATAAAATAGACATACAAACGAATTATTGCTGATGCTCTGTTAATAAAATATCTAAATTCCTCAATCAATCCATTGTGGTGGGAAAACTGAATTTTCCTAAAGGGGTTATATATTGTACTGAGTCAAAAAAATCGAATTTTTTTTAATCGATTTGAAGTTTATATTTTATTCAAATTTCCAACGCGACTGAGAACTAAGAAATCAACGCTTTTTCTTGAAAAGGGTGATACTAGCAGTGACACTAGAGGGATTCCATGAGAAACCGGCCGACCGCAAAATATGACCATCGTCGATTCGAACGAAACTTTGCAGGTGTGTTCGCTGTATGAATCTCCATGATATTCCCTGGCAATTGGAATATTTTGATACAAGAGTAATTTTTCAAAAGGGCGTAAACGTTTCTACGTGCATGAATTTCAAATTTTTTTTGTTGAATACTTCTGTCCGAAAAAAATATACACTGAAATGAATCATTTTTCAAAAAAACAAATTTATGATAAAAATTTAAATTGCGAAAAAACCCATTTTTTTTTTTTATATTTTGTTACCAAAAACCTAAGGAGAAAAGAAACATTTAGATTGTGATTGCATGATGGAGAAAAAAACGGTAAAAAAGTTTTTCTAACAATAACTTCGTACATGTTTTTAAATTTCATATTAATTGACATACAAAATTGTAATTTTATTACAGAATATAATTCTAAGCACCATTTAAAATCAAAATGCATTTAACAAAAATCTTCCAAAATGCGTTACTTTTTGAGATATTCGAAATTGTGCTACTTCAAAAACAATTAATTCGTGTAATTGAGCTCTTTTTAAAAGTTATTCGCTTTACCCCATCAAAAAATGTCAAAAATTTAATGTTTATCGTTTTAAAGACGTAAAAGCAACCTTTTTAGTGTATTTGGATCATGGAGAAGCTTTCAATAAAAAAGTTTTCCTAACAACAACTTTTGACATTTTTTTTATAATTCTCACTATTTGCAGTCAAAAATACAATTTTTTTTTGAATATGATTCTACACGCCATTCTAAATCGAAATGCTCTTAAAAAAAATTCTAAAATGTAGTAGTTCTCGATATATTTTAACTTTTGTTTTAACAACACAATTATTTTGTTTTATTACGACCTTTTCATAAGTTAGTCGCGTTTCTCCATCAACAATAATAGGTTTTTCAAAAGGCCCGTAAACTTTCGTGCAACTTTCTCTTTGACATCAAGTTGATATTGTAAACCATTTGAAAGTTACATGAAAGCAACCAAAATATATTTCAACCATAGGGTCTGTTGATTAAACTATATAGCTGAATCATATGTTGGTTGTTTTCATGTAACTTTAAAATGTTTCACAATATCGCCTTGATGTCAAAGAGAAAGTTGCAGGAAAGTTTATGGGCCTTTTGAAAAACCTATTATTGTTGATGAAGTAACGCGACTAACTTATGAAAAGGTCGTAATAAAACAAAATAATTGTGTTGCTAAAACAAAAGTTAAAATATCTCGAGAACTACCACATTTTAGAAATTTTTTGTTAAGAGCATTTCGATTTAAAATGGCGTGTAGAATCATATTCAAAAAGAAAATTGTATTTTTGACTGCAAATAGTAAGGATTATAAAAAAATGTCAAAAGTTGTTGTTAGGAAAAATTTTTTATTGAAAGCTTCTCCAGGATCCAAATACACTAAAAAAGTTGCTTTTACGTTTTTAAAACGATATTAAATTTTTGACATTTTTGATGGGGTAACGCGAATAACTTTTAAAAAGAGCATAATTACACGAATTAATTGTTTTTGAAGTAGCAAAATTTCAAATATCTCGAAAACTATCACATTTTGGAAGATTTTTGTTAAATGTATTTTGATTTTAAATGGTGCTTAGAATTATATTCTGTAACAGAATTACAATTTTGTATGTCTATTCTTCTGAAATTTAAAAACATGTACGAAGTTATTGTTAGGAAAACTTTTTCACCGATTTTTTCTCCATCATGCAATCAGATTCAAAATGTTTCTTTTCTCTTTAGGTTTTTGGTAACAAAATATAAAAAATTTAAAAAAATGTGTTTTTTCGCAATTTAAATTTTTATCATAAATTGTTGTTTTTTGAAAAATGACACAACATTTTTTTCAGTGTATATTTTTTCAGACAAAAAGTATTCATTCCCTGTAACTCGTTCTCAGATAGTTTTGCTGTATAAAATACAGTAATCGAACAAAAAAAAATTGAAATTCATACACGTAGAAACGTTTACGCCCTTTTGAAAAGTTGCTCTTGAGTCAAAATAATCTTATTACCTGTGGAAAATATTTGGTCTTGCATGACGGTGAAACGTGTAAAGTTTCATTGGAATCTAAGATGGTCGGTCACGATTTTAAAGATTTTCGGACGGATCTTCGTGGAATTTCTCACCATTCAAAGAAAATCATCAGTGAATATTTCCAGACTTGGTTTTATTTCTTATTTAAGAACTATTGTGTTTTTTACATCCTAGATTGCATGATTCAGTAATCGAAACCCAAAACTTCATAAAGTATTTGAAATTATTAAATTAAAATTTGTTTTTGCTATTGAAATTGACAAAATGATAGTATCGCTCCTTTGGCGATTGTTTACTTTTTCGGTCCCACCTGTCATCATTCAAGTATCGCCCTTACGTTTTTTTACAATAACTACCGTTTTACACCATCGATTTCGTCCGGGTTTTTTCAATAGCGACCATTGTTACTATTTGCAGCTGGTATCAGCTTGATAATCCTAAAAAAACGAAAAAAAACAGTTTCGTCTCTAAACTTCTAGCAAAAAAGTATCGCCCTGTTTGTTTGCATGGAGCGTGGAAGGTGAAACTTTAAATAAACAAACAAAAATACAGTTTCGCCCGTTGTATTTTTTGCTGTAGTTTAAGAAAGCAATATCGTAGAATCCAAATTTTTAGTTTAATTTGGTGCGTTTCAAAGCTCTCATTCGAATGTATGAAAAAAAGCCTTATGTTTACATTTGTAAGTATCGCCCTTTTCACAAAAAAGCGTTGAAATGAATTGGAGCACCTCCTGATATCACGCTATCTCTTAAGTGCATGCGTGCATGGTTCCAAATTTTACTTCGACATCGACTTTTTCTAAAGGTTACTTCCCAGTAGTATCCTTGATTTGAATTATTATCGCTAATCCTAATCCCAAAGAACAAATAAAAACCTCTCGAAAACGAACCGTTTGGGAAAATCATCATCATTACTGGAATTTTCATTTTCACGAAACTTTTCGACAACCTTCCGTCACTTGCGTTAATGCACTGGGTGCACAGTGCTCTGAAAATCTAGCAAAATCGTCTTAGGGCACCAGCGGGTCTAATTCAGAGCTATCTGCGCGGCGAGTTAAATCTGTAAAGAATACTAAAAATTAATTTCTATTCCAAAATTTTCAGTTCAGCAATTCGAGAAAAATCACGGTTAAAAATAAAACTATTAAAAAATTCAAATAGTTTATAATTTTCACATACTTATTAGGAAAAATTGTTTAATAAGCTTTCGTAATATTGTGTAGGAAAAAAGCTGAAAATTTCAGTATTTTCTCTATCTGCAACATATAAACCCTTAAGTATACCAATTAATTGGTATATGAATTGGCATAGGTTCGCCAAATTTTGGAAGAAGTCTATAAAATAACCCCTTGAAAACTACCTAAAAATTGTTGTAGTTCGATGCAATAAAAAAATCTACAAAAATGAAATGTACCTATTACTGTGAAAGACAGTGAATAATACATACAATAAAGACCCATTTTTATCAGTCTCATGGTGTATTTTAGGCTGACAAAATGGGGACATTGACTAAATCGGGCAATTTTTTTCTTTATAATAAACTGAAGCTGTTAAAATATTCTTCCCGTCCATTGATGTAGTCTGATAACTATTTCTGATTATGATGAACTTTTTATTTTTGCATATTTCCATCTTCATGATAAAGAAAACATGCTCAAGAAAGGATTTACTCGAATTCAGTCTTGTTCGTCTGCTAGATCGCATCAAACATATGTTCATATTTGAGTGATAAAATTGGGGTTTCAATGTGTTATAATAGATATTCAGCATTCGAAGAAGTTTCTTGTAAAAGAGCGTAGAACGACTTTGTTTCTACTTACTTGAAGTCAGCAGCGTAGCCAGAAATTCGATTTGTTGGGGGTTTGGTGAAAATCGATCTTACTGTCCAAACGGAATAATTCCGAAACCGTAATTTTTGAACTTTTAAAATCATGCAGAATTAATTTTTCGGAAAATAGTAACAAAGTTCGTGTCTTTAGCGAATTTTTTGAAACTTTATTGTAGAGATGAATATTAACTTGAGTAAATTCGCCATAAATACTTCTTGGACGATATACCGTCAAAATAATTTTATCAAATGATGCGCTGTTTAACGTTTGTAAAACTCATCGAAGATACTAAACCTCCGAAATTTGCGGTTTCAAAATGATGTTATCTTGACCTTAAATTACTGTTTTTGAACATTTGACCTATACATATAATAGGTCATACAACAAAAATCAAATGCTCATCAAAATCGATCAGGATCTGCTAGAGTCGATTGGAAATCGTCATTTTTCATAAATTTCTCTTTACATTCGGAAAGTGTTATCCTCGTTATTAATCATATTACGTTTTCGTATCAACTCGACGCATTCCCAAAATAAAAACCTGTTTTAATCCACCTAGTGGTGCAATTGTGCTTTTCTCATTTGTCCAGACTACGATTCCATGGCTGGTTATGTTCAATACTATGGTGGAAATGAATATTACATGGTCAGTACGCTTTGCACATACATACAATGGATCGACAGCCACGATCTTGAGATACTTTGTGATACTGAAACATCGCTTGAAACCAGCGGCGGATCATGAAGAAAGATCCGGAAGGTCCGGGTCCTGCCGAAAATTTTCAACTTGTTAAGAAATTTTAAACTAGTTTTAATTTTAAAGTAGCAACCCCTCACTGCATACTCCCTCCGGGCCGGTATGATTGACGATTTTTAGAGTGATTGCATAACCTTTCTATATGAGAAAGGCAAAAATGTACCAAGGTCCAAAAAAGTCATTTTTCGCCAAACATTATTTTTTTCGAGTTTACATCAAATCTCAATGTTGTATTGTGTTAAACCCCAAAACCTTCTCTTGGCTACGCCGTTGCTTGGAGTTATTTATTTCGCTTTTCATTTTCCGATATGTTTCAGATCGATCCGATGTTTGTAAGTTAGAAAAATTGCAGTTAGAAGGTTCGCACAAATGAACATTTTTGCACTGATAAGTTATCAAGTTCCTTCTAGACACCTTGGAAGTGTTCGGTGATTATTTCTAGCGGTTGTAGATAGAAAAATGAAATAAAAAATCGTTTTATCGAAATAATGTTTGGGTTATTTCAATGGATTATTATTATTATTATTATTATTATTATTATTATTATTATTATTATTATTATTATTATTATTATTATTATTATTATTATTATTATTATTATTATTATTATTATTATTATTATTATTATTATTATTATTATTATTATTATTATTATTATTATTATTATTATTATTATTATTATTATTATTATTATTATTATTATTATTATTATTATTATTATTATTATTATTATTATTATTATTATTATTATTATTCATTCGAGTTGGAAACACCGTGCCGTACGGTATCAACAACGCGCATACGGGAATAAAACACAGTGTTTTTTCAGTGTTTTTCGCGCTATTCGCGGTCTAATTGCTGACATATAGCTGAGTGACGTGATTCTCCAGTGATTAACGTTGAAAGAATTGTGAAAATCGGTGAAGAAACGGCTAAATTAAGTGGTTTTTAGTTTTTACCCACGCGGTACTAAGGCATAAATAAACAGCCATCGCAGTGCTACCTACTGGGCCGACCGGCCCGTGTCATTCACTCGCTGTGGATGCCGGTCGCGTGTGTGACGGTGTGCTGAACGGGGGATATTCTTGAAGCCGTAAAAAAGTGAAAAGTTTTTAAAAAATATTGAAATTTTTTTTGACGTTGGATTTGGTGGTATTTGAGATACCAATACAGTGTGCATCAATATTAGTACGGTACAGTGTGTGTCAAAAGTGTTGGAACGGCACAAAACTCAAAATCGTCAAAGTGCGTTTTCTTGCTCGTATTACTATCTAGTGGCTGCGTAGAAGCTAGTAAGCGAGCAGATTCATCACTGCGCACCTACAGTGTGTCCCAAAATTGTGGGAACACTTGTAAACCCTCGACGTTGAGGGGGCAATTAAGGTAGGATCTTTCTTTTTTTTGCCTTTTTGTCTATTTGGGGGTGGTATCGGGTGACCGTGCCAAAGAGTATTTTCCAACGTCTGGTGGTGTAATCCAAGATGGCGGCCGCTAGTAGCGGTGATCCGGGTGGGTCGAGAACGAGAAGACTACCAGAGTACATGGACCCGACGAACAAATTTGGTGAACTGACATTCCTGCAGCTGACAGGTAAAGACGGTGTACCATTGCCAAGAAACCCGTTTATCATTGGAAAATCGGTTGAGGCTGCCGCTGGAGGTCCAATTGAAGGTGCGAATACCGAAGCTCAGGGGACACGGTATACCCTTCGAGTTCGGAACCCAACCCAAGTTGCCAAACCTATGAAAATGACCAAGCTCATGGACGGTACTGATGTTGTGGTTGAATCCCATCCGAATCTGAACGTAAGCAGATGCGTTATTTCCTGCTACGATCTGATTCACTTGGAAGAGAAGGAAGTCTTACAAGAAATTCTAAGCCAGGGAGTGATTCGTGTGCAGCGAATTACACGTAAAGAAGCCGAAAACAGAGTGAATACGCCAGCACTCATCTTGACTTTCTGCAAGACCACATACCCGGAATACATGAAGATCGGTTTGCTTCGCGTCCCAACTCGCCCGTACTTCCCAAACCCGATGCTCTGCTATGGTTGCTTTAAATACGGCCATACGCGTGTTCGCTGTCCTGGCCCGCAACGTTGTCCTAACTGCTCTGGAGAACATCAAAGCGAAGAAAAATGTCGAGCACCCCAGTTTTATCTAAATTGTAAAGGAGATCACCAACCAACAAACCGCCAATGTCCAAATTACAAAAAAGAAGTAGAGGTCATCAGCCAGGTCAGGATGAGCAGATCGTTAAACTTCTGGCAGAGAACAAACGCAAAGACGAAAAAATAGCGCAAATGATGGCGTACATCAAACAACAATCCGCAAATCACGAAAAACCACAGCACAGCAAAGAACAGAAGCAAACGAACCAGCCAATCGGGCCTATTACGAGATCCAGGAACAACTCACCAGCGACTAATAATGATTCGAAACGAGGTAGACCGCAGAAACAACATACCCCGCTCAGCAAACCCACGACAACCTCACCGGATAACTTGAGCCCACCACCAAAAAGAACCGCTACCACTACCACCAACGAAACCATGGGTTATTTTGACGATGATATTGAGATTACCGAGACGCCTCCTAGCCAGCCTCTTCGATAATTGTCATTTTCATCAACGTCTGGATACCAACGACATCCCACGCACGAATATTGACTACGAGATGGATCGGTTTGGAAGAGAGGAAAGTGTAGTACTCCTTCCAATGCAAGCACAGCAGGATGAAGAAACTATCCGGGCCGTCATACCCCAACCCGTTGATAGTGAATTCACCTCTGTGGCCGATAGGAACACCGATTTTACCACTTCAACTAACAAATCTACAAATCAGAGCAACCCGATCGTCATCTACGAGAAAACGAGCATAACTACACAAAGTCTATCCCCAGTGCCGACCGCAGTCGGTGTTCGTGAGCATAATAGTGTAGTTTGTACGACAGCGGTTGGCACTGTGGGGCTGGACCTTCCCCAGGTCAGTTCGGAAGTCGTCAATCCCCTCGCAGGTACTGCTTGTTTTGATGTTCTTTCAGGTTTGAAGGACAACATCGAGGATACGCTCCTTCCACATCACCACTTGCTATCGCCCGGAGAAGGCCCATCGAGATCATCACTTCGAGATAGAACAGCTATAACAACGAAAACTACACAAAGTCTTTCCCCAGTGCCGGTCGCTGTCGGTAGTTTTGGAAGTAATCGTGTAGTAGTTTCGACAGCGGCTGGCACTGTGGGGCTAGACATCCCACAGGTCAGTCCATCTTCAATTTATCTCCGAACGAATTCTGTTGCGGCTTCTACCGTTACAGATGCGACCAGCAGTAACCGGTTTGGGGAAGAAGAGAAGAAAGTAGCTTCCCCACTTCATCATGAAGGGATCGACCGGGGGGAAGAGGACTGTCCCTACTTCCCAGATATACAGTCCTCGCAATTCTCCTCCTGGCTTTCCGCCGGCGAAGATACACCGCAACAACAGCAGAAGCATCAGAGCACCGATATCCCGGTTGAAATCAGCGCAACCACGTCCCGGTACCAACGAAACACACCGGCGAGAACCCGCAGGCAATCACCTTCGCTATCAACATCGTCTTCGTCAGCGACTTTCGCCAATCGAGACAGCAGATGCTTCGCCCTTCAATGGAACATCCGGGGCCTGCGAACCAACATCAGCGAGCTTAAACAGATGATCTGCGAATACGGACCGAGTCTGATAGCGCTACAGGAAACAAAAGTGAACAACCGAGTAGTTCCAGCAGATTTCATCGGTAACAACTATACTCTGCTGCTGAAAACTGGTAGCTGTCGATACTGGCAACAAGGAGTAGGTCTTGCCATTCGGGATGGTGTACCCTTCGAACGAATCGATGTCGACGATAATATACAGACAATCGCAGTTCGGATCCAACTGCCACAACAAATGACGGTGGTATCGATCTACGTCCCTCCCAATACTCAACAGTGTCAAGAACAGCTGGGTGACTTCCTCGAAACGCTTCCACGTCCAGTGCTGGTACTAGGCGACTTTAACGCGCACCATATTTGCTGGGTTTCTACGAAATCTACCACACTAGGCCACTTCATCGCCGAAAAAACGCTATCGGAACGATTACTCATCCTCAACGACGGATCGCACACTCGAATTGATCCAGCTACCGGTATTACTTCGGCCATTGACCTCTCGATCTGCTCAGAATCGGTGGCTTCGAAATTTGTTTGGCGAATACTTCCGGACACCCACAGCAGTGATCACTTTCCCATTCTCGTTTCCATTCCCGGACTGTCAACTATCCCAACGAAAAGACAGAAATGGATTTACGACCAAGCAGATTGGACAACCTACGAGCGATTGACCGCCAACGCTATTCGACCGGGCGTCGAAATATCAATCGACTGTTTCGTTGACCGGTTGATTAGAGCAGCAAACACCGCGATACCTCGCACTACCGGCAGAGTTGGCCCCAAAGCGGTTCCGTGGTGGTGTCCGGAGGTGAAAGCAGCTATCAAAAATCGGAGAAAAGCACTTAGAGCACTGAAGCGTATACCAGCAGAGGACCCACGAAAAGCGGATGCACTAAAAAACTTCCAGGAATCACGGGCAGCAGTAAGAAAGTCTATCCATGACGCTAAGAAAAAATCATGGGAAGACTTCGTCGCGAAGATATCTCCAAGTTCAACTACGTCGGAGATGTGGCAGACAGTGAACACGTTGAGAGGAAAACGCCAACACCGCCCAACTGTCATCAAGCGGTCCGATGGTTACACGGATAAGCCAGAAGAAATAGCTGAAGAACTGGCGCAACACTACAGCGAAAGATCCGCAACCTCCAGCTATTCGTCGTTGTTCCAGAGGGAGAAAGAAAAGGCCGAACGAAACCGCATAAACTTCTCGCCAGATAGCGATGATATTTACAATTCGGACTTCACCCTGAATGAGTTGCTGTGGGCACTGGACAGAGGAAGAAGTTGCTCTTCAGGACCGGACTGCATCGGCTATCCAATGCTTCAGCGACTGCCATTGTCTGTGAAAACTGCCATGTTGGAACTTTTTAACAGAATATGGCGCAGTGGCGTATTCCCACCCTGTTGGCGAACCGGAATCATCGTACCAATTCCAAAGCCAAGCTCGGATGACGCGGTCCAGCTTCATTCTGCCCAATAACGTTAACTAGTTGTATGGCGAAGGTGTTCGAGCGAATTGTCAACCGACGGTTAACCACCGAACTTGAGTCGAACGGGCGTCTCGACAAACGACAACATGCCTTCAGATCTGGTCGGGGTACTGACACATAGTTTGCGGAGTTGGAGAGGTCATTACCCGATCGTGACGAGCACTGTCTGATAGCGTCGCTAGACTTGGCCAAGGCGTACGACACCACCTGGAGATATGGCATCCTACGAACACTGCAGAAATGGCAAATACGCGGAAGGATGATAAACATCGTCAACAGTTTTCTGGCAGAGAGAACGTTCCAAGTCGACGTAGAGGGGCATTTGTCGCCAGCACATCCGCTGGAAAATGGTGTGCCGCAGGGCTCAGTGCTCTCCGTGACACTATTTCTCGTGGCTATCCAACCCATCTTCCGCGTGGTCCCGAACTCCGTACAAGTGTTGCTGTACGCCGATGATATTCTGCTTCTTGTGTGGGGAAAGAAAGAACAGTCGCTCCTTCGGAAACTTCAGGCCGCAGTAAAAGCCGTCGATAAATGGTCGAGAAGTGTTGGATTTACGATATCTGCAACGAAATCCAGCTGAGAACTCTCGGTGTCACTCTCGACCGATCACTCAACTTTAAAGCGCATTGTAAAATGACAAAGAAGACGTGTGAATCCAGGCTGCGCATCTTGAAGATGATCGGTGCCAAGCTACCCCGTGGTCAACGCGCTTCTTTACTGCAAATCGGGTCCGCAATTGTTACCTCGCGACTCCTCTACGGTATGGGACTTGTAAGCAGAGGAGGAGATGCCGTCACCCAAACGCTCGCTCCTACATACAACAGGATGGTAAGGTTTACATCCGGTGCATACGTCACGGGCCCAATCGTAGCCATTATGGCAGAAGCTGGAACCCTACCATTCGACCTACTCGTTCTTCAAAATATAGCCCGGTTGGCCATCCATACGCTGGAAAAAAGCAAGGATAATGCCGATCTCCCCCTGGTACATCGAACGTCTGACAGAGGTGATCGGAATCCCTCTTCCAGATATTTGCACTCGTACACGTTTAGCTGCACGAAGATGGTACGAACCCAAGCCCCAGATCGTGTGGGACATAAAGAGACGTGTGAAAGCTGGTGACCCCTCGGAAATTGTTCGGCCTGCTTTTCAGGAGCTCCTAGCAGGTCGTTTCAACCGTTCAACTATCGTCTACACGGATGGTTCGAAAGACGACAATGCGGTAGGTGGGGGAGTGTATGGAGAATACTTCCAACAATCGGTTGGTCTTCCATCGTCATGCAGCGTCTTCTCGGCAGAAGCGTTTGCAATCAAAACAGCGCTAGCAACACATAACTCGGTCAGTGATTTGGTGGTTATGTCTGACTCGGCCAGTTGCTTATCGGCATTAGAAGCTGGCACATCGCAACACCCGTGGATTCAGCAGATTGAAAACATGCTACGAGGCCGTCCAATCAAGCTGTGCTGGATTCCGGGTCATGCTGGTATCCATGGCAACGAAGAGGCAGACCGCCTCGCTGGAGAAGCCAGGGGTAATGCCTCTTTGCAAATAGCCGTTCCGGGAGCAGACGCGAACAACCGAATGAAAACAGCTATCCGAAATCAATGGTTCCGTCGATGGTCTGCGTCCACTGAAGTAAAACTTCGCGAAGTTAAGTTCGACACAGGGAAGTGGACTGACCGCGAGAATTCGGCCGAACAGCGAGTGCTTACCCGGCTTCGAATAGGGCATACCCGGCTAACACACGACTTTCTGCTTAAGAAAACTTCACCACCAGTGTGCGACTGCTGTGGGATCATTATAGATGTCCGCCATGTGATTCTCCACTGCAGAAAGTACGACGACGTTAGAAGGAAGCACGACATCGAGTCGACTAGTCTGCGAGCGGCTCTGTGCAACGACCATAAAAATGAGGAGAGTATGGTAAAATTCCTCAAGGAAACTAACTTGTTCAATATGTTGTAACTTGTATTTTGAATTGTAACTGATAATTGACAACCGCATTGAAACATTTTTCAGGTAAAATATTTTTCTTTCGACACGAATGCACCACTTCTTGGTGTAAAGTGTCGTTAATAAACAACAACAACAACAACAACAACAACAACAACAACAACAACAACAACAACAACAACAACAATTATTATTATTATTATTATTATTATTATTATTATTATTATTATTATTATTATTATTATTATTATTATTATTATTATTATTATTATTATTATTATTATTATTATTATTATTATTATTATTATTATTATTATTATTATTATTATTATTATTATTATTATTATTATTATTATTATTATTATTATTATTATTATTATTATTATTATTATTATTATTATTATTATTATTGCATCTGAGTTGGAAACGCCGTTCCGTACGGTACATACAACGCGCATTCGTAAATTTCATACCGTGTTTTTCCGTGTTTTTCGCGATAACCGCGGTCCAATTTACGACAAATAGACGAGTGAAGTGGTTCTAGAGTGGTGAATAGTGAAAGATTGACGCAAATCGGTGAAGAAACGGTTGAAAAAAGTGAATTTTTAGTTTTGCCCACGCGGTGCTATAGTTGAATATAGTACAGTGCGGATCAAAAAATTTGGACGTTACAGTGCGTGCCAAAAAAGTTTGAACAATAAAAAGGGCGAAATTTATCAAGTGCGTTTTTTTTTCTTGGCGAAATTCATTCAGTTCGCTTATCTTGGCTGTGTAGAAGTGGAAAACAATCAGTAGCGATACTGCTCACCTACATTGTGTCCCAGAAGTGTGGGAACACTTCGAAAAAGTCGACGTTGAAGTGGTAAATAAGGTAAGATATTTCCTTTTCTTCAGCTTTTTGTCCATTTGGGGTTGGTATCGGGTGACCGTGCCACATAGTAGTTTCCAACGTCTGGTGGCGTAAGCCAAGATGGCGGCTGCTAGTAGCGGTGATCCGGGAGGGTCAAGTCAAAGAAGATTGCCGGTATACATGGATCCGACGAACAAATTCGGCGAATTGACGTTCCTGCAGCTGACAGGTAAAGACGGTGTACCTTTGCCAAGAAACCCGTTCGTCATTGGTAAATCGGTGGAGGTTGTCGCTGGAGGCCCAATTGAAGGTGCGAATACTGAAGCTCAAGGGACACGGTATACCCTTCGAGTTCGGAATCCAGTCCAAGTGGCCAAACTAATGAAAATGACCAAGCTAATTGACGGTACTGATGTTGTGGTTGAATCCCATCCGAATCTGAACGTAAGCAGATGCGTTATTTCCTGCTACGATCTGATTCACTTGGAAGAAAAGGAAGTCTTACAAGAAATTCTAAGCCAGGGAGTGATTCGTGTGCAGCGAATTACACGTAAAGAAGCCGAAAACAGAGTGAATACGCCAGCACTCATCTTGACTTTCTGCAAGACCACATACCCAGAATACATGAAGATCGGTTTGCTTCGCGTCCCAACTCGCCCGTACTTCCCAAACCCGATGCTCTGCTATGGTTGCTTTAAATACGGCCATACGCGTGTTCGCTGTCCTGGCCCGCAACGTTGTCCTAACTGCTCTGGAGAACATCAAAGCGAAGAAAAATGTCGAGCACCCCAGTTTTGCCTAAATTGTAAAGGAGATCACCAACCAACAAGCCGCCAATGTCCAAATTACAAAAAAGAAGTAGAGGTCATAAAAATAAACTTGACATTCCCGGAAGCGCGCAAACGAGCTGAACAGCAAAATCTTGGAAGTTACGCCCAGGCTGCAGCGCAATCAAGCGAGATCCTGAATAAATTGAAAGAACTGGAGCAGACAATGAAGAAGAAGGATGAGCAGATCGTTAAACTTCTGGCAGAGAACAAACGCAAGGACGAGAAAATTGAGCAAATGATGGCGTACATCAAACAACAGTCCGCCAGCCAAGAAAAACCACAGCACAGTAAAGAACAAAAACCAACGAATCAGACGGCTGGGCCAATAATAAGATCCAGGAACAGTTCACCAGCGATAAATGCGGATTCAAAACGAGGAAGATCACAGAAACAACACATCCCGTTCAGCAAACCAACGACAACCTCACCGGATAACTTGAGCCCACCACCAAAGAGAACCGCTGCCATTACCACCAACGAAACTATGGAATATTCAGACGATGAAATTGAGATTACCGAGACGCCTCCTAGCCAGCCTCTTCGATAATTCTCATTTCCATCAACGTTTGGATACCAACGACAACCCACGCACGAATACTGACCACGAGATAGATCGGTTTGGAAGAGAGGAAAGTGTAGTACTCCTTCCAACGCAAGCACAGCAGGATGAAGGAACTATCCGGGCCGTCATACCCCAACCCGTTGATAGTGAATTCACCTCTGTGGCCGATAGGAACACCGTTTTCACCACTACAACTTGTAAACGAGCAGACCAAAAACCCATGATCGACGAACAGAAGGAGATCAGCAGAACTACACAAAGTCTATCCCCAGTGCCGACCGCAGTCGGTGTTCGTGAGCATAATAGTGTAGTTTGTACGACAGCGGTTGGCACTGTGGGGCTGGACCTTCCTCAGGTCAGTTCCGAAATTGTCAATCCCCTTGCAGGTACTGCTTGTTCTGATGTTCTACCAGGTTTGACTGACAACATCGATGACACGCTCTTTCCGCATCACCACTCGCTGTCGCCCGGAGAAGGTCCATCGAGATATCCGTTTCGAGATGGAACAGCTGTCACCACAACAGTAGCGTCGAAGCAGACAACGAAAACTACACAAAGTCTTTCCCCAGTGCCGGTCGCTGTCGGCAATTCTGGAAGTAATCGTGTAGTAGTTTCGACAGCGGCTGGTACTGTGGGACTAGACGTCCCACAGGTCAGTCCATCTTCAATTTATCTCCGAACGAATTCTGTTGCGGTTTATCCCGTTACAGATATGACCAGCACGCATCGAACGAGTAACCGGTTTGGGGAAGAAGAGAAGAAAGTAGCTTCCCCACTTCATCATGAAGGGATCGACCGGGGGGAAGAGGACTGTCCCTACTTCCCAGATATACAGTCCTCGCAATTCTCCTCCTGGCTTTCCGCCGGCGAAGATACACCGCAACAACAGCAGAAGCATCAGAGCACCGATATCCCGGTTGAAATCAGCGCAACCACGTCCCGGTACCAACGAAACACACCGGCGAGAACCCGCAGGCAATCACCTTCGCTATCAACATCGTCTTCGTCAGCGACTTTCGCCAATCGAGACAGCAGATGCTTCGCCCTTCAATGGAACATCCGGGGCCTGCGAACCAACATCAGCGAGCTTAAACAGCTGATCTGCGAGTACGGACCGAGCCTGATATCGCTTCAGGAAACAAAAGTTGACAACCGAGTAGTCGCAGCAGATTTCATCGGCAACAACTACACTCTTTTGCTGAAAACTGGGAGTTGTCGATACTGGCAACAAGGAGTAGGTCTTGCCATTCGGGATGGTGTTCCATTTGAACGAATTGATATCGACGACAGTATACAAGCTATCGCAGTTCGGATCCAACTGCCACAACAAATGACGGTGGTGTCGATCTACGTCCCTCCCAATACTCAACAGTGTCAAGAACAGCTGGGTGACTTCCTCGAAAAACTTCCACGTCCAGTGCTGGTACTAGGCGACTTTAACGCGCACCATATTTGCTGGGGTTCTACGAAATCTACCGCACTAGGCCACTTCATCGCCGAAAAAACGCTATTGGAAAGATTACTCATCCTCAACGACGGCTCGCACACTCGGATTGACCCAGCTACCGGTATCACTTCGGCTATTGACCTCTCGATCTGCTCAGAATCGGTGGCTTCGAAATTTGTTTGGCGAACACTTCCGGACACCCACAGCAGTGATCACTTTCCCATTCTCGTTTCCATTCCCGGACTGTCGACTATCCCAACGAAAAGACAGAAATGGATTTACGACCAAGCAGATTGGACAACCTACGAGCGATTGACCGCCAACGCTATTCGACCGGGAGTCGAAATATCAATCGACTGTTTCGTTGACCGGTTGATTAGAGCAGCAAACACCGCGATACCTCGCACTACCGGCAGAGTCGGCCCCAAAGCGGTTCCGTGGTGGTGTCCGGAGGTGAAAGCAGCTATCAAAAATCGGAGAAAGAGCACTGAAGCGTATACCAGCAGAGGACCCACGAAAATCGGATGTACTGAAAAGCTTCCAGGAATCACGGGCAGCAGCAAGAAAGTCTATCCATGACGCCAAGAAAAAATCATGGGAAGACTTCGTCGCGAAGATATCTCCAAGTTCAATTACGTCGGAGATGTGGCAGACAGTGAACACGTTGAGAGGGAAACGCCAACACCGCCCAACTGTCATCAAGCGGTCCAACGGTTACACGGATAAGCCAGAAGAAATAGCTGAAGAACTGGCGCAACACTACAGCGAAAGATCCGCAACCTCCAGCTATTCGTCGTTGTTCCAGAGGGAGAAAGAAAAGGCCGAACGAAACCGCATAAACTTCTCGCCAGATAACGATGATATTTACAATTCGGACTTCACCATGAATGAGTTGCTGTGGGCACTGGACAGAGGAAGAAGTGGCTCTTCAGGACCGGACTGCATCGGCTATCCAATGCTTCAGCGACTGCCATTGTCTGTGAAAACTTCCATGTTGGAACTTTTCAACAGAATATGGCGCAGTGGCGTATTCCCACCCTGCTGGCGAACCGGAATCATCGTACCAATTCCAAAGCCAAGCTCGGATGACGCGGGTCCAGCTGCATTCCGTCCAATCACGTTAACTAGTTGTATGGCGAAGGTGTTCGAGCGAATTGTCAACCGACGTTTAACCACCGAGCTAGAGTCGAACGGGCGTCTCGACAAACGACAACATGCCTTCAGATCTGGTCGGGGTACTGACACATACTTTGCGGAGTTGGAGAGGTCATTACCCGACCGTGACGAGCACTGTCTGATAGCGTCGCTAGACTTGGCCAAGGCGTACGACACCACCTGGAGATATGGCATCCTACGAACACTGCAGAAATGGCAAATACGCGGAAGGATGATAAACATTGTCAACAGCTTTCTGGCAGAGAGAACGTTCCAGGTCAACGTAGAAGGGCATTTGTCGCCAGCACATCCGCTGGAAAATGGTGTGCCGCAGGGCTCAGTGCTCTCTGTGACACTATTTCTCGTGGCTATCCAACCCATCTTCCGCGTGGTCCCGAACTCCGTACAAGTGTTGCTGTACGCCGATGATATTCTGCTTCTTGTGTGGGGAAAGAAAGAACAGTCGCTCCTTCGGAAACTTCAGGCCGCAGTAGAAGCCGTCGATAAATGGTCGAGAAGTGTTGGATTTACGATATCTGCTACGAAATCCAGCATCTTCTATTGCAGCCCTAACGTACGCCGTGAACCCATGCAGGCGATAAAGGTAGATGGTGTAGCCGTTCCGACACAAACGCTGCTGAGAACGCTCGGTGTCACTCTCGATCGATCACTCAACTTTAAAGCGCATTGTAAAATGACGAAGAAGACGTGTGAATCAAGGCTGCGTATCTTGAAGATGATCGGTGCCAAGCTACCCCGTGGTCAACGCGCTTCTTTACTTCAAATTGGGTCCGCAATTGTTACCTCGCGACTCCTCTACGGTATGGGACTTGTAAGCAGAGGAGGAGACGCCGTCATCCAAACGCTCGCTCCTACATACAACAGGATGGTAAGGTTTGCATCCGGTGCATACGTCACGAGCCCAATCGTAGCCATAATGGCAGAAGCTGGAGCCCTACCATTCGACCTACTCGTTCTTCAAAATATAGCCCGGTTGGCCATCCATACGTTGGAAAAAAGCAAGGACAATGCCGATCTCCCCCTGGTACATCGAGCATCCGAACGTCTGACAGAGGTGATCGGAATCACTCTTCCAGCTATTTGCACTCGTACACGTTTAGCTGCACGAAGATGGTACGAACCCAAGCCCCAGATCGTGTGGGACATAAAAAGACGTGTGAAAGCTGGTGACCCCTCGGAAATTGTTCGGCCTGCTTTTCAGGAGCTCCTAGCAGGTCGTTTCAACCGCTCAACTATCGTCTACACGGATGGCTCGAAAGACGACAATGCAGTAGGTGTGGGAGTGTATGGAGAATACTTCCAACAATCGGTTGGCCTTCCATCGTCATGCAGCGTCTTCTCGGCAGAAGCGTTTGCAATCAAAACGGCGCTAGCAACACATAACACGGTCAGTGATTTGGTGGTTATGTCTGACTCGGCCAGTTGCTTATCGGCATTAGAAGCTTGCACATCGCAACACCCGTGGATTCAGCAGATTGAAAACATGCTACGAGGCCGTCCAATCAAGCTGTGCTGGATTCCGGGTCATGCTGGTATCCATGGCAACGAAGAGGCAGACCGCCTCGCTGGAGAAGCCAGAGGTAATACCCCTTTGCAAGTAGCCGTTCCGGGAGCAGACGCGAACAACCGAATGAAAACAGCTATCCGAAATCAATGGTTCCGTCGATGGTCTGCGTCCACTGAAGTAAAACTCCGCGAAGTTAAGTTCGACACAGGGAAGTGGACTGACTGCGAGAATTCGGCCGAACAGCGAGTGCTTACCCGGCTTCGAATAGGGCATACCCGGCTAACACATGACTTTCTGCTAAAGAAAACCTCACCACCAGTGTGCGACTGCTGTGGGATCGTTGTAGATGTCCGCCATGTGATCCTCCACTGCAGAAAGTACGACGACGTTAGAAGGAAGCACGATATCGAGTCGACTAGTCTGCGAGCAGCTCTGAGCAACGACAGGAAAAATGAGGAGAGTATGGTAAAATTCCTCAAGGAAACTAACTTGTTTAATATGTTGTAACTTGTATTTTGAATTGTAACTGATAACTGACAACCGCATTGAAACATTTTTCAGGTAAAATATTTTTCTTTCGACACGAATGCACCACTTCTGGGTGTAAAGTGTCGTTAATAAAAAACAACAACAACATTATTATTATTATTATTATTATTATTATTATTATTATTATTATTATTATTATTATTATTATTATTATTATTATTATTATTATTATTATTATTATTATTATTATTATTATTATTATTATTATTATTATTATTATTATTATTATTATTATTATTATTATTATTATTATTATTATTATTATTATTATTATTATTAGTTTGTCCGTTACATACACACACTCAGACACACACAGACATTGTCCCAAATCGTCGAGCTTAGTCGATTGGTACCGTAAACCGGGGTGACTTTGATCACCTCGAGTTGGAAACACCGTTCCGTACGGTCTAAACAGCGCGCGTTCTCGAATTTTACACGGTGTTTTTGGCGTGTTTTTCGCGATCGCCGCGATCCAATCAAGTGCAAAAAGACGAGTGAAGTGGTTCTTAAGTGACTAACAGCGAAAAATTGGTGCAAATCGGCGAAGAAACGGCTGAAATAAGTGCATTTTAGTTTACCCACGCGGCAATAAAAACAAAACAAACAGCCATCGCTGTGGCTGCCAGTGCGGTCGCCCGGCTAGTTTCATTCACTGGCTGTGCCGGCTGCGTGTGTGACGGTGACGGTGGGCTGGAAGCAAGTTTTTTTTTTTCAAGTTGGAAAATTGACGAAAAGTTTTAAAAAAAGAAAAATATTTTTTTTTCTTGCTGTGATCTGCCGAAGAGAGTGGTACAGTGTGAATTGGACGCCACAGTGCGTGCCAAAAGTATTGGAACGGCGAAAAAAGGAATAAATTGCAAAGTGTTTTTTTTGCGCGTTTTATTCATTAAAGGAAACGTAGAAGCGAAAAAGGTAGTTGCGATTCTGCTTACCTACAGTGTGTCCCAAAAGTGTGGGAACACTTCGAAAAAGTCGACGTTGAAGGGGCAAATAAGGTAAGATCTTTCCTTTTCTTCACCTTTATTGTCCATTTGGGGTTGGTATCGGATGACCGTGCCACAGCGTATTCTCCAACGTCTGGTGGCGTGATTCAAAATGGCGGCCGCTAGTAGCGGTGACCCGGGAGGGTCGCGAACGAGAAGACTACCAGAGTACATGGACCCTACGAACAAATTC
Source organism: Topomyia yanbarensis (assembly GCF_030247195.1). Taxonomy (NCBI): domain Eukaryota; kingdom Metazoa; phylum Arthropoda; class Insecta; order Diptera; family Culicidae; genus Topomyia; species Topomyia yanbarensis. The sequence continues at coordinate 193,918,927 of NC_080672.1, read as the reverse complement.
GGCGAATTGACGTTCCTGCAGTTAACCGGCAAAGACGGTGTACCATTGCCTAGAAACCCGTTCATCATCGGTAAATCGGTAGAGGTTGTCGCTGGAGGTCCAATCGAAGGTGCGAATACCGAAGCTCAAGGGACACGGTATACCCTTCGAGTTCGGAATCCTGCCCAAGTTGCTAAGTTGCAGAAAATGACCCAGCTCATTGACGGCACTGAAGTAGTGGTCGAAGCTCATCCGAATCTGAACGTAAGCAGATGCGTAATTTCCTGCTACGATCTGATTCAGATGGAAGAGAAGGATGTTTTACAAGAAATTATAAGCCAGGGAGTGATTCGTGTACAGCGAATTACAAGAAAGGAAGCTGAGAAGAGAGTGAATACGCCAGCGCTAATCTTGACCTTCTGTAAAACCACATACCCGGAATACATAAAGATCGGTTTGCTTCACGTTCCTACTCGCCCATACTTCCCGAACCCGATGCTTTGTTACGGATGCTTCAACTACGGCCATACACGCGTTCGATGTCCTGGTCCTCAGCGATGCTTTAATTGCTCGAAAGAACAACACGGCGAAGAAAAATGTAAAGAAACTGCGTACTGTCGGAATTGTGAAGGCGATCACCAACCAACAAGCCGCGAATGTCCTGTGTATAAAAAAGAAATGGAGGTCATAAAAATAAAAATCCGCGACAATCTAACATTCCCGGAAGCACGCAAACGAGCGGAACATCTAAGTAAAGGCAGCTATGCTCAGGCCACAGCACAACCGAATGAGATTCTTAGCAAGCTGAAAGAGTTGGAACTGGCAATGAAGAAGAAGGACGAAACGATCGCAAAACTTCTGGCGGAGACCAAACGAAAAGACGAAAAAATCGAACAAATGTTGGCGTACATCCATCAGATGAAACAACAGTCCGCCAGCCAAGAAAAACCGCAGCACAGCAAAGAACAGAAGCAAATGAACCAGGCAATCGGGCCCGTAACGCGATCAAGGAACAACTCACCAGCGATAAATACGGATTCGAAACGAGGAAGATCGCAGAAGCAACACACCCAGTCCAGCAAACCAACGACAACCTCACCGGATAACTTTAGCCCGCCACCAAAAAGAACCGCTACCACTACCACCAACGAAACGATGGAATATTCAGACGATGAAATTGAGATTACCGAGACGCCTCCTAGCCAGCCTCTTCGATAATTCTCATTTTCATCAACGTTTGGATACCAACGACAACCCACGCACGAATACTGACTACGAGATAAATCGGTTTGGAAGAGAGGAAAGTGTAGTACTCCTTCCAACGCAAGCACAGCAGGATGAAGGAATTATCCGGGCCGTCATACCCCAACCCGTTGATAGTGAATTCACCTCTGTGGCCGATAGGAACACCGATTTCACCACTACAATATGCGAACCAGCCAACAAAAAAATCCCAGTCGACGAACAAAAGGAGATCAACAAAACTACACAAAGTCTATCCCCAGTGCCGACCGCAGTCGGTGTTCGTGAGCATAATAGTGTAGTTTGTACGACAGCGGTTGGCACTGTGGGGTCCTCAGGTCAGTTCCGAAGTTGTCAATCCCCTTGCAGGTACTGCTTGTTCTGATGTTCTTCCAGGTTTGACTGACAACATCGACGACACGCTCCTTCCACATCACCACTCGCTGTCGCCCGAAGAAGGTCCATCGAGATATCCGTTTCGAGTTGGAACAGCTGTCACCACAACAGTAGCGTCGAAGCAGACAACGAAAACTACACAAAGTCTTTCCCCAGTGCCGGTCGCTGTCGGCAATTCTGGAAGTAATCGTGTAGTAGTTTCGACAGCGGCTGGCACTGTGGGGCTAGACGTCCCACAGGTCAGTCCTATTCCACCTCGCTTACGAACGGATTCTGTTGCGGTTTATCCCGTTACAGATGTGACCAGCACGCATCGAACAAGTAACCGGTTTGGGGAAGAAGAGAAGAAAGTAGCTTCCCCACTTCATCATGAAGGGATCGACCGGGGGGAAGAGGACTGTCCCTACCTCCCGGATATACAGTCCTCGCAATTCTCCTCCTGGCTTTCCGCCGGTGAAGACACACCACAACAGCAGTTCCAGAACACCGATCTCCCAACCACGTCGAGGAACCCTGTCGGCGAGCCAATACGATCTCGTAGACGTTCGCCATCAACATCGTCGTCGTCAGCGACAATCACCACTCGCATCAGCAAAAGTTTCGCACTGCAGTGGAACATTCGGGGCCTGCGCTCTAATATCGATGAACTTAAACAGCTGATCGCCCAGCACGAGCCAAAACTGATAGCGCTACAAGAAACAAAAGTGGACAACCGAGTAGTTCCAGCAGATTTCATCGGTAACAACTATACCCTGCTGCTGAAAACTGGTAGCTGTCGATACTGGCAACAAGGAGTAGGTCTTGCCATTCGGGATGGTGTACCCTTCGAACGAATCGATGTCGACGACAATATACAGGCAATCGCAGTTCGGATCCAACTGCCACAACAAATGACGGTGGTATCGATCTACGTCCCTCCCAATACTCAACAGTGTCAAGAACAGCTGGGTGACTTCCTCGAAACGCTTCCACGTCCAGTGCTGGTACTAGGCGACTTTAACGCGCATCATATTTGCTGGGGTTCTACGAAATCTACCGCACTAGGCCACTTCATCGCCGAAAAAACGCTATCGGAACGATTACTCATCCTCAACGACGGATCGCACACTCGGATTGATCCAGCTACCGGTATTACTTCGGCTATTGACCTCTCGATCTGCTCAGAATCGGTGGCTTCGAAATTTGTTTGGCGAACACTTCCGGACACCCACAGCAGTGATCACTTTCCCATTCTGGTTTCCATTCCCGGACTGTCGACTATCCCAACGAAAAGACAGAAATGGATTTACGACCAAGCAGATTGGACAACCTACGAGCGATTGACCGCCAACGCTATTCGACCGGGAGTCGAAATATCAATCGACTGTTTCGTTGACCGGTTGATTAGAGCAGCAAACACCGCGATACCTCGCACTACCGGCAGAGTCGGTCCCAAAGCGGTTCCGTGGTGGTGTCCGGAGGTGAAAGCAGCTATCAAAAATCGGAGAAAGGCACTTAGAGCATTGAAGCGTATACCAGCAGAGGACCCACGAAAAGCGGATGCACTGAAAAGCTTCCAGGAATCACGGGCAGCAGCAAGAAAGTCTATCCATGACGCCAAGAAAAAATCATGGGAAGACTTCGTCGCGAAGATATCTCCAAGTTCCACTACGTCGGAGATGTGGCAGACAGTGAACACGTTGAGAGGGAAACGCCAACACCGCCCAACTGTCATCAAACGGTCCAGTGGTTACACGGATAAGCCAGAAGAAATAGCTGAAGAACTGGCGCAACACTACAGCGAAAGATCCGCAACCTCCAGCTATTCGTCGTTGTTCCAGAGGGAGAAAGAAAAGGCCGAACGAAACCGCATAAACTTCTCGCCAGATAGCGATGATATCTACAATTCGGACTTCACCCTGAATGAATTGCTGTGGGCACTCGACAGAGGAAGAAGTGGCTCTTCAGGACCGGACTGCATCGGCTATCCAATGCTTCAGCGACTGCCATTGTCTGTGAAAACTGCCATGTTGGAACTTTTCAACAGAATATGGCGCAGTGGCGTATTCCCACCCTGTTGGCGAACCGGAATCATCGTTCCAATTCCAAAGCCAAGCTCGGATGACGCGGGTCCAGCTGCATTCCGTCCAATCACGTTAACTAGTTGCATGGCGAAGGTGTTCGAGCGAATTGTCAACCGACGGTTAACCACCGAACTAGAGTCGAACGGGCGTCTCGACAAACGACAACATGCCTTCAGATCTGGTCGGGGTACTGACACATACTTTGCGGAGCTGGAGAAGTCATTACCCGACCGTGACGAGCACTGTCTGATAGCGTCGCTAGACTTGGCCAAGGCGTACGACACCACTTGGAGATATGGCATCCTACGAACACTGCAGAAATGGCAAATACGAGGAAGGATGATAAACATTGTCAACAGTTTTCTGGCAGAGAGAACGTTCCAGGTCAACGTAGAGGGGCATTTGTCGCCAGCACATCCGCTGGAAAATGGTGTGCCGCAGGGCTCAGTGCTCTCTGTTACACTATTTCTCGTGGCTATCCAACCCATCTTCCGCGTGGTTCCGAACTCTGTACAAGTGTTGCTGTACGCCGATGATATTCTGCTTCTTGTGTGGGGAAAGAAAGAACAGTCGCTCCTTCGGAAACTTCAGGCCGCAGTAAAAGCCGTCGATAAATGGTCGAGAAGTGTTGGATTTACGATATCTGCAACGAAATCCAGCATCTTCTATTGCAGCCCTAACGTGCGCCGTGAACCCATGCAGGCGATAAAGGTAGATGGTGTAGCCGTTCCGACACAAACGCTGCTGAGAACTCTCGGCGTCACTCTCGACCGATCACTCAATTTTAAAGCGCATTGTAAAATGACGAAGAAGACGTGTGAATCCAGGCTGCGTATCTTGAAGATGATCGGTGCCAAGCTACTCCGTGGTCAACGCACTTCTTTACTGCAAATCGGGTCCGCAATTGTTACCTCGCGACTCCTCTACGGTATGGGACTTGTAAGCAGAGGAGGAGATGCCGTCATCCAAACGCTCGCTCCTACATACAACAGGATGGTAAGGTTTGCATCCGGTGCATACGTCACGAGCCCAAACGTAGCCATTATGGCAGAAGCTGGAACCCTACCATTCGACCTACTCGTTCTTCAAAATATAGCCAGATTGGCCATCCATACGTTGGGAAAAAGCAAGGATAATGCCGATCTCCCTCTGGTACATCGAGCATCCGAACGTCTGACAGAGGTGATCGGAATCCCTCTTCCAGATATTTGCACTCGTACACGTTTAGCTGCACGAAGATGGCACGAACCCAAGCCCCAGATCGTGTGGGACATAAAGAGACGTGTGAAAGCTGGAGACCCCCAGGAAATTGTTCGGCCTGCTTTTCAGGAGCTCCTAGCAGGTCGTTTCAACAGTTCAACTATCGTCTACACGGATGGCTCGAAAGATGACGATGCAGTAGGTGCGGGAGTGTATGGAGAATACTTCCAACAATCGGTTGGTCTTCCCTCGCCATGCAGCGTCTTCTCGGCAGAAGCGTTTGCAATCAAAACAGCGCTAGCAACACATAACACGGTCAGTGATTTGGTGATTATGTCTGACTCGGCCAGTTGCTTATCGGCATTAGAAGCTGGCACATCGCAACACCCGTGGATTCAGCAGATTGAAAACATGTTACGAGGCCGTCCAATCAAGCTGTGCTGGATCCCGGGTCATGCTGGTATCCATGGCAACGAAGAGGCAGACCGCCTCGCAGGAGAAGCCAGGGGTAGTGCCCCCTTGCAAATAGCCGTTCCGGGAGCAGACGCGAACAACCAAATGAAAACAGCTATCCGAAATCAGTGGTGCCGTCGATGGTCAGCGTCCACTGAAGTAAAACTTCGCGAAGTTAAATTCGACACAGGGAAGTGGGCTGACCGCGAGAATTCGGCTGAACAGCGAGTGCTTACCCGGCTTCGAATAGGGCATACCCGGCTAACACACGACTTTCTGCTAAAGAAAACCTCACCACCAGTGTGCGACTGCTGTGGGATCATTGTAGATGTCCGCCATGTTATCCTCCACTGCAGAAAGTACGACGACGTTAGAAGGAAGCACGACATCGAGTCGACTAGTCTGCGAGCGGCTCTGTGCAACGACAGGAAAAATGAGGAGAGTATGGTAAAATTCCTGAAGGAAACTAACTTGTTCAATATGTTGTAACTTGTATTTTGAATTGTAACTGATAACTGACAACCGCATTGAAACATTTTCCAGGTAAAATATTTTTCTTTCGACACGAATGCACCACTTCTTGGTGTAAAGTGTCGTTAATAAACAACAACAACAACAACAACCGTTCCGTACGGTCTAAACAGCGCGCGTTCTCGAATTTTACACGGTGTTTTTGGCGTGTTTTTCGCGATCGCCGCGATCCAATCAAGTGCAAAAAGACGAGTGAAGTGGTTCTTAAGTGACTAACAGCGAAAAATTGGTGCAAATCGGCGAAGAAACGGCTGAAATAAGTGCATTTTAGTTTACCCACGCGGCAATAAAAACAAAACAAACAGCCATCGCTGTGGCTGCCAGTGCGGTCGCCCGGCTAGTTTCATTCACTGGCTGTGCCGGCTGCGTGTGTGACGGTGACGGTGGGCTGGAAGCAAGTTTTTTTTTTCAAGTTGGAAAATTGACGAAAAGTTTTAAAAAAAGAAAAATATTTTTTTTTCTTGCTGTGATCTGCCGAAGAGAGTGGTACAGTGTGAATTGGACGCCACAGTGCGTGCCAAAAGTATTGGAACGGCGAAAAAAGGAATAAATTGCAAAGTGTTTTTTTGCGCGTTTTATTCATTAAAGGAAACGTAGAAGCGAAAAAAAGGTAGTTGCGATTCTGCTTACCTACAGTGTGTCCCAAAAGTGTGGGAACACTTCGAAAAAGTCGACGTTGAAGGGGCAAATAAGGTAAGATCTTTCCTTTTCTTCACCTTTATTGTCCATTTGGGGTTGGTATCGGGTGACCGTGCCACAGCGTATTCTCCAACGTCTGGTGGCGTGATTCAAAATGGCGGCCGCTAGTAGCGGTGACCCGGGAGGGTCGCGAACGAGAAGACTACCAGAGTACATGGACCCTACGAACAAATTCGGCGAATTGACGTTCCTGCAGTTAACCGGCAAAGACGGTGTACCATTGCCTAGAAACCCGTTCATCATCGGTAAATCGGTAGAGGTTGTCGCTGGAGGTCCAATCGAAGGTGCGAATACCGAAGCTCAAGGGACACGGTATACCCTTCGAGTTCGGAATCCTGCCCAAGTTGCTAAGTTGCAGAAAATGACCCAGCTCATTGACGGCACTGAAGTAGTGGTCGAAGCTCATCCGAATCTGAACGTAAGCAGATGCGTAATTTCCTGCTACGATCTGATTCAGATGGAAGAGAAGGATGTTTTACAAGAAATTATAAGCCAGGGAGTGATTCGTGTACAGCGAATTACAAGAAAGGAAGCTGAGAAGAGAGTGAATACGCCAGCGCTAATCTTGACCTTCTGTAAAACCACATACCCGGAATACATAAAGATCGGTTTGCTTCACGTTCCTACTCGCCCATACTTCCCGAACCCGATGCTTTGTTACGGATGCTTCAACTACGGCCATACACGCGTTCGATGTCCTGGTCCTCAGCGATGCTTTAATTGCTCGAAAGAACAACACGGCGAAGAAAAATGTAAAGAAACTGCGTACTGTCGGAATTGTGAAGGCGATCACCAACCAACAAGCCGCGAATGTCCTGTGTATAAAAAAGAAATGGAGGTCATAAAAATAAAAATCCGCGACAATCTAACATTCCCGGAAGCACGCAAACGAGCGGAACATCTAAGTAAAGGCAGCTATGCTCAGGCCACAGCACAACCGAATGAGATTCTTAGCAAGCTGAAAGAGTTGGAACTGGCAATGAAGAAGAAGGACGAAACGATCGCAAAACTTCTGGCGGAGACCAAACGAAAAGACGAAAAAATCGAACAAATGTTGGCGTACATCCATCAGATGAAACAACAGTCCGCCAGCCAAGAAAAACCGCAGCACAGCAAAGAACAGAAGCAAATGAACCAGGCAATCGGGCCCGTAACGCGATCAAGGAACAACTCACCAGCGATAAATACGGATTCGAAACGAGGAAGATCGCAGAAGCAACACACCCAGTCCAGCAAACCAACGACAACCTCACCGGATAACTTTAGCCCGCCACCAAAAAGAACCGCTACCACTACCACCAACGAAACGATGGAATATTCAGACGATGAAATTGAGATTACCGAGACGCCTCCTAGCCAGCCTCTTCGATAATTCTCATTTTCATCAACGTTTGGATACCAACGACAACCCACGCACGAATACTGACTACGAGATAAATCGGTTTGGAAGAGAGGAAAGTGTAGTACTCCTTCCAACGCAAGCACAGCAGGATGAAGGAATTATCCGGGCCGTCATACCCCAACCCGTTGATAGTGAATTCACCTCTGTGGCCGATAGGAACACCGATTTCACCACTACAATATGCGAACCAGCCAACAAAAAAATCCCAGTCGACGAACAAAAGGAGATCAACAAAACTACACAAAGTCTATCCCCAGTGCCGACCGCAGTCGGTGTTCGTGAGCATAATAGTGTAGTTTGTACGACAGCGGTTGGCACTGTGGGGCTGGACCTTCCTCAGGTCAGTTCCGAAGTTGTCAATCCCCTTGCAGGTACTGCTTGTTCTGATGTTCTTCCAGGTTTGACTGACAACATCGACGACACGCTCCTTCCACAACACCACTCGCTGTCGCCCGGAGAAGGTCCATCGAGATATCCGTTTCGAGATGGAACAGCTGTCACCACAACAGTAGCGTCGAAGCAGACAACGAAAACTACACAAAGTCTTTCCCCAGTGCCGGTTGCTGTCGGCAATTCTGGAAGTAATCGTGTAGTAGTTTCGACAGCGGCTGGCACTGTGGGGCTAGACGTCCCACAGGTCAGTCCTATTCCACCTCGCTTACGAACGGATTCTGTTGCGGTTTATCCCGTTACAGATGTGAACAGCACGAATCGAACGAGTAACCGGTTTGGGGAAGAAGAGAAGAAAGTAGCTTCCCCACTTCATCATGAAGGGATCGACCGGGGGGAAGAGGACTGTCCCTACCTCCCGGATATACAGTCCTCGCAATTCTCATGCTGGCTTTCCGCCGGTGAAGGCACATCACAACAGCAGCTCCAGAACACCGATCTACCAACCACGTCGAGGAACCCTATCGGCGAGCCAATACGATCTCGTAGACGTTCGCCATCAACATAGTCTTCGTCAGCGACAATCACCACTCGTAATAGCAAAAGTTTCGCACTGCAGTGGAACATTCGGGGTCTGCGCTCCAATATCAGTGACCTTAAGCAGCTGATCGCCCAATACGAACCGAGCTTGATAGCGTTACAAGAAACAAAGCTGGACAACCGAGTGATCTCAGCAGATTTCGTCGGTAACAACTACACTCTACTACTTGAGACTGGGAGTCGCCGATACTGGCAACAAGGGGTAGGGCTCGCCATTCGGGATGGTGTACCCTTCGAGAGACTTGAGGTCGGTGGCAATATTCAAGCAATCGCTGTTCGGATACAACTGCCACATCAAATGACGGTGGTGTCGATCTACGTCCCTCCCAGTACTCAACAATGTCAAGAGCAGCTGGGAGAATTCTTTGAGCAGCTCCCACGTCCGGTACTTGTACTGGGCGACTTCAACGCGCACCATATCTGCTGGGGTTCCAATAAATCTACTGCACTAGGCTACTTTATCGCCGAGAAAACATTATCGGAAAGACTAGTCATTCTCAACGACGGATCGCATACCCGGATTGATCCAGCTACCGGTGTCACTTCAGCTATTGACCTCTCGATCTGTTCTGAAACTGTAGCCTCGAAATTTATTTGGCGAACTCTCCCGGACACCCATAATAGTGACCATTTTCCAATTCTCGTTTCCACTCCCGGACTGTCACATACTCCAACGAAAAGACAGAAATGGATTTACGACCAAGCGGATTGGACAACTTACGAACGTCTAACCGCCAGCACTATTCGACCGGGTGCCGAAATATCAATTGACTGTTTCGTTGACCGTTTGATTAAAGCAGCAAACACTGCGATACCCCGCACAACCGGCAGAGTCGGTCCCAAAGCGGTTCCGTGGTGGTGTCCGGAGGTTAAAGCGGCCATCAAAACGAGAAGAAAAACACTGAGAGCACTAAGGCGTATTCAAGCAGAAGACCCACGGAAAGCTGATGCACTTAAACACTTCCAAGAGGCGCGTGCAGCTGCAAGAAAGTCGATCCATGATGCCAAACAGCGATCGTGGGAGGAATTCGTCGCGAAGATATCTCCAAGTTCCAGTGCGACGGAGATGTGGCAGACAGTGAACAGGTTGAGAGGGAAACGTCAGCATCGACCAACTGTCATCAAGCGATCCAGCGGCTACACGGATAAGGCTGAAGAAGTAGCTGAAGAACTGGCACAACATTACAGCGAACGATCCGCCACCTCCAGCTACTCGCCATTGTTCCAAAGAGAGAAGGAAAAGGCCGAACGAAACCGCGTGAATTTCTCGCCAGATACCGACGATACTTACAACACAGACTTCACTCTGAACGAGCTGATGTGGGCACTCGATAGAGGACGAAGTGGCTCTTCAGGGCCGGACTGCATCGGTTATCCAATGCTTCAGCGACTGCCATTGTCTGTGAAAACTGCCATGTTGGAACTATTCAATAGAATATGGCGTAGTGGCGTATTCCCACCCTGTTGGCGAACTGGAATCATCGTACCAATTCCAAAGCCAAACTCGAATGACGCGGGTCCAGCTGCTTTCCGTCCAATCACCCTAACGAGCTGTATGGCGAAGGTTTTCGAGCGAATAGTCAACCGACGGCTGACCACTGAACTAGAGGCGAACGGGCGTCTCGACAAACGACAACATGCCTTCAGGTCCGGTCGGGGCACTGACACATATTTTGCGGAGTTGGAGAGGTCATTACCCGACCGTGACGAGCACTGTCTGATAGCGTCGCTTGACTTGTCCAAGGCTTACGATACTACGTGGAGGTATGGCATACTACGAACACTACAGAAATGGCAGATACGCGGTAGAATGATCAACGTGTTGAACAGCTTCCTGACAGAAAGATCGTTCCAGGTTAATGTAGAGGGTTACTTATCGCCCGCGCATCCGCTGGAAAACGGTGTGCCACAAGGCTCAGTGCTCTCGGTTACGCTGTTTCTCGTGGCCATTCAACCCATCTTTCGCGTGGTTCCGAACACTGTGAAGATCTTGTTGTACGCCGACGATATCCTACTCGTAGTTTGGGGGAAGAAAGACCAGCCGCTTTATCGAAAGCTTCAGTCAGCAGTAAAAGCCGTCCATAAATGGGCAAGAAGTGTTGGATTTACGATATCTGCAACGAAATCCAGCATCTTCTATTGTAGCCCTAATGCCCGACGTGCACCCAGTCAAGCAATCACGATAGATCGAGTGGCTATACCGACAGAAACACGCCTGAAAATTCTCGGCGTTACCCTCGATCGATCACTCAACTTCGTAGCGCACTGCAAATTGACGAAGAAGGCATGCGAATCTAGGCTGCGCATCCTGAAGATGATCGGTGCCAAACTTCCCCGTGGTCAACGCTCATCTTTACTGCAAATTGGATCCGCAATTATTACTTCGCGACTGTTGTATGGCATAGGACTCGTTAGTAGGGGTGGAGATGCTGTCATCAAAACCCTGGCACCCGCATACAACAAGATGATCAGATATGCATCTGGAGCATACGTCACCAATCCGATCATAGCCATTATGGCTGAAGCAGGTACTTTACCGTTAGATCTTCTGATTCTCCAAACTGTAGCCCAATTAGCCATCAGAATGTTGGGAAACAGCAGAGAGAATGCTGACCTCCCCCTGGTTTGCCGAGTTTCCGAAAGTTTGACAGATATAGTCGAAACTCCTCTCCCAAACATCTACACCCGAACGCGACTAACTGATCGAAAGTGGTACGATCGCACGCCCCAGATCCTTTGGGAAATTAAGAAGCGCGTAAAAGCTGGAGACCCCTCGGGAATTGTTCGTCCAGTTGTTCAAGAGCTCCTGACAAACCATCTCAACCGTTCAACAATCGTCTACACTGATGGCTCAAAAGACGATACCGCAGTAGGCGCCGGAGTATTTGGAGAACACTTCCAACAGTCACTTGGTCTTCCACAGCAATGCAGTGTCTTCTCGGCAGAGGCATTCACAATAAAAACAGCGCTAACAACATTCAACACGGTCAGCGACTTAGTAATAATGTCCGATTCGGCTAGCTGTTTATCGGCAATCGAAGCCGGCACATCCCAGCACCCGTGGATCCAGGAAATTGAAAACCTGTTACGAAATCGTTCAATCAAGCTTTGCTGGATTCCAGGTCACGCTGGCATCCGTGGCAACGAGGAGGCAGACAGACTCGCTGGAGAAGCGAGGAACATTGCTCCATTAGCTATATCTGTTCCGGGGGCAGACGCCGTCAAGCACATAAAAACAGCTATCCGAAACCAATGGTACCGTCGGTGGTTAGCGTCCACTGAAGTAAAACTTCGCGAAGTTAAATTCGACACAGTGAAGTGGACTGACCGCGAGAATTCGGCCGAACAGCGAGTTCTTACCCGGCTTCGAATAGGGCATACCCGGCTAACACACGACTTTCTGCTAAAGAAAACTTCACCACCAGTGTGCGACTGCTGTGGGATCGTTGTAGATGTCCGCCATGTGATCCTCCACTGCAGAAAGTACGACGACGTTAGAAGGAAGCACGACATCGAGTCGACTAGTCTGCGAGCGGCTCTGCGCAACGACAGGAAAAATGAGGAGAGTATAGTTAAATTCCTTAAGGAAACTAACCTATTTAAATTGCTATAAATGTATATTTTGATTTGTAAGTGCATAACTGAAAACTGCATTGTAAAATTAACAGGTAAAATATTTTCATCCGACACGAATGCACCCTTCCTTGGTGTAAAGTGTCGTTAATAAACAACAACAACAACATTTGATCACCGGGGTGACTTTGATCACCGGGGTGACTTTGATCGCTCGAAACTTATTTCGTAGATCGCTTATTAAACCAAAATAGTCAAACGAATCATTTTAATTTGAAATGATTTTTACTCTAAACTTATAAAATACTGATTTGTTATACTTTTTGAGTATATTGTTCGGTTTTGGGTACAAAAACTACAAAAAACCGAAATTTGACTTTAACTTTTTTTTTACAAAGCTTCGTATAGTGTCTATTTTTTATAAAACAAATAAATCTCAGATTTGAGCAAGAGTAATAAATTACAGGTGAGTTTATATTTTTCTTTAGATTGGGATGCGCTAAATTTAGGTTTAAGAGTTTACTTATTTTAAATACTTTTTTTGAGAAACTAGTTGACAATTATTTCAAATTATTTTAAGCTAAAATTCACAACATTTTTTTTATTGTTCAATATTCCAACGTGTTAAAATGGATGAAACTTTTTGTACATTGATGAAGCACTGAAATAAAACAATTTTAGGAGTTTTAAAGGTTTTCAGAGTCTTTTATTTATTTTATTGAACACAAATTATACGATTATAAATTTTGGTTGCTCGAATTTTGCAGTACATTCAAGTACTTTGTATAATACCAATTAACATCTATTTAACAATGAGTATCTTTCCAGAATTAGTTTAAACAAACATTTGAATGAAAAACATTGACATCAATAACTTAATGTGGGTGAACATGCAGGTTTTCAAAGTCACCCCGGAATACGAAAACGAACTTCAACTTGAAATCATTTTTGTAAAAATAGCTGTAAGCGGACAATTTTAGGTAAAACCATCCAATCTTGTTCTCCATACATCAGTACATGGTTTAAAAATATTAAACTTGGAAAAAAAAATGTGTTGCGTCTAAAAATATGCAATGATTACTTCGAAAAGTGATCAATGTCACCCCGGTTCACGGTATATAAGACTCGGCCCTCCGGGCCTCGGAAAAATCTTGAAAGTTTGAGCGAATTCTATACATTTCTTTTATAAGAAATGTAAAAATTAATTGATGCTGATTAATTTAATTAAATATTGCACAATATTAATTTTGGAAGTAGGATAATTTCGGGAGAGATGCAGCGTCTGGTGAGATGCCGCACTTTCTATATCTCGTATATAGGGTCACTTTTATACGGTAATATTAGATTGTGAGTTTGCCTTTCGAAGAATTACAACACATGAGATATAAAATAATCCTTATTATTAACTCACGAAAATTTAATTAATGATTATGTGCGTCCAGTTGCATCACGGAGTGCTGAAAGTTTTTCAGCACCACATTAAAATGTGTATCGGTTGAATAGCTGAGACATTCTGATCATGAGTAAGATCATCCATAAATGGAAAATGTCGTCGTGCGGCATTCTCCCAATCAAAATTAAGGGTAAGATGCCGCACTCGATGGCGGAAGATACGTAGCTCAAATTTATTTTTTTCACCTCGGAATGTCATTAAATGATCATTTGCGTCAGGTATAGGTTCTTAGTAAAATATACCCACAAAATAACGGACCTAACATAGTGAAATATAGATTTTTGAGTCTATTTATTTATATATTTTAGCGGGCGATCTAAGTATTAGTTTAGTTCGGTTTATTCTTTAAAGTTTCAGGTACTAATTCTTGTGAACGCATTGATTTGTAGTTATGTCACCATGGAATAAAAACGAAAATTTCAACGAATTGATGCTTTTTCAAAATGAATCTTTTAAGAACAAACCTAAGTTATATAAATTCATTGTTGGGAGAAACATCCAAAAACTGCTTTTGAGGTTCTTTACCAACACATAGATATATATCGCTCTTACAAACATATAAATAAATAATACCCTTAAGTAAGTTACTCCAACTTAACCAATATGCAAAGTTGCAAAATAAAAATCTTTTGAAAATGTCAATTAATAAAATGTTTCTAGAAATGGTAGTATCCCCTTAAGAAAAATGAAGGTGCTAGCCGATTTATAGGTGTAATCGAACTTCATGAAACTCAGCTGAAGACACCTGATCACAAAAACATCAACGAGAACTAAAAAATACTTTTGTTCACCATTTTTCAGTTTGTGACCACGGTGCGGCGTCTCACCCGCACATGCGGTATCTCTCCCGCAATGACATTTTTTTTAAATGTTCATGGAAATTTGATCGATTTTTTTCTCATGACAAAAACCATTTCACATTATTTTAACTTGTCGTAATTGATAAAAATGATTTCATCATGAATATTGAATGATTTACTTTGATGCAGGATCGATTTTTAGAAATGTGCGGCATCTCTCCCCAAATTACCCTATATTGTCTGGTCACTATAGATGGTCGGGTTCGGGATTTTTGACTCGAAATCCGAAACCGACCCGAACCTGACGGGTTTCTAGTCGGGTTCGGGTTTTGTAAATCTAAGCTTCTCTGGTTCGGATCTGGTTCGGGGTATTCAAATTTAAATTTCTCGGGTTCGGGTCGGGTCCGGGTTTTTGAAATTTTAAACTTTCGTGTTCGGGTTCTGGTTTTTCGAATTTTCGGATTCGGGTCAGGTTCGGATTTTGAATATATCACACCCAACCATTTCTTGACGCTGTTTACGTCTACACACAACACCCAGTCTCTTTTTGTAGCTATTTGTTTTATTTATTTCTTTTATTTGGGAGCAGGGAAAAGCCCGCTGGAGCTGAAATCCTTTCAATCTCGCTCTCCAGCAGGCATAAAACCTCCTCATCTTTTGTACCAACAGATTACAAACATCCAAATGATACATATAAACGATTCACTATAACTAATACTACGAGTACAATATTTACGCTTACAAACTAACACTGAGATTATTATCGATATGACAGGGTATTATGGAACAATCGCTTTACAACATCTCGGGACAAGTGGAAATCAAAGACATTAGAACAACGATTGAATAGACGACACATACTAGCAAATGGCTCATTATACCCGTAATTGGTCCTGGCATAAAGTATTCTTAAAAAGGGATGAAATCGAAGACTACGAGGTTGAATATTGAAATCCACATATTGTAGGAGATTAGAGCAATCAATTCGTGATTGTAGCAGATCAGCAATGAAAACAGCTTTAGAGACATCTCGTCGAACGGACAGCAGGTCGAGATTAATAAGTTGACAGCGGTTCTGGTAACTCGGGAGGTTTAGTGGATCTCTCCATGGAAGTCGACGAAGAGTGAAACGAAGAAATTTGCGTTGAATAGCTTCTATGCGCTGGATATCGATTTGGTAATATGGTGCCCAAATAACAGCACCATATTCAAGCGTTGAACGAACCAGAGCACAGTAAAGTGCCTTTAAGCAGTATATATCGTCGAAGTTCTTCGAAACACGAAAAATAAACCCCAGTAACTTAGAAGCCTTGGAAATTGTATATTCTATGTGATCCTTAAAATTCATTTTAGAGTCTAGTAGAATCCCCAAGTCTTTTACGGATGACTCTCGCTTGAGAATGGTTTGCGAAATCTTGTAGTCATATTTAATTATCGTGCGTTTGCGGGAGAAAGAGATAACGGCACATTTTGAAGGATTCAATACCATCCTATTTACGCGGCACCAATTTGAAAAAATATCCAACTGTATGCAGAAAATCGGTATCTTCAGAATCTTTGATTAGATGAAATAGTTTGAAGTCGTCGGCGAATGACAACTTAAAGCATTCCAATGAAAAGTTTAAATCATTTAGATAGAGTAAAAATATGAAGGGTCCAAGATGACTTCCCTGTGGGACCCCAGAGGTCACTTCGAATGGCATGGTTGAGCAGTCT
Source organism: Topomyia yanbarensis (assembly GCF_030247195.1). Lineage (NCBI taxonomy): Eukaryota > Metazoa > Arthropoda > Insecta > Diptera > Culicidae > Topomyia > Topomyia yanbarensis. Next base: position 193,902,430 of record NC_080672.1, on the reverse strand, counting down.
CCAATTTTCACAGTCATGTCACGACCAGTCAGATATGACTGGATCCAAGCCAGAAAGGAACCATTGAACCCAAGCCTATCGAACTTGGCCATTGCTATCTGGTGATTTATCTTATCGAAAGCAGCAGAGAAATCGGTATATATGCTGTCAACCTGAAGTCGTGCTTGTAAGCACTTGATGATGAAAGATGTATAGCAAACAAGGTTTGTTTAAGTTGACCGTTTGGGCATAAAACCATGCTGGGTATCAGATATGTATCTAGAGCAGTTGTGAGTGATGAATTGGAGCACAATAATTTCAAATAGCTTAGATACTACACATAAGGCAGCTATCCCGCGATAGTTTGATATAAGGCATTTGTTCCCTTTTTTAAACACGGGAAAAATGTAAGAATGTTTCCATGAATCAGGGAAAATTCCCGAATTCAAAGAGGTATTGAATAGTATTGATAATGGTACGAGGAGACTGCTTATGCATTTCTTTAGCACTATAGATGGAATTCCATCGGGTCCGGCGCTTGACGATGACTTCAATTCAGAACATGCCGTGTTGACAATGGCAGTTGTGATGAGGGGGTGGGGCCCAATGGGAGAATGGGGAGGAATATTTCTGGTTGCAGCTAAAATTTGATGGCTAGTTAAAGTTTCTTTGGTAAACACACTACTGAAATGTTCACGGAATAAGCTGCATATTCCAGACGAGGTTGATGCATATGAATCGTCAAGTGACATCTGAGCGGGTAATCCGGATTCTTTCCTCTGCTCGTTAACGTGGTTCCAAAACAATTTTGGATTTGTTTTAAGACTATTCTGAATGCGACGTTGGTAAGCATAGTGAAGTGTCTTGTTCAGTCGCTTGTAACGATTGTTGAGCTGTATATAATATGATCTCAGATGAAGGGTGGGATGCTTCGACAGTTTTCTGAGTGCTGTCCGTTTGGTGCATTTATATCGTTTTAAAGTTGGGTTGGACCAAGGTGGATGCATGGGTTCACGGCGTGTCTTTTTAGGAATAAACTGATCAATTGCATAAGATACAATATGCGTCCATAGCGTGGCAGCAGAATTACAATTCCCATTGGATAGAAGAGAGTGCCAGTCCAACCCTAACAGAAACCTGTTCATTGCTTCGAAATTTCCATTTTTATAATCGTAGTAAGTAGATTCACAGACTTCATTGAAGATAACAGGCGAGCAATTCTGAATAGTGATATGGAGAGGGGGTGATGGCGACAAGTTTTAACAAGCGGTGAAGGTGCAGCGGTGATTGCACAAGTACCGGCGAACTCCAGACTGACAAAGCAGAGATCAAGCAGGCGATTGTTGCTGTTGTAACAATTATTCAATTGAATCACACCAGCGGTATTGTAGTCGTCCAAAAGCCTCCGAGAAGAAACAGTTTGTGAAGAGCAGTTTGCATCAGGGTACAAGTAACTGGACGAATTACTGGTCCGTTTTATTCCTGGAAAGTTAAAATCGCCAACAATAATTATCCTGTCATTCAAAGCCATTTGTTTCGTAATCAGGGAAAGAGAGTTCAGATGCTGATCAATTATATCTAAATCTTTCACTCGATCGGGCGGAATATAAATAACACAGACATAGAGCGTGTAATGTTGGAGCGAAAGAGCGACCCAGAGCTGTTCGACGTTACAGGTGACATTAGAGAGAGGCACCAGACGAGATTTGAATTTTGAGCGGCATGCTATCAAAACACCTCCTCCTCTCACCTTGGAACTATTCTGATCGTTGCGATCCTGCCTGTACACCGTGTAAGAGCTACCAAAAATTTGCTTCGATAGTGTGCTACTGTTCAACCAAGTTTCGGTGAACAAATACAGATCGTAAGTACTGTCAGAGCAAGCAAGACAGTACGCACTTACACAGCTATTTAGGCCGCCTGTGTTCTGGTAGTATATGTCTAAACTAGGGTTGTCTGGAATTGGTGTGCTTGGTGTGAAACTGACATCGGCTGATGGTACATTGGGGAGCGGGGGCATGATTGACGAATTAGCCGTGTTATAATTGCTGGAGATTGTGGTGATTGCACAAGAGTGTTTCTGTTGCGAATGGCTTTCAGATAAACAAATTTATTTAAAAAAAGATAGCGTTAATTTTATTTACTTTACTTTACTTCGAGATAGGAATGAATGACACATATAGCCGTACTACATTTTATTACCTTTAAATAGTTAGAATTCGTTATATTTTCTGATGTTCAACTATTGTATTTTTATTCATGTATAAAATTTCTTATTTTCAGATTCGCAAACTGTCCGAATTATTTATTTTTTTAAACGAGTACTCATGAGAGAGCATTCAACAATAAATGTTTCGCGTCTAAAATCTCTATGCGATTTATTTTCATGATAATGTTCAATAAACCAAGTTAAAGAAATTTGTCGGAAAATATGGTATACTAACGCCACTATCAAATCAGTGGTACATATAAAAAAAGCACTTTCTGTCAGATTATCTCCGGGCTAGGCCGTTGCATGATCCGGATTCCTTCATGAAAATACATGAATTTCCACTATTTTAAGTAATTAATCTTAAAAATATTGTGTGTTCTGTTCAAGCCATCAACGGATTTGTAGAAGTTTGGAGTCGTTCCAAGAACTACATTGGAGATGTCGAAGCATATCGTACTAGTTAATGATGTGACATCAAGAACGCGTCAGAGAATCTTGATTGACACCCTTGACACTTTCCAATTAACTGCTTAATTTAATACATGTAATAAATTATACAAAACTACTCTTGTAAGAATTTCGATAAAAAAATCAGAAATTTTGGTTAAGTACGACGGGCAAGGTTGCTTGAATCTGTCATCATTATGCCTCTTGTTTCCCCATGCGTTAGTTGCCGATGTATTCTACTTTCCGGTTAAGATATCGACACATTGATTTAAAGTTCAGATGAACCATTCGTTTGACTTTTTTACTACAGGTTTAGGCTACTTGTTTCAAGCTTGGTACGCATGGTCGTATGGATACAATGACAAAGTTTTTATTTATAATAATAATCAGGAAAGGTTAAATGGACTTGACGAATTTCAAAAACATATCAATGTGGTAAAACTGTAGAATAGAATAACTAATGGTTTTTATGCTGCAAAATATATTAATGGAGATGAGTGCGTGGTTCGCACTCAATCTGGACGGTAAACGATTAGTCGGTGGGTATTTTAAACTATTGTGGCGAACAGTAGTTGCATTCGCCTTAATAATCATTAAACTTTTCATTTTAAAATAGTTTTAATTTTAAAGTAGCAACACTGCATACTCCCTCCGGGCCGGTATGATTGTCGATTTTTAGAGTGATTGCATAACCTTTCTATATGAGAAAGGCAAAAATGTACCAAAATCCAAAAAAGTCAATTTTCGCCAAACATTATTTTTTTCAAGTTTACATTAAATCTCAATGTTTCATGCATTTTAAAGTCATTTGGCATCAAAAATACAAATTTGATTTTGAATTTTTTTCATTTCAGTTTATATGGGAATTTGCTGTGTGATTGCACTCTTCAACTCGTAACTCCGGAACCGGAAGTCCAATCAATAAAAAAAATTCAATAGCAGCCGATGGGAAGGTTGTACCTTTCATTTGAGACTAACTTTGTGCAAATCAGTCCAGCAATCTCTGAGAAACAGAGATTTCAACAGAGAAACATTTTTTTCCACATTCACACATACATACACACACAGACATTTTCCGATCTCGGCGAACTGAGTCGATTGGCATATGACACTCGGCCCTCCGGGTCGGGATTGGATTGACAAATTTTAGAGTGAATGAGCAAATGTTGAAAGTTATGCATTTTTTTGGTAAGCAGTTTCATAGACATTAAATCAATTTTAACTTCCCTTCCTATTAAATAAAGACCCTTATTACAGTACATCTTTACAAAAGCGAGCTCAATTTGAAAAGAAATCTGAGGATTATGATTGATTACAGAACTCTGGAATTTTATATTGGAATGTTTTCAGGCAAGAATTTGATATTGATGCTATTAGACAACTGTGAAATTAAGACCAATAGATCAGTTACATATCAGGACTCCATTCCGACAATTCAAAAGTCCTCATGATGTTTACAACAACAGGTTGTCAATGTACGGATTAGCTAATTGTTATTGTAATATTGAATTAAATCAGTCAGCATCAATAAATGTTCAACTTCAATCCAATATTTTTTTGGGTGTGGTGGGGGGGGGGTTGTATTGTGTTAAACCCCAAAACCTTCTCTTGGCTACGCCGTTGCTTGGAGTTATGTATTTCGCTTTTCATTTTCCGATATGTTTCAGATCGATCCGATGGTTATAAGTTTGAAAAATTGCAGTCAGAATGTTCGCACAAATGAACATTTTTGCACTGATAAGTTATCAAGTTCCTTCCAGACAACTTGGAAGTGTTCGGTGATTATTTCTAGCGGTTGTAGATAGAAAAATGAAATACTGTGCTTTCTGCTTACGATTTTTAAATTTTTGATTTCTCTATTAAACCAGATGGGATGTTTTGAGTTATAGTGGCGCCTTCTTCTTTTCAATGGTATATCTTCGTGAATGACTTCAAATAATATTTTGTAGAAGATGTCTACGGTAGCTTCAACATTTTCTTCATTTCTTAAAATCATTTGCCAGTTTATAGCATTAATTTTTTGCCTCAAGCTTTCATAGTTAGCGGACTCGTAATCAAATACCTCCTCAAATTCACTATCACCAGATCTGTCGTTAACATGCAAGAATATAGAAAACTCAATGGCTGTATGATAAACTTCATTCTTCCATAAGGGAGTGATTCCGTTACACAGAAGACTTCGTCTATATTCGTCATTAATTAATCTAAATAACAATGCCGCTGATTTCTTATGTGATTTATTTGATTAAGGCCTAAACTGGCAGATTTATCGCAAATGAACTGCAAAATTTCATTTTCCCCTACAACAGAAAGTAGGATACTCTCATTATTAGCATCTGGTATGAAATAAATACCGCGTTGATTGAAATCACCGTATATGTGAACTTTTACGTGCGGGGAAAGACTATTAATAATGCATTCAGCAGCATGATAAAACTTTTCGTAGGTCGTTTTTCGAGCAAAATTTGGAGGAAAATACACCGAAGCGAAAACGTGAGCTTCGTCTCTAACATGTACTTTCACCCACACATGCTCGAATTCTTTTGATTTTGTAGTTTTGATAACTTCTGCATTTAGTTTTGCTGAAATCGCAATCAAAGCGCCCCCTCCTGACTTCTTACCAGATACATGACAATCACGGTCATCCCTAAAGACATTGTAATTGCTTCCGAAAACTTCTTCACTTCTCACTGTTTCGTCCCAACTAGTCTCAGTTGCTAAAATTACGGAATAATGACAACCTAATATTTTGATTTGAATCACATTCATCTTAGCTGCACTTTTCATGCGATTAAAGTTTTGGCAATAGACCAAGATTTCTGTTCTTGACTGAGATTCTCTTGGAGAAGTGTTAGTTGAATGGGAATTAATTAGAGCTAGCTCTACCCCTTCTTCATCTTGAAGCACAATATGATTTGTCAATTCATTACTACCTTGCTCTAATGAGTGCGTCGATTGCGGCAAAAACAACTGACAGGCGCCATTTCCGGAGGGGTACATAGGTGTGGCAGCAGCTGTTCGATGTGAGGTGCTAGGTTGGTCGGTAGGGCACTGGTTTAAAACATCGCCTCTCTGGAATGCAATGGAAGGTCAGAAGGAAGTTGTAACCGTGATTCTTGCGACGCTTGGTATTATTATTACTGTTACGGGTGGTGTCAAGTGCATTAGCGGGCCTCTGTTTATTCCGTTTCTTCTTTATTCTTGCCTTCACCGCCGCTTTTTGTTGATTGAGACGACGCAATTTATATATATCGTGATTGATGTTGCTCACTTTTTCTGATTTCTACTGTCAGAATCTATTGAGCAACAGGTATGATCAAAGCAAACGGATTGATTCTTTGGCAGTCTGTTTACCAATCAACTTTTCAATCATGGTCTCCACCTACGAGTTCTAACTGATTTTCTTTCCGCTGACTTTACGGAAAGTTTGAAGTTCATATCCGCCAAATATTCGATCCCCGCTCACACCCACGTTATAAAATGCCTCGATACACTCAAAGAAAACATGCAGGTATAGCTAATCAGAAGTTGAGAGGGAGAAAAGAAAGAACGAATCATATGAATTTGAACCCAATTCCGAAAACCAGAACTAGTTTTCTAAAAATGATCGGTTTGCATTTGTAAAATCGCTACCTGGTTTTGATACTAGCTTCCATTGATGATAGTTTTGAAGATTACGCAGATAATTCTAAAGACGACCAATCAAATTCACTCCATATGATTCTCGAAGATTTCGAATCTGAGGCTAGTATTGAAGCAATTCCTGAGGGTAGCATTGATCTACTGAATAGGTTTGCATCTTTTGAAATCGATTTTTCATGAGTGGTTCAAATGGAGTGCCCCAGTAAGTTCAGCCGAAATGCTGGCTATCTTTTAGTTTGCATTCCGGCTCCAGTGACACTACCAATTCCAATTAAAATCGGTCGTGTTACTGAAGCCGGAATACAAATTCGAACCATTCACAATTTCCGCTCATTTTCTGGCTAAATTTTAGTGGGATAGAATGCCAACCACCTCACAATGACTGGAACATTTACATTCTTCCAATTGAGATTTTCATATTTACTAATTTAAATTTTAATGACAATAGTAGTACACGGTTTGTTTAAAACCATTATTAACAAAAAAAATGACCATAAATTTGACCTACGACATTAGAAAGAATGAATTTCGAAATGATCCATCGAGAGATATGGCGATTTGAAGTTGTAGGACACGTTTCATAAGGCTGCCAGCAAACACCTACGGGTTTGGTCCTATCTTTATAAACAAAAATATATTTGTCTACTTATTTGGTAATTGGCATTCGAAAGATATAGTAATCAAGTATATCTCCTGAAAGTTTGAAAATATTTCGTTGACGGAATCGAAAGTTATAACGATTTGAATGTGGTATGCGGCCATAGATAGGTTTTCTACCAAACTTTAAGTATGAAGCCATATTTGTCCATTGACTATTTAGATAGTTTATACATGTATCTGTTTTAAAGAAAACCTTACCATTTAATTACACAAATATAATGTACAAAAGGTGTTATTTACATGCTGCGCTGAAAAAAATATGAAAATAGGGTTGTCTACCTAACGTTAACTATAACGTTTAAATTAAAAAAATCGAGTAAAAGTTGGAAGGTTTACTTAAAAAGGCCTTATCTCAGTGGTTTGTTGGCCAATTCTAACTATTTCTTCATTATTGAACAGGTAGACGTTTCATCACTCATTTTCATTAAGAAGAAATAGATAAAATATAAAATAGAGTTGCCTACATCAAAGAATAGTCAACATAATAATTCTCAACTATATGTATTATCATTATTTAGTCAATATTTTTATATTCAAAGCGATGACCTATCGTTTCTGTACATTGGATCAATGCAACGAACGCAAACTACAAATTATGAAAAAATAGAATCATAAATTCAATACAAATATTCAAAAATATGAAGATATTTGCTGATTCAGATCAAAATACGTTATGGTACGGTTTTGGTTGAAAATTTTGTACATTCGTGATTCGCTGGTTGGATTGACAGATGACAAAAACTAGTCAAAGGGGATGTTATCAATACAAATGCATCTGTTTACATCTCTAACTATTGTCAGTTTTATTATCTAAATGAATTTAATAAGAGAATTTGATAATCAGATGCTTTTTAGTTCGACAATGGACCCACTAGCGGAGGTCCAACTAAAAGGCGGCCTATTTTCATATTTTTTCAGCGCTGCATATAACTAACACCTTTTGTACATTATATTTGAATAATTAGATGGTAAGGTTTTCTATAAAAAAGCGACACGTATAAACGAACTAAATAGTCTATGGACTAACATGGCTTCATGATTGAAGTCTGGTAGAAAACCCATCTATGGCCGCATACCGCATTCAAATCGTCATAACTTCGATTCCGTCAATGAAATATTTTCAAACATTCAGGGGATATACTTGATTACTATATCTTTCGAATGCCAATTACCAAATAAGTAGACAAATATATTTTTGTTTATAAAGATAGGACCAAACCCGTGGGTGTTTGCTGGTAGCCTTATGAAACGTGTCATAAAACTTCAAATTGCCATATCTCTCGAATATCTCGATGGATCATTTTGAAATTCACTGAGAAGATGCTTGGATACCGTATCTTTCGAATGCCATTTTTTGTTAATAATGGTTAATTGTTAATAATGGTTTTAGACACACCGTGAGTATCGACGAAAAAGTAGCGCGAAATGACGGATCTGATGAATCAGAAGATCCAAATGTTGAGACTGATATACTTCACGGTACAGAGGAAGATGGAAATTGTTCGAGTGAACTTAATGAACCCAGGTTGGTTTTCTCAATTTGTTTGTAAATTAATAAATTTACACAAATATCGATAACAGCTCGGAAGCCCCGGCGGAAGCACAAAATTTAGAATAACAATCACATCGATTTCTGGGAGATGGCTTGAGTTTTAAATGTAAGGTGCTTTATCCATGTAAATGGCTATTAAATTTCATCCCGATCCGACTTCCGGTTCCGGACTTACGGGTTCTGGCGTGCGGCCACTTAGAAAATCTGATTCAAACCAATATCGCGATGAATGCAAAAAAGGTAAAAATTTCGCTAAAATGTGTATCAAACAAGTTGTGTTTCAACGATATTCACAAACTTAAGGCCGATTTCTTCACCCTCGCTTAGCGCCTAAACCAGGTTTACACGTACTGATGAACCTAGTTTAAAAGTTAAGCGAGGGTGAAGAAATCGGCCCTTAGTCAATCATAGACGTCTGTAAAATTTTGAATGGATCGGTAATACATTCCCGAAAATATAGACTGAACCGTTCGGTCACATATGAAATTCCCATATAAGCCGATGCTGTTTTTTCAAATGAAAAGAATTCGTAATTTTGATGCCAAATATCTTTAAAATGCATGTAACGTCAAGGTTTTATGGCATCTGGAAAAAAAACCGATTTTGAACTTTTTTCAATCTAGTAATACCACAGACTAACAGACATAACCCTATGAGGAAATTCCTCTAAAAATATCGATCCACTCATTTTCCCAGAACACTAGCCCAACTTTTTATGCACAGCCAAGGCTGGAAGAAGTCATTTTAATTGACATTTTAATGCGGAAGTTCGGGAAAAAACCAACGCGACCGCCACACTCCAACTGTACCTTCAGCTGTTATGCATGTAAACGGACGAGAGAAAAGCAAAAATGTTCGTGCTGCTGAGCGTGCCTGTTACATGTTTGTAAAAGTTCGGTTATTCGGCTTGCTGCCGTAGTTGGGTTTCGTTCGCTAGCTGTTGCGAACGTTGCGAATGTATGTGAATGGCCCGTGTGTTTAACTTTCATCATCCGTTGCGTTGGAACTGTTGCAAATAAATTTCATAGCAGCGGTTCAAAATAAATGTAGTGAACGACATTCATGGCTTATATTTGCAAGATTGGAATGTACGGCTGTCCATTTTCGCTTGCTATAGGAAAGGACTGCAAGCAAAATATTAGAGGTCACATAGTATCGTTGAAGGGAAAGTTGTTGGCCATTGAAAATCTATAGTTTTGTATATTTACAATGCGCAGAGTGGGGGGGGGGGTCCGCTGATGCCTCAAAATGGAAATGTTTTCAACTTTTCTGTGATGAGGAGGAAAAAGTTGTCCGTTGAAAATCAATAGTTTTCTACATTTACAATGCGCAGGGGGTCCGTCGATGTGTCAGAATGGAATTATTTCCACCTTTTTTATAATGAGTTTTATTTTTTTTTATCTTAGGCGGATATGCACACTTTGTTGTAGTGTTGTAGTTTCCAGCCTGTAATCGCCTGGGCGAGGGGAGGGTCGATATTTCGGATAATTATTGGCACTCTGATGCTGTCATGATGTTCTCTATATCATCTGCATGTGAGGTATGTCATGATGTTCTGGGTAGACGGTTATCAAGAAGGGTATGCACCGAAGACTCGTGAAGCAATGCCATATTGTAGATACAGGGATAGGTTGGTGAGATTCTACTGTGAATGAGAGAGGGGAAAATGTATTCAACTTGGACATCAATGGTTTTCAAAAAGATATAGACAAGAAAAATATAAGGGTGGTCACGGCTTGCCAGGACGTCCCGGACTGGCACATAGGGTGATCTACCTCGGGCCCGAAGGGAATCTATTAGTTGGGCCCTGGCAACACAGTACTCTGCGCACAGCCAAACAACATGCTCGATGTCGTGATAGCCGTTCTCACAAACACAATGATTACTTTCAGCAAGCCCTATACGACGGAGATGCGCGTCAAACGTGTAATGGTTGGACATGATCCTTGATATCGTACGAATAAAGTCCCGGTTCACATCCAACCCCTTAAACCTAGCATTCGTTGATACCTTCGGGATAATGGAATGTAGCCACCGTCCCAGATGCCCATTGCTCCATGAGGTTTGCCAACTATCGAGCGTCCTCTGACGAGAGATACTGAAAAATTCGTTGAAGCAAATTGGTCTTTCGTAAGTGTCGCCTTCTATTGCACGGCTCTATCCCATTTGGCATAATGTCATTTGGCATAATGCCCTTTGGCATAATGGCAATTTGGCATAATAGTAATTTGGCATAAAGGTTATTTAGCATAATGGTCATTTGGCATAATGCCATTTGGCATAATGGTCATTTGGCATAATGCCATTTGGCATAATGCCATTTGGCATAAGAGTGATTTGGCATAACCAATTAGCACCCCGCATTTGCTGAATGTGCGCAAACAAGGAGAATGCCTATGCGTTATGAGTGCAGGGAGAATGGTGATTGACGGTCCAGGAACGATCAACATGGTCTACAATACATTGCACTAGTTTATTTCGTCCGATTTTTACTATCGAGGGGTGAACTGCACCCTCCACGATGCTGCGTTCCCTTTGGTGTTTGCTCTGATGACAAGCAAATCAGAATCTCTCTATAGAGCAGCATTGCCTAAACTTATCGAAATTGCTGATAAGATCGACGTTGAACCGCATCCAGAAGTGATTTTAACAGATTTAGGAATGTTTTTACCAATGCGTTTGTCGCAGAGTTCCCTGGTTCAAGGCATAATGGATTTTTTTTTCATTTAAGCATGAACTGGTGGAAATATATCCAACAAAATCGTTTGTTGCAGATTTTCAACAAAAATGAAAACTATATTAATACATGCAAAAAAAACATCAGTACCGACTGAACCTACTGGATTTTTCAAGTATGTTGAAGAATATTATGTGTTAGGCAAATCTAGACTAACAACAAAATCAGGTCGAGGTAAAACATGATGATGAGTTATGTTCTATCAATGACCATGCGGTAGACTTGGATGCAACGCCCAACTCCTGCTTAGCAGAAGGCAAAGGATTCATATTTCCTTTCGATCATGTCCATATGAGCCTGCCTAGTCGTTGTTTTCCGTTCTGAGTTTATAACTGATTCACTCTAAAATAGCTGTCCGTCTTTCAGTTTCATTACTTTCATTTCTCTTAGTCTTAAATTTGCCGAAAATAGCCAACAAAATCGATACAGTAGAACATGCGGGCAATTAAAAAATAGTAACATAGTAACACAAAATCAGGTCGAGTACATACAACGGAACCTTTGTATCATCCTGATCTTTGGTCGGTTTACCGAAACGTGAAAGATGGAATCCAACGTACCACCAACCAAATTCAAACATGGCACGGTCGTTGGAATCGTCTGGTGGGTCGCAGTGCTGGTCAGATGCATATCATCGAAGAACTGAGACTAGAGGAAAAATTTATCGCTTCACAAATCTTGGTGCATATGTCACTAATATCCGAGAAGAAGCGTCGTACCAAAGATCATGCGAAACTCTGAAAAATTTTGATACTATTGATTATCTTAAATTGCAGCAAATCTGGGTTCGCAATCAAGACGATTTTTTTAATTCAATTTTCTAATCCCTATGACAGTTAATACGAATAAAATCATTGAATATCATTTATTTTGTTTTAATTTGCACATAAAATATTCACCCTCGGCCCTAGCTGCCCATTAAGGGATAAAAAGAAAAAAAAATGCGCATAAACTATTAAAAGAAACAGAACAACTAGAACAAACGCTTAGTTCACTGAATTTATTTACACAAGGATTTTAAAAGTAAAATTTGTTTTAAGTCAGATATCATAAATTGTGGAAATATGAAATTAGGAATTTGCAAACTTTCGCATTAAAGAACAGCTCATAGTTAAAAGAAGGATGAATTTTCAGTAAAGTTTGTCATTTATCTTTCAATAATTAGTATCAATACATACTAGATAGTTCGGTATAAATCATTGATGATTTTCCCTTCTTTTAAACATGAGCTGTTCTTAAATAGAAAGATTGTCAAAATTTCTATTCAAAATTTACATAAGTAGAATGAAATCCTTAGATGCTACTTTGCCGTTAATCCAATGTTCATTTTGCCAAATAAATATACCATATACCAAATAGAATTATTCCAAATGGCGTTATGCCAAATGGCGTTATGCCAAATGGTCATTATGCCAAATTGCCATTATGCCATGTCACCTTTATGCCAACTGACTATTATGCCAAATAAACATTATGCCAAATGGTCATTATGCCATATGACATTATGCCAAATGGCATTATGCCATATCACATTATGCCAAATGAGGTAGAGCCCTATTGCACCCACCTTGGCTAAAGAGTCCGCCTTCTCATTGCCCGCAATAGAACAATGTGACGGGACCCAAACCAAGGTAATCTGGTAAGATTTTTCAGATAAAGCACTCAGATATTCCCGTATTTTCCCCAGGAAATACGGTGAGTGCTTTCCAGGCTTCGCCGCACGGATGGCCTCAATGGAGCTGAGACTATCCGAAACGATGAAGTAATGGTCTGAGGGCAGGGTGTCAATGATCCCGAGAGTATACTGAATGGTAGCTAATTCTGCGACGTAAATTGAAGCAGGATCATTGAGTTTGAATGAGGCAGCAAGATTTTCGTTGAAGATACCGAAGCCTGTGGACCCGTCGAGAATTGATCCCTCAGTGTAGAACATTTTGGCGCAGTCGACTTGATGGTATTTGTTATAGAAAATATTTGGGACCACTTGTGGGCGAATATGATCCGGAATTCCACAAATCTCTTCCTTCATGGATGTATCGAAAAATACAGTTGGATCAGAAGTATCTAAGAGATGAGCACGGTTGACGTTATACGTAGATGAATTGATGTTCTGTGCCATGTAATCGAAGTACAAGGACATGAATCGGGTCTGAGAATTAAGCTCGACAAGCCTTTCGCAATTTGCAATCACCAATGGGTTCAGAATATCGCATCGAATGAGCAATCGATATGAGAGGTCCCAAAATCGATTTTTCAGAGGAAGAACGCCCGCCAGCACTTCGAGACTCATCGTATGGGTCGAGTGCATGCAACCCAAGGCAATACGCAAGCAACGATACTGGATTCGCTCCAGTTTGATGAAGTGTATGTTCGCAGCGGAGCGAAAGCAGAAACATCCGTACTCCAACACTGATAATATCGTTGTTTGGTACAGCCTGATTAGGTCTCCTGGATGGGCACCCCACCGTGTTCCAGTTATTGTTCGGAAAAAGTTGATCCTTTGTTGGCACTTCTGTTTCAGATACCTAATGTGACATCCCCAGGTACCTTTAGAGTCGAACCATACCCCGAGATATTTGAATGTTGAAGCCTGAGCAATAGTTTGATCCATTAATTGAAGCTGTAGTTGCGCTGGTTCACGCTTTCTAGAAAATACGACTAGCTCAGTTTTCTCCATGGAGAACTCGATACCCAGCTGGAGAGCCCAAGCAGAATTGTCCAAGGTATCTTGCAGTGGTCCTTGCAAGTCGACGGCTTTAGGACCTGTAATAGAGACCACACCGTCATCTGCAAGCTGCCTTAGCGTGCACGAATTGACAAGACATTCGTCAATGTCATTCACGTAAAAATTGTAGAGGAGTGGGCTTAGACATGAGCCCTGGGGAAGGCCTATGTAGCTAAATCTTGATGTCGATAAATCGCCGTGCGAGAAATGCATTTGTTTTTCAGATAACAGGTTTAGCAAAAAGTTATTTAAAATTGGCGAAAGACCATGCTGGGGCAACTTCTCATAAAGAATGTTGATAGAAACTGAATCGAAAGCCCCCTTAATATCCAAGAATACTGATGCCATCTGCTCTTTGTTAGCATATGCCATTTGAATTTCTGTTGAGAGCAACGCAAGGTAATCGTTCGTCCCTTTGCCTTTGCGGAAGCCAAATTTCGTATCTGACAGTAAGCCATTTGTTTCGACCCAATTATCGAGGCGAAACAAGATCATTTTTTCGAATAACTTCCGGATAGGGGTGGGCGTAGCGTAGTTGGTAAATCGATTGCCTTGTACGCAGCGCACCTGGGTTCGAGTCCCGACCCCGCACATAGGGTTAGAAATTTTTCATAAGAGACTTTTCTAACCCGAAGAGGCGAATGACCTTAAGGTTAAAACCTCTATAATCGAAATAAAAAAAAAAAAAAAAAAAACTTCCGGATACAGAACAGCATTGCAATCGGACGATACGAATTGTGGTCGGAGGCTGGTTTTCCTGATTTTTGGATGGTGATGACCCTCACCTGTCTCCAGTCATGTGGGACAATGTTACCCTCAAGAAACCTAGCGTCTTTTGGCAGAGTCTGGCAGATTCTTCAACAAGTTGAATTTGATTCTATCTGGCCCCGGGGCTTTATTGTTACACGATAAGAGAGCAAGTGAGAACTCCACCATCGTAAACGGTGTTTCGTTCGCGGTATTGTAAGGCGACGCGGCGCGGTAGATTTTCTGTGCCGGGGCGGAATCCGGACAAACCTTCTTGGCGAAATCGAATATCCAACGGTTTGAATATTCCACGCTCTCGTTAGTACTGTTTCGGTTTCGCATACGTCGGGCCGTGCCCCAAAGAGTTCTCATCGATGTTTCTCTTGTTAACCCGTCGACAAACCGGCGCCAGTAACTGCGTTTCTTAGCTTTCATTAAATTTTTCATTCGCTTTTCTAATATCGCGTACACTCGATAACTAGCAACTAACCCGTCGTTCCGGAAGGTTTTATACGCGGCAGCTTTCTCCGCGTACACGTCTGAGCACTCTTTGTCCCAACATGGGTTGGGAGAACGTTTTTGGGTGTTCACGTCGGGTACTCGTTTCGTCTGAGTTTAAATCGCGGTATCGAGAATCGAGTTGGACAAAAACTTATATTCTTCCTCCGGGGGAAGTACCTGTGTTGAATCGATAGTTTTGGATATCTCAGCAGCGTAGCTCTTCCAATCAATGTTTCGTGTGAGGTCATAGGGAACATTGATTGGTGCCGATGGTCTTGAACCAGTGGTGATTGCAATTACAATTGGTAAGTGGTCACTACCGTGGGGATCAGATATTACCTTCCACTTGCAATCTAACCGTAGTGATGTCGAGCATAAAGATATGTCCAGTGCACTTGCTTGCGCAGGTGGTCTAGGAATCCGTGTCATTTCCCCTGTGTTCAGAATTGTCATATTGAAGTTGTCACAAAGGTCTTGAATTGTCGAAGAACGATTATCGTCGTATAGACAGCCCCACCCCGTACCGTGAGAGTTAAAGTCTCCAAGAAGCAGGCGGGGCGAGGGAAGGTGTTCAATCACGATGGAGGATCTTCGATATCCCATCATGGCCCTAGGAGGAATGTAAATAGAAGCAATGCAATGATTGTTGTTTGACAAGCGACAACTTCAATGCCTAGCGTCGAAGGGAGGTTGATTCGATTGAAGGAGTAGCACTTTTTGATCCCTAAAAGTACCCCCCATATGAGTCTTCTCGATCCAAGCGGATAATGTTAAAATCGTGGAAGTTGAGGTTTATATTAGAAGTTAGCCATGTTTCACATAGGGAAAATGCATCACAATGATTGTGATTTAGCAAGTGTTTTAATGAATCAATTTTGGGGATAATACTTCTGCAGTTCCACTGTAAAACAGTGATCAGATCCCTGATTCCGTCTAATAAGTTAGCCATCGAAGGATACGATCGCTGTAAGGAGGGGCCATTGTTCAGTCAACTGTTATAGCAACCAGCAAGCTTTTCATAGGATCGGTAATGTTGAAAGCTGTGTATATCCAGTCCACAATGTCAGAAAATTTAAGGAATCCCGTTTTAGGTTAAGTTTCTGACTGTAAAATTGGAGCACTTGGGATTTTTGGTGCCCCGGGGAGTGCTGGGAACTCCTGGTTGTATCTCAATTTCCCAAAACCAAGAGGTATTATCTTCGGATTTGTACCAGCACTTCCAGTTGATGAATTATTTTTATTTTGTACCCTTGTTTGGGACAACCTAGGACCCTTACGAGGAAGTTCAGGTGAGTTTTGATTAGGTCTTTTCCTAGAGTTTCCAAGCGGAGCCAAAGAATGCCCCTCGCAAGGGTCGTTAGAGGCGTTATCGTCAGTTGGCAAGAGAGCGAATGGGTTTTCGGAGATAAGTGGAACAGCTCTTTTAAGCATTTCTGCGTAAGAGCGTCTGGAGCGATCTTTGGCGGATCGCTTCAGTTTATCCACGCGAAGTTTGTACGTTGGGCATGTCAAAAGTGCATGCGGATTCTCCCCATAGTAAACACACTTCTCAGCGGGCCTACTGCAAGTATCATCCGCATGGAGTTCCCCACATTTACCGCACTGTTGCTTGTTGCTACAGTAGGTGGCCGTGTGACCTAGCTGCTTGCAATTGGAACAATTCATGACCCGCGGTACAAACAGGTGTACAGGTAGACGAGCTCCTCCCACTTCAACGTAGCTCGGAAGTGCAGACCCGGCGAAGGTTATGCGAAACGAGTCTGATGGATAGTAATTACCATCTTCGATGGACTTTGAGTGCAATTGCTTGCACTCCAAAATCTTAACTGATTGAAGGTTAGGGTCCTTAAAGCGGCCAGCGCCATCATTCATCAGATCATCGACAGTTAGACCCGCATCACTTACCACACCGTCGATCTCCACATCACGAGAAGGGATGTAGACGCGATACTCCAGCGTAAAGAGGCTATTGCTAACGATATCATTGGCCTGTTTCAAGTCAGTAACGACTACGCGCAGTTTATCTGACTGAACCTTTTTAATCTCGGTTACGGCCGAGTAACGTCAGCTCCCGTGCAACAGTTATGCTGTTTAACGGTTTAGTTTTGGGCCGAAAGTATACCACCCAAGGACCAGCGGATCCATCCTGGTAAACCTTGACTCGGGGGGGGGGGGGGCTGTGAGACATTGGGGGGAAGTGGATCGACCATAACATTATCTGTCTCCGAATCAGATATACGTTCCTCTTCCCCATAAGATTCGTATTCGGAGGGTGATCCTTCTGTTTGTTCCATTTTGTTGCTGGAGCAACACGCTCGACCGCACTGTTTAACTTAAATCAAAATAAAAAATCAAGAGCAATAAAAAGAAAAAAAATCGATAAGAAAAGTAAAAAACGAAACACTTCACTAGTTGGTTCCTGACGAGCTGGTAGGTGAATTGATCCTTCGTTTGTTTTATCCGTCACCCGCGTGACCTTCACATAGTAGAGCTGATATAGCTCGTCTAAACAAAGCCGTCTTTCAGGCAAGAAAACTGTTTAGTAACGCACTTCACTGCACTACCTTCACCGATATCGCAGGTAATAATTATCACTCGCGGGACTGTTTATTAGTAATGCTTTACTGCAGCCTCTGCCACAGCAAGCACCTTCGTACTACTGAAAAAACTAAACCACACCGGAGAGAACAAAAAGCACTTGTTTCCCGGTACAAAGTTGGGTTACGAATGATTTAATGAGTTTTATATTCTGGTTGCAGTTGAAAATCGAAATAGTTACCTGGCGCCTTTCGATTTTTCTCCTGTTTAGCCCAACTAAAGCGCATCTGGTTTAGATGATGGGCAAGTTGATTCTCTAACATGTATACAAAAAAAAACAAAAGGCGCAAGTTCGAAGTTCGATTTTCAACTGCAACCAGAATATTGAAGGGGAAATTGTTGGCCGTTCAAAATCAATAGTTTTGTACATTTACAATGCGCAGGGGGTGCGCCGATATGACAAAATTGATTTTTTTCATCCTTTTGGTAATAAGTTTTATATTGAAGGAGAAGTTGTTGGCCGTTGAAAATCAATAGTTTTGTACATTTACAATGCGCAGGGGGGTCCGCCCATGCGTCAATATGGAAATGTTTTCAAGTTTTCAGTAATGAGTTTTATATTGAAGGAGAAGCTGTTGGCCGTTGAAAATAAATAGTTTTGTACATTTCCAATGCGCAGGGGGGTCAGCCGATGCGTCAAAATGGAAATGTTTTCAACATTTTAGTAATGAGTTTTATATTGAAGGGGAATTCGTTGGCTGTTGAAAATCAATAGTTTTGTGCATTAACAATGCGCAGGGGAGTCCGCCGATGCGTGAAAATGGAAATGTTTTCAGTTTTTAGGTAATGAGTTTTATATTGAAGGAGAAATTGTTGGCCGTTGAAAATCAATAGTTTTATACATTTCCAATGCGCAGGGGGGTCCGCCGATGCGTGAAGATGGAAATGTTTTCAGCTTTTTGGTAATGAGTTTTATATTGAAGGAGAAATTGTTGGCCGTTGATAATCAATAGTTTTGTACATTTTCAATGCGCAGGGGGGTCCGCCGATGCGTGAAAATGGAAATGTTTTTAGCTTTTTGGTAATGAGTTTTATATTGAAGGAGAAATTGTTGGCCGTTGAAAATCAATAGTTTTGTACATTTACAATGCGCAGGGGGTCTGCCGATGCGTCAAAATGGAAATGTTTTCAACCTTTTAGTAATGAGTTTTATATTGAAGCGGAATTCGTTGGCTGTTGAAAATCAATAGTTTTGTACATTTACAATGCGCAGGAGAGTCCGCCGATGCGTGAAAATGGAAATGTTTTCAGTTTTTTGGTAATGAGTTTTATATTGAAGGAGAAATTGTTGGCCGTTGAAAATCAATAGTTTTGTACATTTACAATGCGCAGGGGGGGTCCGCCGATGCGTCAAGATGGAAATGTTTTCAAGTTTTCAGTAATGAGTTTTATATTGAAGGGGAAATTGTTGACCGTTGAAAATTTTGATATTTACAATGCGCAGGGGGTCATCCGATGCGTGGAAATGGAAATGTTTTCCACTTTTTAGTAATGAGTTTTATATTGAAGGGGGATTGGTTGTCCGTTGAAAATGAATAGAAGTTGTTGGCCGTTAAAAATCAATAGTTTTGGACATTTACAATGCACACGGGCAACCGCCAATGTGACATAATGGAATCTTTTTTATGCAATAGTAGTATAATCCGTTTACAGAATGATGGTATTGCAAGACAAAATTCTCGTTATTTTTCTCCTTTAATCAGGAAAATATATTGTTTCATTAATAATTTTGTGCCAATACATAAGAAGCAATTAAACGAACAATAATCATCTTTTTCATAATCCACTATTACATTTTGGCATATTTCCATAGTGGAAATCTCAAAAGGAAATGTTTTCGATCATTTTTACCGCTACCTTGCAGTATTTTAGTCGCATAATAGCGAAAACTCAGTTTGTGTACATTGGCGTTTTAGGCCAGTGTTGCCACAATTAAATCTGTACCAGGAGTTGAAAAATCTTTTCTATCTGTACTCTTCTATCGAAAAAAGGACCGGATTCTGTATCCAAACAATAACGAGGTTGTTTAAATTTTCCATTCGGGGAAATCAAACCAGACATTCTGACTCGGTTGTTTTATTTGAGCTGGAATTCCGCAAGAACCCAGTAAACTAAAAGGCGGCGCCGTAACTTGCCGTTCACTGTAAAAGTAGTGTGGGAAACCAGTTAGAATTCCGGATGAGTTTGACTGGGTAACGTCAATATCAGCTCCAGCTCAAATTCTCACTGCCACTTTGTTTGCCAACCAAAGGTGGCCAACAGAGTGGCGGCGAGAAACTGAGATGGGGTTGGAAATATCAATAAGATGTGAGAAACCGGCTTGCAGGAATTCAAATGGAGTACGTCAGAGTAAACGTATGCACTCCGAGAAGATTCACTCAGCTTTTATTAGACATCATCCCTTTGATTTGCTGGAAGCATGTTTCTCGCATATTGCATTATAATGTCAGCTTCAGTTCAATCTCAATCAGTACCAGCTCCACTTCAAATTCTTGCCATCACTGCTCAACTGTTTACTGGGATGCATCGCAGGATTAAATTATTTTACCTTGCTGTCATGTAAAAAATCTGTAATTTAAAAAAAAAGTGTGATCTGTACCCTAATAAAAAAAATTATACACAAACTTTAACCCATATAGTCCAACGATTCTACATATTGTATGGATGATACCCTGAACAGGTCGTTAGGCTCTTGGATCATTAGATATTTATTAGGGATTCCGTACAGAATCTGTGCTAAAAATGCTTCAGAAATCTGTACCTTTCTAAATAAATATGTACTTGCGGCATCACTGATTTAGGCCCTCATGAAAGATCTATGTCGAAGTGAGAATTGCGTATCAAAAGAAAAATGAAAAAAAGAAAAAAAAAAAGAAATTGATAGCAGTTTGATGGGCTCTAGCAGATAAACCAAGTTGATTTCGAGTAAATCCTTTCTTGAGCATAATTTTGTTATCTTAGAGATCCGAAAAGAGTTAAGCGGCTGTATCTAGGGACAAAACAAGAATATTTTAAGAGCATCGATTGATTAAAAAGAAAAAAAATATTTCTCGATTTTGTCAATGTCCCCGTTTTATCAGCCTAAAATTCACCAATGGACTGATAAAAACGGGTCTTCACTGTATTATCATTATAAATCACAAAATGGTGGAAACTCGTAAACCGTTATACCGAAATACAAAAAAAACTGGAGAAAGTAGCTACTACTTTGAAAACGTATTGCAATTGAAACATGTCATGTTTTGTTGAACAAATTACATTACTGTAATTAAAATTAATCGATAAAAGTCATATTGCGGAAATTATTCGAAAAAATACATCACAGATCGTACAATAAGCCTAATATATTTTACGATGCAGGGAAAAACATCAACCCCCCTGCGCATTGAAAATGTACAAAACTATTGATTTTCAACGGCCAACAATTTCTCCTTCAATATAAAGCTCATTGCCAAAAAGCTGAAAACATTTCCATCTTCACGCATCGGCGGACCCCCTGCGCATTGTAAATGTACAAAAACTATTGATTTTCAACGGCCAACAATTTCTCCTTCAATATAAAACTTATTACCAAAAAACTGAAAACATTTCCATTTTCACGCATCGGCGGACTCCCCTGCGCATTCCCCTTCAATCTAAAACTCATTACCAAAAAGATGATAACATTTCCATTTTGACGCATCAGCGGACCCCCCTGCGCATTGTAAATGTCAAAACTATTGATTTTCAACGGTCAACAATTTCCCCTTCAATATAAAACTCATTACTGAAAACTTTAAAAAAAAAGATGGGTGGGTAATGTCTGCGATATAACCGGAGAGATGTAGAATACATAAGGAACACGTTCTTCAAATATGTTGATACTCATTGGAATTTTCGGATAAAAGGTGATTTGGGCGAGGAATATTTCAAATTATTCTTTACGAAAATGATGGTGGTTCTGAAAAGGACCGTTTTTGTTGGCGTTGTTGGTCTTGGTGAGGGAGATGGCTAACGATGAAATGAATTGTTAGCATGAGGAAGTCGCATAGTACTGGCCAATGGCAGAACAGATAATAATTGATTCCTGAAAATCATTTTTTTCTTTATTCATGTAAATTATACATACTTACAAATCTAATAAAATATTCCTGGTCATATTTCTGAATCATTAGTGCGAACATTGTGTAATTTGGTTAAGTACAATGAAAGTTACAAACTTTCCAAACTCGACCTTCTGTTCCTTCCGAAATATTGAAATGGGGTGTCTATATTAAACCGTTAGTCGTGGTCACAATAAAAAGATGGGTGGGTAATGTCTGTAACATAACCGGAGCGTCGTGACATCAATTCGAGACGTTAATTTAAATTTAATAATATTCAACAGAATCACGTTTGAATGGGAAATTTTCAAATAATTCTCTATGGTAATAATGGTGGTTCTGAAAAGAACCTTTGGTTTCGGCGTTGGTGTTGATGGTGATGCGCTGGATCGTTGGATATATTTGGCATGATAGTTACGTACCTGACGAACTGTTTTGTAGCCTCGAACAAAACGACAAGACTGGCTTCTTCGGGTACCATTACGGCTGAACTTCATAAGCTTAGCTCGACTTTGAAATCCTGCACAATCTCACGAATCAGACGCTGGTAGGGTCATTTTCTTTGCTACTACCACGGAGCTGCACAAACAAATCATTTAATGCAGTTAGTTCACGGAGGATGCCAAAAAGCTCGAATAGAAGCATGCGACTTCAACGTTTCTCTTAAACACATGTAATTGAAGCAACACTGATCACTAGAGGGATGCTGAGGGAACACGCACATTCGTTTTGGTTATACTGATAATAGCAGCAGAAGGGAATTACCATTCCTTTAACCAATTAGCAGTGCACGAAAACGAGCGAGAGGATAATTTAAATTTTTGTTCCGTGTGTAAGCTACTTCTTTCCACACAACGTATTATGTTGCTTGTTGAAAATTTGTTACACACCTTAAAATGAAAGTTTCAGTTTAACTCTCACTAGAACACAATTGATTGGTCCTGAAAAGAACCGTTGCTTTTATTGTAATTTACGCCCACTCCCAGCGGACACTGTGAGTTTGATTTCTTTTGCGAGAAAGTTACGCACTTGGCGCACTATTTTGTATCCTCAAACAAACCGACCAAGTAGGCATCACTGGCTTCATTACGCCTGAGTTTTGTAACCGTAGCTCGACTTTGAAGTAATATACAACCTTACGAACCAGACGCTGGAATGTTAGCCAGCGGATTAGTTGCTCCGTTGCCCTTTAGTTGGGGCGAAATACTGGCATTGCGAGAGTTCCTGATCGGTAGTTGGTTGCGATGTGCCACCAGTAGCTGGGACACTTTTTCCGTCCGTCATCATTGCCAATTGGTTTCCTCCAGTGGACTGGCTGCTTGCTAGTGCTTGAATGAATACGAATGATGAGAAAAACCGACCGACCAATATTCATATATGAACACACGAGAAAGCACTACTATCGCTCTCTCGCTCGTTTTCGTGCCATTCCTGTGTCTTTCCTTTCCGTTCTGCTACGAATACTAGCATAACCAAAACGAATGTTCTGTCTTTCCATCGCCTTCAATCTAGTGGCCAGTGCTAGCAAACTTGCATGTTCAGTTTTTCAATAACAACATTCCAACAATATTTTCAAAGAATGTTGAAGATTTGAAAAGAAGGAAAGAAAATATTTTCACAAATTTAAATTCTTTTGTGTTATTTGTTAGCGCTGATAAAGGCTATTTAGTTTGCTACTAGCAAGGAGCTGCACAAACAAATCGATTTATGCAGTTAATCAACGGAGGCTGCCAAAAAGTTCGAATAAAAGCATGCGACTAGTGTACTTTGCACGTTCTATATTTTATCAATACTAGAGGATCGATAAAATAATTCAAAGTGTAATAGCAACATGCAATTGTGGCAACACTGGCCATGGGATGGCGGGGGAATACGCACATTCGTTTTGGTTATGATGGTATTAGCAGCAGAAAGGAATGGAAAAGCAGTGCACGAAAACGAGCGAGAGAGGAAAATTCTAGAGAAAATTTTCAATAGGACGTAAGTAACATTGAGAGCCTCTCTTTGTTTACTTTCTCTTTCGTTTATTACGACGTCATTACAACACTTTGCACTAATTTTCCAGTACATATCGAAAGGCGACGGTTTTTACTAGAATATTATGCAAAGAGTTTATTAGTAAATGTTGAAATGGCCGAGTAATGAACAGAAGAGAAAGACCCCAAAGAGAATCTCTCATTGTTACTTACGTCCTATTGAAAATTTTCACTAGAATTTAAATTCTGTTTCCTTCCACATATCGTATTTCTTAGCCAGTTTGTTGTATTTGGTATGAAAGTTACGCGCTTGGCGTACTGTTTTGTATTCTCGAACAAACCGACCAAGTAGGCATTGCTGACTTCTTGGGGCATCATTACGGCTGAGCTTTGTAAGCGTAGCTCGACGACTTTGCAGTCCTACACAATCTCACGAACCAGACGCTGGAAGGATCGCCTGCAGATTAGTTGCTTCGTTGACCTTTAATTGCGGCTAATATCTGGCAGGGCGACAGTTCCTGGTCGGTAGTTGGTAGCGAAGGGGCTTCTTAACGCAACCAGTAGCTGGGGCACTTCTGCGAACGGCGATAATTGCCAACTGTTTTCCCTCCGGCGGACTTCTAAACTGACTTCACTGCTTGCTAGTACGATTGTGAACGAATGATGAGAAAAACCAACCGACCGATATTTATATAATCGCTCTAATATGCACTACAATCGCTTTCTCGCTCGTTCTCGTGCCGTGCATGAGCCTTTCCTTTCCGTCCAGCTTCTAATGGCCTAACCAAAGGAATATGCCGTCTTTCCCCCACCAACTGCTCTCGTCAAGCAACCCAATGCGAATAATCATAGGAACAAACATGTAGTGGAACTATATATAAACTTTTCAAAATTTTCACTTTTCCGAGTCGTTTTCGAAAGATTTTTCAAAACACAATTTTTTGTTATTAGTGCATGTTATACATACTTCAAATTTTAATACAGCCTAGAGGAACATATTTTCAACAAATTGGCCTAAAAATCAAATCATTCTGTTAAGTATGATAAAAGTTATTAACGTTCAAAATCTGACGCTGCGCCGCAGCCGATATTTTGAAACGGGACCCCTATATTGAAAGCTTAAATGTATTCTACATTAATAAAACATTTCCATTATGACGCATTGGCGGACTCCCCTGCGCATTGTAAATGTACAAAACTATTGATTTTCAATGGTCAATAATTTCCCCTTCAATATAAAACTCATTACTGAAAACTTGAAAACATTTCCATTTTGACGCATCGGCGGACCCCCCTGCGCATTGTAAATGTACAAAACTATTGATTTTCAACGGCCAACAACTTCTGTTCAATATAAAACTTATTACCAAAAGGTTGAAAAAAATCAATTTTGTCGCATCGGCGGACCCCCTGTGTATTGTAATTGTCCAAAACTATTCTTCAGTATAAAACTCATTACCAAAAAGTTGATAAAAAAAAATTTTGGCTCATCGGCGCACCCCCTGCGCATTGTAAATGTACAAAACTATTGATTTTCAACGGCCAACAATTTCCCCTTCAATATTCTGGTTGTAGTTGAAAATCGAACTTCGATCTTGCGCCTTTTGTTTTTTTGTGTACATGTTAGAGAATCAACTTGCCCATCATCTATACCAGATGCGCTTTAGTTGGGCTATTTCGATTTTCAACTGCAACCAGAATATAAAACTCATTAAAAAAAGGTGGAAATAATTCCATTCTGACACATCGACGGACCCCCTGCGCATTGTAAATGTAGAAAACTATTGATTTTCAACGGACAACTTTTTCCTCCTCATCACAGAAAAGTTGAAAACATTTCCATTTCGAGGCATCAGCGGACCCCCCCCCCCCACTCTGCGCATTGTAAATATACAAAACTATAGATTTTCAATGGCCAACAACTTTCCCTTCAACGATACTATGTGACCTCTAATAGTTTGCTTGCCAGTCCTTTCCTATAGCAAGCGAAAAATGGACTGACGCACATTCCAATCTTGCAAATATAAGCCATGAATGTCGTTCACTACATTTATTTTGAACCGCTGCTATGAAATTTATTTGCAACAGTTCCAACGCAACGGATGATGAAAGTTAAACACACGGTCCATTCACATACATTCGCAACGTTCGCAACAGCTAGCGAACGAAACCCAACTACGGCAGCAAGCCGAATAACCGAACTTTCACGAACATGTAACAGGCACGCTCAGCAGCACGAACGTTTTTGCTTTTCTCTCGTCCGTTTACATGCATAACAGCTTTAGGTACAGTTGGAGCGTGGCGGTCGCGTTGGTTTTTTCCCGAACTTTCGCATTAAAATGAAATTCGAAATGACTCCTTCCAGCCTTGGTGGCGGGAAACAAAACTGCTGTGTGGCGGCATTCACGCACACCAAAGAGATTACATTCATTGAACGACATTCATACGTACACCAACCATGAAATTCGTGTATGACTTTCCTGCTCGGACAGCAGCGTGAAAGTTTGTAAGCTTATGACGTTCATAAAAAATGTCACGTTTCCAGCCCTGTGCACGGTTCCAAATTCTCATTTACTAGAGTGTTACCCCTCACACTTGGGAGCAATTTTTCGCAGCCTCCTGGCAACCCTATACCATCATATGGAGTTTGACAGCGACCTACATATATGGGGCGTTATAGCTACAAAGCCCCAAACAAAGAATTATGTTCGGCACTATACACGATATTCAAGCATTCCACACGACGTTTTGCATCTTGTGGGATGATTTAATACCATATTATTCAGAAAATCAACATTTAGTAACTAATTACAGCTTTTAATCATACGATTCAAAATTAATGTTTTGATTTTCATGGCAGTGATGCTGGCTGTACAGAGACGTCGTCCTTGGCAGGGGGCTGATTTTTCGCTATTGGTCTATCCCCGCGTGCTTGTTCATATGCCAATGGCCGCATTATCGCCAATGCGCCCACAGTACCAACTACAGATATATTTAAAATGACCGTTAAAGCGGACAAAGCATTGTCTTCGAATATTTTGTCTCTTAGTCTGTGGTAATGCTGTGGCTGTTTCAAAAAAAAATTGTAAGCAATTTTCGGTGATAAGTCCATTTGGGCATAAAGTATCCTTCCTACACTACACTTCCTGGCGCGAACATAACCCTTCTCCTCCCACCAGCTGATCGAGACGACCAAACTAAGTCTCATGCTGCCGATTACTGGTTCTGATGGTTCACGTTTTCGATTTGACCTATTCTTGTATATAGTTGTCGTGTCATGTATAATAAATATGTAATATATACATTTGACAGTTTGGAATCAACAAAAACAACGATGGAATCTTAGTGTTCATGATTGAGAAAGGCACAATTGCACCGCTGGGTGGATTGAAACAGGTTTTTTAAAATAATTTTTGAAAATATTTGTCATCGGTTTGCACTTGAGTCTGATGGGTCGTCCTTGCTTAAATTAGTGACATTGTATGGAACATTGGACGAATGTCAATGCCACTTCCTATCTGCATGTTACATGTTGTTCCAGTTCCAGATTTATACTGTATTTTAAGTAGGTACACAGAAAAAAATATTTTGTAATTTTAAGTTTATTTTCATGCACATATTTGGAGCATGAATATGAATGTAAAATTAAGTTCCACCACAAATACACACGACTTGTCGTGCTTTCTTCAACGAATTTTACTATAATTTTACACGTGGATTGAAAATTACAGTTCCTTTAAACGGAAAACCATGGTGCTTCAATGTATTTTTACTCGAATACTGCTGTAAAATGAATGACATGTAATATTACACGGATGAAAGTGTAAAATTGTATGCTGTTTGATGCTCCAATTGATTTTAACGTAATTTTCAATCAAATTTTTGATTCAATCGTGGTAGAGTAAAGCCATGTCAAGTGATCCTCGAATTTTTCGCAAAATCACCGATCTTCATGCGGTATATTTTATTGTATAGGGATTATGGTAATTAGCTTTTGGTATAAATATTTCGTTACAATTCCTTTTTTTCTTTAAGATATTAACCCTTAAACTTTGTTGCATGATAAAATTGAAAATTTTATATCTCAAAAAGTACTGAAGATAATTCCATGACTCGACGAAAAAAAAGTGAAATAAAATGCTATTGGCATAAGATTTTCCATTTTCATATATTAATGTTGTAGACTAAAAATGAATTTGGATATAACGTAGATGTATTTTGACTAGCAAAAGTGTTTTTAAAGATGTTAATTGTTAGTAACGTTAAATTATAATAATAATAAAATATATTAAACAACTATAATTTTTGTTGTGCACTTCGGTCAAAAAAATCTAACGAATCTCAAAATATCTGGAAAAAAATCACCTTCGATAATCCGTATAGAAAAGTTTACCCTTTTGCGATAATAGAGAGATGTGATTTCTTTTAGACATGCGATGCGCACTCCCCACGCGATGCGCCTTCTGATGTAGCGACGTGCGACGTTGCCAATATGAACGTTCTCGCGGGCTGCATCAAGGTGGGCCGTGCGTTGAAGGAACGCACTGTTACAGAATCTTCCATAACTCTCGATAGAAACAAAAATGAAAAATTATCAATACAGATTATTGAAGGTGAAAGATTGCTGCATAATTTGATATACGTTTTGAAAATTTTTATCGTGAAGATTACAAGAAAAAATACAATTGAAAATTTTAAATAGATGCAAAGTACCGTTATTCACAAAATTATAAAGTAAAAACATGTTTATAGGATAGTGCAAGTATCATTCCATAAGTGTGCAAAAATTCATTGAATTATCTTCAGTACTTTTTAAGATATAAAATTTACAATTTTATGATGCAATAAAGTTTAAGGGTTAATATCTTAAAGAAAAAAAGTATTTTAACGAAATATTTATACCAAAAGCTATTCACCAAAATCCCTATACAATAAAATATACCTTATGAAGTTCGGTGATTATGCGAAAAATTCGAGGATCACTTGACATGGCTTTACTCTGTATGTTTACATTCGTATTTCTCGGATTTCTCCGTTTTCTTTATATATCTTTCACTTTATATATCTTTCACTTTCACTAAGCACTGAACTGCTTTCATCTACGTCTTCTCAAAAACTCAACCAGTTCTCTTTTTCCTCCATCCAATTCCCTCAAGCGTCGCTCAAGTTTTTTTCCATCCTTTTCTGTTTTTGAGGTACTAGAATTATGCAAGCATCCGTGAAAGTGTAATGCTTTTGCTTTTGTTTCACTCACACATTCTGTTAACGGAAAGGATTTCTTACTAGTACTACAGTAGTTATTTTTTTGAGCACATATTTGGAGCTTGAATATAAATGTAAAATTAAGTTCCACCACAAATACACACGACTTGTCGTGCTTTCTTCAACGAATTTTACTATAATTTTACACGTGGATTGAAAATTACAGTTCCTTTAAACGGAAAACCATGGCGCTTCAATGTATTTTTACTCGAATACTGCTGTAAAATGAATGACATGTAATATTACACGAATGAAAGGGTAAAGTTGTATGCTGTTCGATGCTCCAATTGATTTTAACGTAATTTTCAATCAAATTTTTGATTCAATCGTTGTAGAGTAAAGCCATGTCAAGTGATCCTCGAATTTTTCGCAAAATCACCGATCTTCATGCGGTATATTTTATTTTATAGAGATTATGGTGATTAGCTTTTGGTATAAATATTTCGTTACAATTCCTTTTTTTCTTTAAGATATTAACCCTTAAACTTTGTTGCATGATAAAATTGAAAATTTTATATCTCAAAAAGTACTGAAGATAATTCCATGAATTTTTGCACACTTATGGAATGATACTTGCACTATCTAATAAAAATGTTTTTACTTTATAATTTTGTGAATGACGGTATTTTGCATCTATTTAAAATTTTCAATTGTATTTTTTCTTGTGTTCTTCACGCTAAAAACTTTCAAAACGTATGTCAAATTATGCGGCAATCTTTCACCTTTAATAATCTGCATTGATAATTTTTCATTTCTGTTCCTAGTTATAGAGGATTTTATAACAGTGCGCTCTTTCAACGCACGGTCCACTTTGATGCAATCCGCGAGAACATACATATTGGCAACGCCGCACGTCGCTACATCCTAATGCGCATCGCTTTGAAGGAGCGTATCGCATGTTCAAAATTGGCATCTCTGAGATTAAAGCAAAAAGACAAGCTTTTCTTTATGGATAATTGAAAGTAAATGTTTTCTGAGTAATTTGCATGCTCTTTAGCGTTATTATATTGTTCAGGAATTATTTAATTTTCTGTCACTCAATACCTCGGACAAGCGCGCTTGGATGTTGCCAGCCGATGAGCAAAGTTGAGCAGTGGGCATGTTTTAACCTGCGTTTACATATTTTTCGCAAATTGACATACTTCACCACGTTTTATTTTCAGTTGGTTCTGTCTGAGCGGTATATTGCGAATCTTTTCTTAAATCCACATTGCGGCTTTTCAGCCATGCGCCATCGGGTCGTGCGTTAAATTACGCGCTGATTTGATTTGCATCAGTGCGAGTGAGAAAACGTTTTAACGTTTGTTTTTGTTTCGATCGCACTTGATTGTTTCCTATACAGATACTATACAACTCGGCGAAATGCTATATTATCTCAAGATAGACAATATTTCCTAAAAAAAATCGATTGTTTTATGTTATAAATATGGGTCGATCACACGAATGATGTATTCCGTTAAAAAATTTCATCAATATGTTCGTCGTATCTTGATTTTATGTAAACTTTTTTCAAAAGACACATCGTTGTTTAAAGGTAATATCACTCGACGAAAAAAAAGTGAAATAAAATGCTATTGGCATAAGATTTTCCATTTTCATATATTAATGTTGTAGACTAAAAATGAATTTGGATATAACGTAGATGTATTTTGACTAGCAAAAGTGTTTTTAAAGATGTTAATTGTTAGTAACGTTAAATTATAATAATAATAAAATATATTAAACAACTATAATTTTTGTTGTGCACTTCGGTCAAAAAAATCTAACGAATCTCAAAATATCTGGAAAAAAATCAACTTCGATAATCCGTATAGAAAAGTTTACCCTTTTGCGATAATAGAGAGATGTGATTTCTTTTAGACATGCGATGCGCACTCCCCACGCGATGCGCCTTCTGATGTAGCGACGTGCGACGTTGCCAATATGAACGTTCTCGCGGGCTGCATCAAGGTGGGCCGTGCGTTGAAGGAACGCACTGTTACAGAATCTTCCATAACTCTCGATAGAAACAAAAATGAAAAAATTATCAATACAGATTATTGAAGGTGAAAGATTGCTGCATAATTTGATATACGTTTTGAAAATTTTTATCGTGATGATTACAAGAAAAAATACAATTGAAAATTTTAAATAGATGCAAAGTACCGTTATTCACAAAATTATAAAGTAAAAACATGTTTATAGGATAGTGCAAGTATCATTCCATAAGTGTGCAAAAATTCATTGAATTATCTTCAGTACTTTTTAAGATATAAAATTTACAATTTTATGATGCAATAAAGTTTAAGGGTTAATATCTTAAAGAAAAAAAGTATTTTAACGAAATATTTATACCAAAAGCTATTCACCAAAATCCCTATACAATAAAATATACCTTATGAAGATCGGTGATTTTGCGAAAAATTCGAGGATCACTTGACATGGCTTTACTCTGTATGTTTACATTCGTATTTCTCGGATTTCTCCATTTTCTTTATATATCTTTCACTTTATATATCTTTCACTTTCACTAAGCACTGAACTGCTTTCATCTACGTCTTCTCAAAAACTCAACCAGTTCTCTTTTTCCTCCATCCAATTCCCTCAAGCGTCGCTCAAGTTTTTTTCCATCCTTTTCTGTTTTTGAGGTACTAGAATTATGCAAGCATCCGTGAAAGTGTAATGCTTTTGCTTTTGTTTCACTCACACATTCTGTTAACGGAAAGGATTTCTTACTAGCACTACAGTAGTTATATTTTTGAGCACACACTTATTTGAAACCGAACTATTTGATATGGTTTTTTTGCACAATATTTTCGCTCGAAATGATTTTTTTTGTTTGTTTCCCGCATACTATGTAGGAGTATAATTTAAGACCATTTATTTTAATTTATTATCAACACTTACTATCTACAGTATTGATTTACATGTCGTTTAAATTTCATTATTTTTTGGTGTGTACTAACTCAACTTCACCAAAAATGAATAACTTATAGAGTCAGTCACATAAAGAATAACAATTGCATTTATATTTTTTCAACTTGTAAATGTAAATGATCCTTAAAAATCGCCAAAGAACAGAATTTTGCATGAAGTACAGGATTTAGCAAATTAAAGCAAAGTTGAAACCCTTTTTTGGTCGGGTAAAAAGGATTTCGGGAAACTCCGGTTAAACCCAAAAATAAAGACATCTCATTCCAGTTAATGGAATTATGTATTTGTCATTATTTACATAACGCATTTTACTTTAATTTCATTATTAACCCTAGAACTTTTTTGTTGGGTACATTTGTACCCCTGAGCTATTTGCAATCCCTGTTATTCCGTTATGATTTATTTTAACTGCAAGCAAACTTTATCATAAATCAATTTGATTATTAAACTTCCATTTAAGCAGGTGCAACCTATTTGTTTCACTTGACCAACCTAACAGTGCCCGCTTAAAGTTTGTCTGCGGTACAAATATACCCCACAATACCGTTTACGTTAGTGTTTTGTCATGTGTATATAATTCGGAAAATTTATTACTTCTTTTTATAAGCAAAATATCGATACATAGTAAGCGAGAAACTTGCTTCAAATTGTATAGGCTTCAACATTGCTGAACAATAAAATCTGTTATTTGATATAATAAAGCTATAAATATAATATAATTATAAAGACGCTTGGATCGTTATCATATTTTTTGGTTTTGTGGACAAAAGAGACAAAACACATTCGTGAATATGATTTGTATATAATATGTACTACGCACCACTCAATTACTCATTTTATGTAGCCCAGGCTCTGGAACGTACAAAGCACTGGTCTGTCCCTTCCACCTTTCTGTTTTAACTTCGTTACTGCATCTTGATGTATATTTACTGTTTGTATTGGCGTTTGTTTTTCAAACAAGCATCGGAATAAATTCATTTTTTATCGTTTTTTTATTATTTGCTATTTGTTCAAAAGGCAATTTAATAATGTTTACAACACCGTATGGATTGTAAAAATCGATTAGACACTTCCAAAGTTATGGTAATATTAAGACAAAAGGAGATTTTGACGTATTTTAAAGACTGGTTCTATAAAAATTGAAATATTGCATAATAAAATTTACAAAACGCGAATATTTTTGAAAAGGCTGCTTTGCCTGGCTTTTTTTTAAATAAAACTATCCAATTTAATCATAAATTCAATAAAAACTAGGCATATTAGAATAGAAAAAGTTACGAAACCGTTGTAGGGCTAAACTTTTCTTGTAGTCTATTCGGAAGTGCTTAAAACCATAGTCATTAGGTATGCTACTTCTCGCACTATGGAAATAAAAAAAAGTTTTGTGACTTTTGAATAGTTTACTGCTAAATATTTACATGAACTCTTCTACTGAAAGACAAGTAGAGCTTTGCTTATTGCAAAATTGGTCACCAAGAATGTTTGCCATTTAAAACTATGAATGATTAGATTAGAAGGATTTTTAAAGTCAGTTTGCTATTCGTGCAGTGAGATGCATAGATTTTACATATTCGACAAATTAGTACTCATTAGACTGGTTCAATTTTTGATTTATAGCTCCACCAGGCTCTACTGATTCCTTTCAAGGCCCTTAGTAATTGTGCAAATTTTGGTACCGATCGGTTGTGTCTACGGACCCTCCAAAAAATTCAAAGTTTATATGGAAATTAGTATGGAAAATCGGTTTATATTGAAAATAAATTCTTAAAAAATCACCTCATCAATCAATTAATCAGAACACTATAGATTTCTAAAGGTATTCTTCTACTGAACATTTTTTTTTATAATTAATAAATTTATTTAGGCCCAAATGCGGTAGCTCGACGAGGCCGATTGTTTGTTTTTTTTTACAATAAATAAAAAAAACAACTACGTTAAATTTTTGGTCTCGTTCAGGCGCAGCTTTCTGCTGCGTGTTGAGATCCTTCTTCTAGGGGACGGAATACTGCCAGTGTTGTCCAGCTACTTCTACAGCGCCGTTCTCGATGTATACGGGAATGCTATATTTAACATTGCCGCATTCGGCAGTGTGCTGCATGTTGTTTCGCGAGGCGAATGACTCAGCTTGGTTAATGTTGTTGAACGAAATCAGCACGCAATGTTTGATATGATGCATTTGTAGGGTTTTCACTTCAGCCAGATTGAGTTCCATCTGCACTTTTAATAACTGTTCCACTTCCCGAATGGCTGGTCTTACGGGGCATTTTGAAAAATCAACAGCAACACAATTCGGCCTCATCTGGGTTGCTTTTTGCTGGGCACCGTCACTCATCACTATATCGCACAGTAGGTATAGGCTATTGTTATATGGACTGCTTGTGTGATAGGCACCGATTGATTCTTAGGTAGAATTGACTGTTTCACTTGCGCGGGACGATCTTTTGCTTCTGCTTAGGGCGAGATGTGAAGACAAACTGTCTACTGAACATATTCGGGGAACATTGTAAGTTTGTGAAAATAATCATAGCACCCCTCTTTGAATAACTGTTTCTGCCATACGCGAGCGGTGGGTGGCAAGTCTAGTTTACACTTGTATAACGATGGAGCTATTCAAACAGGGTTACTATGATTAATAATAAAATCCACTTGATTTGAGGTCATACTGCTTCTTTAGTTAATAACTTTTCTCAGCGAATTTAAAACGTGTTTAAAATAGCATGTAGGATAATAAGCCTATTCGTGATTTCCCCTATATGTCCCTTATTTATACTTTCATAAAAACGATAAATATCCCAATTTAGCCCCTCTCTTTTTATTTCTCGTTTTTAGAGTTTACTCCTGCCTTGTGGAACCGATCAGCTCCAGAGTGCCACTATGTAACCGCCATCGCCCTTACCACTACGCCTGCATAGAAGGAAACTGAAGGGAGAGCGACTCGAGGTCCGATGACTTTTGAAGGATTCCCCGCGGGTCCGAAGAATACCATCGCCAATCCGGTAATCGACGACTTACTAGACTGAGGCGCAAATTTGTTTCGCTGATAATACCCCCCCCCCCCCACCCCCCGTTTGAGCGAAAGTTGCAAGTTTTGCTCTTCTTTCCCTGTCACCATACGCCTTCTCTCCCCTGTCCTTGATAGAACTGTTGCTACACTGATGTGGAAATAAGCCACCCTCTGAATATCTTGACCAAGCATAAGTTTTCGTTAAAAAAAATCAAATTAGTATTTTGTATTCCTAGTTTTAAGATAGCTATAATTTTTACTCTTTATTAAAACTCTTGTCCTCCATCTTGTAAATAGAATTGTATCCCTAGTTTTAAGATATCTGTGAAATTTCTCATAAATATTTGTTCCCCCCTTTGTGTACTAAACTATATTGTTAGTTTTAAGATAACTGTAAAATATTTCGTAAAATACTATTACTCCCCCTCTTGTATATCAAACCGAATCCCTTGTTTTCAATTTTTTCATAAAAAAATCTTTTGGCCCTCTCTTGTACATATATTGAATCTAATTTCTAGTCTTAAGATAGCTGTAAACTTTCTTTTCTTTTGAAAAAAAATATTTCAACATTGTAACCTCCTAGTTTTAAGATATCCAAAATGTAAAAATAAAAGAATTTGGCACCGCCAAGCTAACGCATTTGTGCCTATCAAATAAACGAAATGAATAAAAAAAATAATAAGCCTATTTTTACCCTGTTTTTACTATCACTCTAGCCATCTGAAGCCTTTAGTTAGAGCAGCGTCTGCCATCTTTGCTCAACGCATTGGCTCAAATTGGATTGCTATAATTGGGGTACTCGATCAAAGTTTTTGCTGCGCTCAAACAGAAGATTTGCGCCATTCTCAAGACAATTTTGTTATTATATTGGCTCTTGATAAGAGGCGAATGACCTTAAGGTTAAATTCTCTATAATCGGAATAAAAAATAATTGGATCTTAATAACAAAGCAAAGAAGCCGAAATAATAAAATTAATAATGAAATAATGTGGTACCCTCCATAATAGGGCAAATAGGTACCTTATTATTTTTGTTACTACATATTACGCATCTCTCGCCTGATTTTTTACGAATTCCCCGACTCTCCGTGCAATTATTTGAAAGCTGTCTTTATTGTGGTTGAGGAAGTCAAATGTGGGATGCTATTTCTGTACGATGAAACGTTCATTTTTGACAATTGTTTTTGTTATTTTATGGCAACAATGACTTCAAATGTTCTGATGTGAATTTGGTTATTTTCAGTGGTGTGTATGAAGCATGACGAAGGGGATCAAATCTCCACAAATTTGAAGGGATCAAGTGGACCCATAGCATCTATTTCAGCAAACTTTAGTAAAAATATAGTTGAACAAAAAAATCAGCTCAATCCTAACATATTCATACAAATGACATTCTCCTGTAATTCCGCATACATGCATGTATAGTATGCAGTAAGTGATTTTATTATGATGTATAAAAGTTTGAAAATTTTGAAAATAAATCTTCTTCATTTCTTCTGAGATTTTTTTTAAATCGGTAAAATTTCGGTTACACATGTCAAATTTCTCTTTTTTGTGTTAAAGAAATTTATGCTTAGATAACACTACGCAACTTTCTAGTATATTCGATTAACGAATTGTGATCCACCTTTGAGTTACAATGATGGGATCAATCTCCCTGGGGATCAAGTCTCTTCAGTCTTACCTATATTTATTCAATTCGGAAGCATCGACAGCTTGGATCTGAACAATTAGTGATTTGCTCAAGTTCCATAGACATTAGTGATGAACGAATGAACAAATTTCACATCTCTAAAATAGGCTAAATACACATGTTTAAAATCAGTCTATTTTGCATTAAGGTATGAATAAAGCACATCAACCCCTTCATGACCATGTTGTTTATAAACAACAACGTTTTTAAATTGCCAAAAAATTTGATTTAGGCAGAATTTACTCACAAAACAAGGAAGACCAGTAACTGGGACTATTAGAAGTTAGAACTGAAGTTATTGCTATTAAACCGATGCTATTTACATGGATTTATCTGCGGCCTTCGACAAAATCAATCATGATATCGCAATAGCGAAGCTGGACAAACTCGGTATTCATGGACAACTACTGCGCTGGTTTCGTTCCTACCTCGATGGAAGGCAACTCCAAATCGGCATTAAGGACTGTCTATCTACACCATTCTTCGCTACATCCGGCATCCCACAAGGAAGCCATCTCAGTTCAGTGATATTCCTCTTCTACTTTAATGACGTCAACATCAAATTACAAGGACCCCGCCTAAAGTTTGCCGACGACATGAAAATGTTTCGACAAATAAGGGATAAAACCGATGCCGAGTTTCTTCAGAGCGAATTGGAGAGCTTTAGTAGGTGGTGTTATCTAAGCAGAATGGTTTTAAACCGAGCAAATGCTCAATCGTTACGTTCACGCGAAAACGCCATCCGATTCAGTTTAACAACCATCTCTTCGACTCGAGTATTCCAAGACACTCTAACGTCAAGGATCTCGGAGTCATCATGGTTTCGCACTAACGTTCAAACCAACAATGACTTCAAATGTTCTACATCATCGATTGTGGATAAGGCATCAAGACAGCTTGGGTTCATCTTCCGAATAGCGAAAAACTTTAAGGGCGTATACTGTTTAAAATCTCTCTATTGCGCGCTGATTCTCTCAAGACTGGAATATTGTTCTGCTCTTTGGAACCCTTACTACCAGAACGGCGTCGATAGAATCGAGGCCGTCCAACGCCGGTTCATACGCTTTGCACACCGACATCTTCCTTGGCAAAAAAGATTTCAGCTGCCAAGCTACGAAAACCGTTGTCAGTTAATACAGATCGATACTCTAAGCATCCGGAGGGACTGCTCTCGAGCCCTGTTCATCTCGGACTTACTGTCTGCCAGGGTGGATTGCCCTACAATCCTCGGACGCCTCGATCTTCAAGCTCGCGTTCGAGCTCTGCGCAATAACTCTCTTCTGCGAGTCCCGTTCAGGAGAACCAACTATGGGCGCCAGAGCGCTATTACCGGACTCCAGCGTGTGTTTAACAGTGTGGCGACGGCTTTTGACTTCAACATGACAACGAATTCGATAAAAACTAAAATAATATGTATTCTGAAATGTAATTAGTTTAAGTAACCACCATTGGGGTCAAGGGGTCTGTTGGTGACGGTACAACAAATTAGTCTGATATAACTTTGCTGGAGCAGTACCGCCAGAGATATTGAGAGTTGGCGTTGATAAATGAAATTTTGATATATCTTCATTATTTTCCATTATTATTGAAAACTGCTAAGGCTTATCTTCGTCTTTCTTTTCCTAGCATATAGAATATTGAAAATTTTCCAGGAGTATTGTGTTGAGCACCTTAAGGTAAATATTGCGCAACTTCCAGCACTGCGAAAGAAGCATCTTTCAAAGCGAGTTTTTCGTGTTTCTTGAACCCTATAAACGCTAGGAAAAATTTGGGGATGTAAGGATTAACTTAGATTAGTTCTTCATGCATGCAAGGTGTAATTGTCCAAGAAGAAAATATATAACCTAGAAGAACAGCTCTTGAAAGAAAGAATGATGCATATTATTATTCATTCAATGAATATACGAATATTGCTAAATTTTCTCCTATATTCTTAAGCACAGTGACTGTATTCTCGAGGCCATGACAAATAGAACTACGGCAACTCTTTGATGTGTGTGTGTGTGTGTGAGAGAGAGAGAGAGAGAGAGAGAGAGAGAGAGAGTTTATTCCTGTAATGTGATGAGTTACCGAAACGAAAACGGTATCGTTACAAACGTAGAATTCGTAGCCTAATATAGATCCTGCACATAACACTGGAAGTTTCCATTGGATCCAAAACTTAATGTCTGTTCATTATTTTTTTCTCATTTTTTTGTTAACAACCTATTGAGTCAATTTGTTAAATATTGTAATGGCATTTAATTAGCAAGAGACTGGAAGGCGAAGTATATTTTTCAATATTAAGAGCCATTGTACTCAAAGGAGAGCAAGGAGTTTAAGGAAAAAAATTTAGAAAAGCAAGGAAAGGGTCATATGAGCAAGCTTAGAGTTACCCGGCGACTTAACCCTTTCTCTGCTACCGTAGGAGTCAGTATCTTTTGGCATTAGAAATGCGAAACACCTGAGTCTGCGGCATGTCCGGACGAGCGTATAGTAACTTTGTATTTCATGCTGTCGGAACCGATCTTCAACTTCTTGTTCTCTCTTGAGTACTATGGCTCTAAATATTGAAAAATATACGTAACCTTCCAGTCCCTTGCCACTTAAAGGCCGTTACAACAGTCTGTTCATTATTTTGCTTTTTGCCTTTCTCAATAGAAATGTATTGCAATTGCTCTGAAAACCGGATTTTTAACGGTGGCTCGGAGGGTCGAGTGACATATACCATTCGATTCAGTTCGTCGAGTTCGGCAAATGTCTGTGCGTGTGTATGTATGTGTGTATGTGCGTCTGTGTGTGTGTATGTGACCAAAAATGTCACTCATTTTTTCAGAGATGGCTGAACCGATTTCGACAAACTTAGTCTCAAATGAAAGGTACAACGTTCCCATAGACTGCTGTTGAATTTCTAATGGATCCGACTTCCTGTTCCGGAATTACAGGGTGATGAGTACGATCACGCAGAAAATGTCGATTTTAATAAATACTGCAATGAATGTATAATGGTGAAAATTTATCCAAAATATGACCACAACTGCTTCGATTTGTAGTATTAGGTCACTAACATCCATTCAAAGTCTCTTTGGCCACATTGGGCACCATCATCGGTTCCGGAAGCCCCGGCGGAAGTATATAAACAGTCACATCGGTTTCTCGGAGATGGCTAGACCGATTCAACCAAACTTAGTCTCAAATAAAAGGCGTCTCCGTAAATGGCTATTAAATTTCATCCCGATCCGACTTCCTGTTCTGGAGTTACGGGTTGTGGCGTGCGATCACATAGCAAATTGTGATTCAAACCGATACTCCGATGAAAGCAAAAAAGGTAAAAATTTCGCTAAAATGTCTCTCAAACAACTTAAATTTGCAGTTTTAGGTCACCGACGGCCAACCAAACTTTCGTTGACTACATTGACCACCATAGACAATTCCGGAAGTGCCCGGGAAAAACCGCCATCTTTCAAAATTAACGAACTCACACCAGTTTCTCGGAAATGGTTGGGCCGATTTTCACAAACTTAGTCCCAAATGATATATTATCCCCACAGATGTCTATAAAATTTCGCACGGATCGCTTATATGGTTCCGGAAATATAGACTGAACCGTCCGGTCACATATGAAATTCCCATATAAGCCGGAACTCAAATTTTTTTTCAAAGGGGGACCCCATGAAATTTCAGAAATCGAATTCGTATTTTTGATGCCAAACATCTTTAAAATGCATGAAGCGTCGAGATTTTATGTTATCTCGAATTTTTTTTTATAAAAATCGACTTTTTGGGATTTCGCACCTTTTTTTGTTTTCTCAATAGAAAGCTATTGCAATTGCTCTGAAAAACGACTTCTTAACGGAGCCCTGGAGGGCCGAGTGACATATACCATTCGATTCAGCTCGACGAGTGCGGCAAATGTCTGTGTGTATGTATGTGTGTGTATGTAAGTGTATGTATGTGCGTCTGTGTGTATGTACGCGAACACAATCTCACTCACTTTTCTCAGAGATGGCTGAACCGATTTTCACAAACTTAGTCCCAAATGCTTTTGAATTTCTAATGGATCCGACTTCCGGTTCCGGAATTACAGGTTGATGAGTACGATCACGCAGAAAATGTCGATTTTAATAAATACTGCAATGAATGTATAATGTTGAAATTTTTTCCAAAATGTGCCTACAACTGCTTCGATTTGTAGTACTAGGTCACTAACAGCCATTCAAAATCTCTTTGGTCACATTGGCCACCATCATCGGATCCGGAAGCCCCGGCGGATGTATCCAAATTCAGAATAACAGTCACATCGGTTTCTCGGAGATAGCTAGACCGAATTAACCAAACTTAATCTCAAATGAAAGATGTTGCGTCCCCGTAGATGGCTCTTAAATTTTATCCCGATCCGACTTCCTGTTCTGGAGTTACGGGTTGTGGCGTGCGATCACATAGCAAATTGTGATTCAAACCGATACTCCGATGAAAGTAAAAAAGGTAAAAATTTCGCTAAAATGTCTCTCAAACAACTTAAATTTGCAGTTCTAGGTCACCAACGGCCAAACAAACTTTCGTTGACTACACTGATCACCATAGACGGTTCCGGAAGTGCCCGGGAAAAGCGACCATCTTTGAAAATTAACAAACACATCAGGTTCTCGGAAATGGTTGGGCCGATTTTCACAAACTTAGTCCTAAATGATAGCACAGATGTCTATGAAATTTCGGACGGATCGCCTATATGATTCCGGAAATATAGACTGTACCGTCCGGCCACATATGAAATTCCCATATAAGCCGGAACTCAAAATTTTTTTCAAGGGGGAGACCCCATGAAATTTCAGAAATCGAATTCGTATTTTTGATGCCAAATATCTTTAAAATGCATGAAACGTCGAGATTTTATCACAGACTAACAGACATAACACTATGAGGGAATTCCCTCAAAAAACATCGATCCGACAATTTTCCCAGAACACTAGCTCCACCTTTTATTCACAGTCCCAAACACAAATTTACTGGTGGGTTACCCCTCAGGTTTGGGAAAAAAATTTCACTAGTGGTCTATCCCCCATATGCTTGTTCATATGTCAGTGGCGCCATAATTTCAAATGTGGCCACAGTCCCAACTACAAATATATTTAAAATGACCGTTAAAGCAGGCGAAACTTTGTTTTTGAGTGTTATGTCTGTTAGTCTGTGATTTTATGTCAGATTTTTATATAAAAATCGACTTTTTGGGACTGCCTATTTCGCACCTTTTTTCAGTTCAATATTACCGTGGCTGTTTATTCTTTTCCAAATTTTAGAACTCGAATCATGATTTCTTTTCTTGCATATTTGCCATGCCATGTATAATAATAAAATGTAATATATGCATTTGAAAGCTTTTAATGAATATAAACAACGCAAA
Source organism: Topomyia yanbarensis (assembly GCF_030247195.1). Taxonomy (NCBI): domain Eukaryota; kingdom Metazoa; phylum Arthropoda; class Insecta; order Diptera; family Culicidae; genus Topomyia; species Topomyia yanbarensis. The sequence goes on along the minus strand of NC_080672.1, from coordinate 193,860,321 downwards.
CATTCTCGTGTTCATGATTGAGAAAAGCACAATTGCGCCGCTAGGTGGATTAAAAACGGTTTTGTTTTTAATAATTGGATGCATTTGTATTGGTGATACATCTAAAAGGCTAAAAATATGCTTATATCAAAACTGAAGGGATATTTCTTCATCTCGTCTACAGAAGAATAGAAAACACACTTGTAAGGGTTGAATATCTCGCATGGTATTTTTCATTTTGGAGCCTCTCGCTAGAGTTATGCGAAGGTATGGTATAGCACAGCATCATTTTTTCGTAACCTGAAAAACAAAAATCTCGAAATCACTAACGAAAGCCTTGCGATTATTTTTATATTTTTGTGAATTATGCCTATCGTCCATTATGCCTAACGTACATTATGCCAATCGTCCATTATGCCTAACGTACATTATGCCAATCATCCATTATGCCTAACATATGTTATGCCAATCGTTCATTATGTCCATATTTTTATTGTTTTTGATTTTCTTTTAATTTTGATTTAAGTTAAATAGTGCGGTCGAGCATATTGCTCCCGCAACAAATGAATCAAGGAGAACGATATCCCTCCAAAAATAAATCTTTTGGGAAAGAGGAACACCAATCTGATTCGAAGACAGAAGTTGTTAGCTACGATCCACTTCCCCCCAATGTCTCACGGCCCCCCAATGTCTCACAGCCCTCCCGAGTCAAGGTTTACCAGGATTGATTCGCTGGTCCTTGGGTGGTATACTTTTGGTCCAAAAATAAACCGTTAAACAGCATAACAGTTGCGCGGGAGCTGACAAAACGTTACTCGGCCGTAACCGAGATTATAAAGGTTCAGTCAGATAAACTGTGTGTAGTCGTTACTGACTTGAAGCAGGCCAATGATATCGTTAGCAATAGCCTCTTTATGATGGAATATCGCGTCTATATTCCTTCTCGTGATGTGGAGATTGACGGTGTGGTAAGTGATGTGGGTCTAACTGTCGATGATCTGATGAATGATGGGGTTGGCCGCTTTAAGGACCCCTTAAGACTTTGAAGTGCAATCAATTGCACTCAAAGTCCATCGAAGATAGGAATTATTATTCATCAGACTCGTTTCGCGTAAGCTTCGTCGGATCTGCTACGCTACGCTGCGCTGAAGTGGGAGGAGCTCGTCTACCTGTGCGTCTGTTTGCATCGCGAGTCATGAATTGTTCGGATTGCAGCTCGGTCATACCTACTGTTGCAACGCAACGGTGCAGCAAATATGGGGAACGCCATGCGGATGATACTTGCAGTAGGCTCGCTGAGAAGTGTGTTTACTGTGGGGAGAATCCGCAGGCACTTCTGACATGCCCAACGTTCAAACTTCTCGCGGATGAACTGAAGCGATCCGCCAAAGATCGCTCCAGACGCTCTTACGCAGAAATGTTTAAAAGCGCTGTTCCACTTATCTCCGAAAACCCATACGCTCTCTTGCCAACTGACGATAACGCCTCTAACGACCCTTGCGAGGGGCATTCTTTGGCTCCTCTCGGAAACATCAGGAAAAGACCTAATCCAAACTCACCCGAACTTCCACGCAAGGGTCTTAGGTTGTCCCAAACAAAGGTACAAAATAAAAACAATTCATCAACTGGAATTCTGCTACAAATCTGAAGATAATCCTCCTCCTGGTTTTGGGAAACTGAGATACAACCAGGAGCTCCCAGCACTCCCTGGGCACCAAAAATCCCAGGTGCTCCCATTTTACAGTCAGAAACTCATCCTAAAACGGGATTCCTTAAATTTTCTGACACTGTGGACTGGATATACACAGCGTTCAACATTACCGATCCTCTGAAAAGCTTGCTGGTTGCTATTCTACCAACAGTAAGAACATTTTTAAAACAGTTGATTCCTGGTCCCTCCCTTCGGTGGCTAACTTATTAAACGGAATCACGGATCTGATCACTGTTTTACAGTGGAACTGCAGAAGTATTATCCCCAAAATTGATTCACTAAAACACTTGCTAGATTACAATAATTGTGATGCATTTTCCCTATGTGAAACATAGCTTACTTCTACCATAAACCTCAACGTCCACGATTTTAACATTATCCGCTTGGATCGAGAAGACTCATATAGAGGAATCAAAAAGTCCTACCCCTTCAATCGAATCAACTTCCCTTTGACGCCAGGCATTGAAGATGTTGCTTGTCAAACAACAATTAAATGCAAAGATCTTTGCATTGCTTCCATTTACATTCCTCCTAGGGCCATGATGGGATATCGAAGATTCTCCAACGTGATTGAACACCTTCCCTCACCCCGCCTGCTTCTTGGAGACTTTAATTCTGACGGTACAAGGTGCGACTGTCTGTACGACGATAATGGATGCTCGACAATTTAAGACCTTTGTGACAACTTCAATATGACAATTCTGAACACAATGGAAATGACACGGATTACTAGACCACCAGCGCAAGCAAATGCACTGGACATATCTCTATGCTCGACATCACTACGGTTAGATTGCAAGTGGAAGGTAATATCTGATCCCCACGGTAGCGACCACCTCCCGATTGTAATTTCAATCACCAGTCGTTCAAGACCATCGGAACCAATCAATGCTTCCTATGATCTCACATGAAATCCAAAACTATCGATTCGACATATGTACTTCCCACGGAGGAAGAGTATAATTTCTTGTCCAACTCCCGATACCGCAATTCAAGCTCAGACGAAACGAGTACTCGGCGTGAACACTCAAAAACATTCTCCCAACCCGTGGTGGGACAAAGAGTGCTCAGACGTATACGCGGAGAAGGCTGCCGCGTATAAAGCCTTCCGGAATGACGGGTTAGTCGCTAGCTGTCGACTGTACGCGGTATTAGAAAAGCGAATGAAAAATTTAATGAAAGCCGAGAAACTCAGTTACTGGCGCCGGTTTGTCAACGGGTTAACAAGAGAAACATCGATGAGCACTCTTTGCGGCACGACCCGACGTATGCGAAACCGAAACAGTACTAACGAGAGCGTGGAATATTCAAACCGTTGGATATGCGATTTCGCCAAGAAGGTTTGTCCGGATTCCACCCCGGCACAGAAAATCTACCGCACTGCGTCGCTTCACAATATCGCGAACGAAACATCGTTTTCGGTGGTGGAGTTCTCACTTGCTCTCTTATCATATAACAATAAAGCCCCAGGGCCATACAGAATCAAATTCAACTTGTTGAAGAATCTGCCAGACTCTGCCAAGAGACGCTTGTTGAATTTATTTAATAAGTTTCTTGACGGTAACATTGTCCCACATGACTGGAGCCAAGTGAGAGTCATCGCCATCCAAAAACCAGGAAAACCAGCCATCAAGCACAACTCGTATCGACTGATTGCAATTCCGGTATCCGGAAGTTGTTCGAGAAAATGATCTTGTTTCGCCTCGACAATTGGGTCGAAGCAAATGGCTTACTGTCAGATACACAATTGGCTTCCGCAAAGGCAAAGGGACGAACGATTGCCTTGCGTTGCTCTCAACAGAAATTCAAATGGCATATGCTACCAAAGAGCAGATGGCATCAGTATTCTTGGACATTACGGGGGCTTTTGATTCAGTTTCTATCAACATTCTTTATGAAAAGTTGCACCAGCATGGTCTTTCACCGACTCTAAACAACTTTTTGCTAAACTTGTTGTCTGAAAAACAAAAGCATTTCTCGCACGGTGATTTATCGACATCACGATTTAGCTACATGAGCCTTCCCCAGGGCACATGTCTAAGCCCTCTTCTCTACAATTTTTATGTGAATGACAATGACGAATGCCTTGTCAATTCCTGCCCGCTAAAGCAGCTTGCAGATGACTGTGTGGTCTCTATTACAGGTCCCAAAGCCGTCCACTTGCAAGGACCACTGCAAGATACCTTGGACAATTTGTCTGCTTGGGCTCTCCAGCTGGATATCGAGTTCTCTACGGAGAAAACTGAGCTAGTTATATGTTCTAGGAAGCGTGAACCAGCGAACATCAATTCATCTTCGTATAACACACCCTACCCGCAGACTATTACTTCATCGTTTCGGACAGTCTCAGCTTCATTGAGGCCATCCGTACGGCGAAGCCTGGAAAGCACTCATCGTATTCCCTGGATAAAATACGGGAATATCTGAGTGCTTTATCTGAAAAATCTTATCAGATTACCTTGGTTTGGGTCCCATCTCATTGCTCTATTGCGGGCAATGAGAAGGCGGACTCTTCAGCCAAGGTGGGCGCATTAGAAGGGGGCAATTACGAGAGACCAAGTTGCTTCAATGAATTTTTCAGCATGTCTCGTCAGAGGACGCTCGATAGTTGGCAAAATTCATGGAACAATGGGCATCTGGGACGCTGGCTACATTTCATTATCCCGAAGGCATCAACGAATGCTTGGTTTAAGGGATTGGATGTGAACCGGGACTTTATTCGTACGATGTCTAGGCTCATGTCCAACCTTTACACGTTTAATGCGCATCTTCATCGTACAGGGCTTGCTGACAGTAATCATTGTGTGTGTGAACGGCTATCACGACATCGAGCTTGTTGTTTGGCTGTGCGCAGAGTATTGTGTTGGCCCCTTTTGATAACCGTCCATCCAGAACATCGTGACACACGTCATAAGAACATCAAGACAGCAACGAAGTGCTAATAATCATCCGAAATATCGACCCTCCCCTCGACCCTGCGATTACGTGTTGGAAACCACTACAATAAAGTGTACATATCCGCCACAATCATCAACCAGCCAACGACAATGTGAATTTTACAATATGTATCCTACTTCCTACGTTTTTCCTTTACTAAAATAAGATGGGAGCAAGCCACCCCTAAATACGGCTTCCTCTTCCCCCACTAACATATGTCATGTACCTTAAAACAATGAACTGTCGGCCTCGTTAAGCTACCGCATTTGGGCCTATATAAACATAGTTATATAAAAAAGAAACATTTATCTTAAACTATAGAATCGGAGCGACGCAGCACACATGCTACTCAATAGGGTAAAGTGCCTATTTTCACCATACTAAGCAGGGTGCCTCACTAATTCATTAATTTCTCGGCCTACAATCAATGAAATGCGAAAAAATTGACATGAACAGCTTTGCTTCGTTGTTAAGAACCAATATAATAACACAAATGCACTGAAAACAGTGAAATTCTCGTGTTTGAGCGCAACGAAAACTCGAATCGAGTGCCACAGCTCGCACAACCTTTCGGGTGGAATTCATTGTAGACCTGCCTATAACGAAGTCGAATTGCATGACATGCCCTTCTCACGGTCCGTGTACTTAGTTAGCTTGTTCAGGATTACTCTCTCTCTAACAGTACCAAGAGACATATTGACCTATACGCTGGAAGATCTCCATGTTTTCCTGGCATCGGAAGCAGCATCAGCTTCTGTCGCTTCCAGTTATCGGATCATTCCGGGCTCTCATATATCGCTTTTTTCAGCGATATACGAGAGGCTGGTACAGGGTCCTTCCACTCGAGCTTCTTCTTCGTGATCATCCTCCTCACTGTACGGCGAAGATTGGTTCAAGTTGCGGGGAAAACCTTTCGATGGTGCCCTCTAGCTTCTCCGGACACCTTTCAGGTGGTGCAGCTGGGCCTTTTATCTTTGCCATGCCAACTTTGTAGGCGTCTCCTCGAGAATTCGCGTTGGCTTTGTGGCAAAGCTCATCAATTCAAGCCTTCTTGTTCAGCTCGACTGCTTTGTTAAAAGGGGTGAGGTTCATACGAATCGCACATATCGGTGCGGAAATACGGTATGAACACTGCGATCCCATACTAAATCTTTAAATTTCAAAAGCCTTTCGGTAAATCTCACGCATATTGAATATTAAACCACAAATAAATCGCCAGGAGTCTTATGTGAATTCAGATTGTTTCCCAATAGAAATTATTTTAGAATGCAACTACCGATCTCTATCGACTGTTGCGTTTAAAATGGGATCGATTCAGAAGTCGGTCTGTCAGCCTTGCTATGAGATGTTTGTTTGAGAATTCATGAGCGGCTCCTTCCTTCCGCGAAAGTAAACGTTTTGTTTGATGTTAGACTGGATCGACGATTTTATTCGGACGTCCTATTTACCATATTGACCAATCTTGGCCAAAATAAAGAAATAATGGGATGGCAATTTCCAAAACTACTAGAATAGTTTTCAATGACGAAAAGCAAAACTCTATGAAAGCTATTGTGTTCGGGCTCACTTAGTAGTTGTGTCAAATGACGGTGGCGTAGAACAGTTTTTGGAAACGCACCTAGTATTTGGCGCAACCCTTAATTGATGACAAACCTATACCGCCTAAATAGCTATTCGAGCAGTTAGTTGTATGCAAGATGTGGTACGCAAAGTGTCCACATAATCGCTTAATATATTTCATGGCAGTCCTGGTCCAACCACCGCAGAGTTTCGATCGTAAAATACACTTGAGTCCTAACACAATAAAGTTTAATTCGATTTCGTAAAGTTATTTGAATTTGTACTGAAGATTACCCTCCATCCTCCAGTGATCGCGTTATGTGAATTTATGTTAATCACGTTACGTTACGTTAATTTACATCCGATGATAGTTAAATTGATCCAGAAGTCTGAGAGTCTGTTCCGGAATTTCCCGCCCGCCGTTCTATGTGCCAGTAGGACCACCCGCCTTCCCGAACCTCATCCAACATATTTTGGTGCCTTGACCAGGATTTAGCGCTTACGACCAAGCTATCGAGCGTTCTTGAGGTTCTTTAAAGGACAGATCGCCATCTTCCAAGTATTCATCAATTGTTCTTGGCCGTTGGGCGCCATCGAAACCGTTTCAAAGCCGCGCCAGTTCGCCATTGCAATTCTGAACAATTGAACCAAGCCAAGCTGCCTTGAAGTCTGGATTTCTCCGCTAGCAGTTTTTGATATTATACAAGGCCTTATACATACAGGATATATACAAGCATTTGGAACAAAATAAATACAAGGCACAAACTTGCTTTGGTCAGGTGAGAGTCTTTCCAATCCATTAAATTTATTTTGTCAGTGCTACCTGGTCATCTGTTTGCCAGGTCTGCCCTACCGCACCCGCTGTCGTCTACCGCCTCACCTTTACCGAATCCACCAGTGGCGTATGCGAGCTAATACAAGGACCATGACTTATTAGAATTATAACAAACCAAGGCATATATCCGCCTTGATCAGGTGAGAACCTTTCCAAGTACTTATTCTCTTCCCGCCAGTGCTACCGGGTCTTTATTTTATCAGATATTACCGACATACCGTGAATTCCCGATCAGCGTTTGCTACGATGGAAGGCTTTAGAACCAAGCAACAATTGACAACGAGGAGAACTACGTTGCTCGCTTCGTTGAGCCGCGCCGAGCAGTTCATGGAACGATACAATGAGAAACGGGACAAGCTCGAGGCATCCATACGCTTGGAAAATTTGAACATGCTTTGGCAAGCACTGGAGGAAGTACAGACGGAATTAGAGGATGGCGAGGAAACGAATGAAGGTCTGGTGAGAAATTTAAATTTCCGTGCACATTTTGAGCCTATGCTCTTCAAAATAAAAGCTTTCCTTTGCTCTAAAATCCCTCCTCCTATCAGTTCACACAACGACCTCCCTCACAACACAAACACAGGGTCCACCTCCACTCTTCACGGTCTAAAACTGCCTACAATCTCGTTACCGGAGTTCTCTGGCGATTATAAGGACCGGCTAGCTTTCCACGACACATTTTCCGCGCTCATACACTCGAATCCTGACGTGGCAGATATCCAAACATTTCATTATCTACGCGCAGCTTTAAAAGGGGAAGCAGCGCAGATTGTTGAATCCATCGGAATTAGTGTCGCCAACTACAAACTGTCATGGGACTCTTTAACTAACCGATACTCCAACGAATATTTACTTAAAAAACGCCATCTTCAAGCGCTGTTTGATACTACAGAAATGGCAAGGGAGACTGCCTCAACATTGCATGCGATTGTTGATGAATTTGAGCGACATGCGAAGATTTTGGGACAATTGGACGAGCCGGTTGATTCATGGAGCACTATTCTGGAGCATCTTCTTTGCACACGTTTACACACTGATACGTTAGCAGCCTGGGAGGATCACGCATCAACTTTAGACAAGCCCACCTACAAGTGTTTAATTGGCTTCCTTCAACGTCGCATGATGGAATTGCATGGAATCGATTTCGGTCAATCATCACCATGCAATTCCATCCACATCCTCAGCATGCATTGGTGATTCGGAAAAGACCATTCATGCAAATGTTTTGTCTCATGTAGCGACTGAGAATGTTCCGTTCAAATGCTATGTCTGCGACCAACACCACCCCTTAATAAAGTGTTCAAAGTTCGAACGGCTCCCGATAGCCGAGAAAATGAGCTAATGAATGCAAATCACTTGTGTCTGAATTGTTTCCGTGCCGATCACTATGCGAGAAACTGTACATCCAGGTACAGTTGCAGATTTTGCAGAAGACGTCACCACTCACTCATCCATTCAGCATTTGCCGACAACTTAAGCCGAGTTAATCAAAATACTGTCCCTTCATCCTCAGGAAGTTACCCATTAACATCGACACAAACGCGCGATGGTCCCATTAATGAATCTTCGATGTTTTCCGCGACAACTGCCGTCAAATTAGCGAAACCTGGCCACCATTCACCGCTGCCTGATGCCGAGAAGAGTATTTTAATGCTGACGGTGGTTCTGGTTGTAGTCGATCGATATGGGAAGGAACATTTGGCTCGAGCTTTGCTGGACTGTGGTTCGCAGCCAAACATAATTTCCGAAAGAATGGTACAAATCCTTCGGTTAAAGCGAAAAAGGGCAAATGTGCTTATTCAGGGAATAGGTAACCAGCCACAACATGTAACTCAATCCGTTTCCACACAAGTCCGGTCTCGCAAGGAAGATTTCGCTTTGGATGTGAACTTCTTTGGAAAAGGTAACGTCAAACTTACCAGCCTGTGACGTGCTAATTGATGACTTTTTTTTTATATTGTGTAAAGTTTTGTTTATAAAATTTTAATAACTATTTACAATTCATTATCTAAGACAAAATTCAATTCATTTAGATTCACTATGTTGCATTGGTTTATGAAGCTCGTATAACGAATAAAAAGTTGTAGAATTTGTGATTTTGTTGTTCTTGCCATTCCACTTAATGTAGGTCTGATGAGATCCGAGAACGTCAGTCTACGCCATCCGTGCAGTTGTACTATTATTTTTCGCTGTAGTATTTCCCACGCATCTTTTACCCGTGGACACTCGCAAAATTTGTGCTGTAAGGTTTCGACCACGGTGTTGCAGTATTCGCAGTTTTCATCATCCGACCGTCGTAGGATGAACAACAGTCGTCTGTGCTCAGTTTTTCCGTTGACTAACAGGAACAAATTGCTTCTCTGGGCTGATGTGAGTCCTCGGGTTCGATGAATGTTTAGCCAAACTCGAATCCATCTTACGTTGGGATTTTCTTGTACCACTTTTGGTTCCTCTGTGTTGTCCACGTAGAGTCGGTGGATAAGATTTACGGAAGGGTTCTGTTGAATTTGTGTGGGTATGTGCGGAAGTTGTTGGAGAATTAATTTTAAGCAAGGACAGTCTGCAGGAGGATTCGAGGGATTGGGATTATTATTGGGTAGAAAGGACTTGTAGAAGGGTATGGAATCGATTTCTTTCATATGGCGGTTGATTAATAGCGACTTGCATTTTAGTGCCGGTAGCTGAAGTTTTAGGCCTCCTAGCTCCCGATCTCGTGCTAGTTGTTGTATTGGCACTCGAGCTGGTATCCCTCGCCACAAGAAATTTCCCATCAGTGAGGTTAGTTTCGCTATATGAACACTCGCCGGCGGTATGATGGATGATAGGTACCAAATACGGGACGTAGCAAACATGTTCAACACAGTTACTTTTTGCAGCAGTGTCAGCGAGCGTGCTGTTTGTAGAAACAAAAGTTGAGAGAATTTTCCCACCGTTTTATCCCAGTTCAATTTAACCATTGCTCGAATCGAATTTGCGAAGATCACACCCAGTATCTTCACAGTTTCTGCCGTCTGCAGCCATGGTATATCCATTGGGTTGCCGTCAATGAATCCCACGTCAATGGAAATTGTTTTCGCCAAGTTTAGTCTCGCGCCCGAAACCCGAGAGAAGCGGGAGAAGACGTCATGTATTCGCTCTATTTTTGCCGTCGTGGTAGCGATAATACTTATATCATCGGCATAAGCTACGATCAGGTCGTTGCCGCATACGTGTTCGAGTTGGTTCAGGAGTGGTACCAAGAAGAGGGCAAAACACAAGCTACTGAGAGGATTGCCTTGAGCTACCGACCGCTGTATGGGAAAGGGAGACGACAAATGTCCGTTGACAAGCAGTCGTGACGACGACCTTTCGGCTAGTTGGGACAGCATCTCTACCAATCTGGGGTTGATACCGATTGCGCACATGTTCCCGAATAGAAATCTTCGGTTCACCCGATCGAACGCGTGGTCCAGATCAAATGAGATTAGTTTCGCTCTTTGTTTGCGTTGGATCAGCTGAGCGATTCTGTCTTTGAGAGATAGAGTTGCTTGGAAAATGTTCCGATCGGTGTTGGAGCATTTTTGTACGTCTCCCAAAAGCCGATGGGCACTCACCACTTTCTCAAGCCTTGTTTTGAGAATGCGGGACAGAAGTTTGTAGTCATAGTTGATGAGTGAGATTGGTCTGTACGAGTGAGCAGTGTCTCCTGTGCCTTTCTTTTTCACCAGTACGAAGATGCTGTCCACAAACTTGGAGGGGAAATTAGATGCTAGAGCTTCATTCAATATGAGGTTGATTTCCCGATGGATGACGTCGAAAGTTCGTAGGTAGAATTCTCTCGGAAGACCATCCGACCCTGGAGATTTCCTCGGTGCGCTTGTTTTTATTGCCGACAAAATTTCGGTTGTTGTTATCTCACTCATGCAGTGCTCGTTCGCTTCGTCGTTCTCGGGGATTTTTCTAGCACAAACAAAGTCAGCGTCCCGCTCCTGTTCCGTCTCCTGTTCAGTATACAGCTCTCGGTAATATTGTAACATGTGTTGTTCGATGTCTTCGGAGTGTTCGAGGAACTCATTCCTCTCCTTTTGTAAACGTGTGATCGTCGTTCGTTTTCGCCTGCGCTCCCCAAGTTGAAAAGTGGAGAGAGGTTCACCAGCGATGTATGTTTCGTTGATCCGTACAAACATGCGCGTGAATTCTCGTTCTAGTTTTAACATTTCTGCTTTGACACGGTTGATGGTCGTCAGCATGGTTGCGTCCCGATAATAGTCGTCGTACGCCCGACGCAGTTGGGCGTATAATCGTTGTTGTTCGTGGTGGAAATCGTCGAACGCTAATTTCGACTTCCACCGAAAAAAAGATTTTATTTTGGTCTTGGCATACGATAGCCACCATTCCATCCAAGAACGAAAATTGTGACGTTGGCGAGTCCAATACTGCCACCGGAATCCAAACTCTTCGATATTTTCTTCTGTTAGAAGGTGCGGGCGGAGGGACCAGAAGCCCCGGCCTGGTGCTCGACCGAGGTGTGGAAGGCATACTCGTGTAGTGACAGCTTTGTGGTTTGTAAACGAACACACATGCGTGTCCGCCGTCCTCAGGTGGCTGAGAAGTCCCGAGGTAACGTACAATCGATCTATCCTCGACATCGAGTTGTGCGTGATGTAAGTGTGGCCGGGAGTTTGTGGACGAAGTTTTACCCATGCGTCGTGTAGCTGGATTTGCCCGACAGCAGTTTGGAGAGCCGGGCTTGAGTTGTACCCCGTTGCGTCGCATTGTCTCAACACGCAATTGAAATCGCCTGCCAAGATAATGTGTTCGGTTCTGTGTCTAAGGTAGTATGCGAGAGTGTTGTTGAAGAATCTTTCCCGCTCGGCTCTCGCTTGGGAACCCGATGGTGCGTAGACGTTGCAGAGAGTTGTATCTTGTATTCGTAGTGCTGTTAGACGTCCATCGAGACTTTTCTCGACGTGTGAGAAACGAATGTGCTCTTTCAAAGCGATTGCGGTTCCCCTTCTGGCATGATCTACATTGCTGATTACGTTGAAACCAGGCAAGGATAGTTGTTCGTTTTCGACCTCCTGCATGAAAACGATGTCCAGTTCCATTGTACGGACGAACGAGCGTAGCGCGTTTAATTTTGTCGTGTTTGATATTGTGTTGATGTTGATGGTAGCAATATTGTAGCTGGTGTACTCCATTACAAATTGCTAATATCCTCAGGCGACTCGTCGCCGCCATAGTGTCGTTTTTTTCCCGGGGGTTTTCGTAGTGAGCGTCGGCTATTTGTCGAAGTTGATGATCGATCGGTTTCCTCATCGTCGCTTTTTCGTTCTGCTGAAGTAGTTCTACGTGGTGCGTCTCCCCCGCTAACCATTTGTAGGCTCGGGGTTTTGAAGATTCCTTCGGTGGCTAAAATCGTGTGTCGACCGGGAGCTAGATCGGTATTGGGTCGTTGTTGCTGGGGTTTGCTTGTGTTCGAGGGTGGCATCGGGAGCATCACCGCGTTCTGTTTTAGCTGTGTGTCCGCTGTGTTATTGGTCGGTTTCAGTATTGACGGCTTAGTTTGCGGAGGTTTGTGGGGAGTCGGCTTCGGGCGTGCCGGTTGTTTTACGACTTTTGCGTAGGACGAGTTTGCTTGATCTGCGTCAAATTTTTGGACCAGAAGCTTTTTATTCTGGATGCATGATATACCACTGTGTACGGATTCATTACAGTGGCGGCAGGTTTGCAGTTGACCATAATAGGCAATTGCCGTTGTTTCCCCGTCTATGGTGACAAAAGAAGGGATATTCTTCTTCACCAGCATCTTTGCAACCCGAACACCAGTCGGGATGCCACCGAAAGCGTATCTCTCGTCCCACATCAATTCGTGGACAGAGAGCACGTCACCGTATGTCTGTAGGAACTGGATAATTTTCTCGTTTGTCACATCTTCGGAGAGATCAAATAATTTCACCTCCACTGCTCCGTCCTCCATGGTGATCCGTAGTTTGTAGGTTTTGCCGTCGATCTCCGTCTCGTGTATATTGTCGTGCTCTTCTACGATTTTTTGTGCCAATGCCAGTTCGTCGACCTTGACGAAAGCGCAACCGAGACTCCGGCTTGGTTGGATTCGAATGACGTGCTGTTTATCCAGCGAAAGAATCGAACTAACGAAATTGTGTAGGTCCTCATAGGAAGGTTTTCGTGGGAGTTGCGCATAATCGATGCGAAACGTATTCTCGCGACGTCTCATGATGACACTTGGGCACCCGACGCGCGCGAATCCTAAGCGGTGGGGTCAACGAAAACCCAGGAGCTTGATTTTAATATCCAAAAATAGAAGAAAAAGCCTGTGCACGACTTCCGAATAACTAGCGAAACTAAAATGCGTCTGCTTGACTCGGAGAGTGAGCGCTAACTGACTGGTGTCTTCCAGAGAAATTATTTTTGGCCGATCCAAATTTCAACAAACGAGCCGGTATTGATATGATTATCGGAAACGAACACTTTTTCTCATGTTTTAAAACAGCTGCAAGAATTGAGCTATCCAATTCCCTGCCGACGTTAGTGGACAGCATCTTCGGATGGTTAGTTTCAGGAACAGCGACTGTATTTCAACCCTCACATGAAGTTTTGCATCACTCCGTTACCGCTGTTTCACTTGCCACCCTCCAGGAAAGTTTAGAACGGTTTTGGGAAACAGAAGAGCTGCCAAACCAAGCCAATTATTCCATAGATGAGCAAAACTGTGATCAGTTATATGCAGCGAATGTTGCCATAGATTCTGAGGGAAGATACGTGGTGCGATTTCCCCGCCACCCCAACTTCGAAGAAATGCTTGGGGAGTCTAAAGCGGCTGCACAGAGACGTTTTGAATCACTAGAGCGAAGGTTGTACCACGATGACCAGTTGCAAAAAGAATATAGTAAATTCCTTCATGAGTACATAGCCCTTGGACATATGCGCCTGGTTCCACCCCACGACAAATTTGTTTCCAACCAATGTTTCCTCCCATATCACCCGGTTGTCAAAGAGGCAAGCACGACAACCAAGCTTCGCGTCGTTTTTGACAGATCAGCTAAGACGTCATCAGGTCACTCTCTTAATGACGCACTGCTGGTAGGACCAGTAGTACAAGACGATTTACTTTCAATCATTCTAAGATTTCGTACATATCCTGTAGCATTGGTCGCGGACATCGAAAAAATGTACCGTCAAGTAAAACTAAATACCGATGATACACCCTTCCAACGTATATTATGGCGCTTCTGTCGGCAAGAACCAATACAAACTTACGAACTTCTAACAGTTACCTACGGCCTCGCTTCCTCGTCGTTTCTTGCAACTAGAACCCTCCAACAGCTTGCCGAAGACGAAGGAAGGTCGTACCCCTTGGGAGGTCCAGCTCTGCGAAAAGGCTTTTACGTTGATGATTTCATCGCCGGAGCTCAATCAGTGGAAGAAGCAACACAACTACGATCTGAGTTGAATGAACTGTTATCCAAAGGCGGATTTTCTCTGCGAAAATGGACATCGAGCAAGCTCCAGGTTCTACAGGGCCTTTCGGCGGATGAAATTGGAACTCACTCATCTTTGAAGTTCGACAAGGATGAAACTGTCAAAGCTCTCGGCATCTCATGGGAACCTCAAAGAGACGTATTGAGATTCGATACTAACATCAGCCAGAAAGGAAAGTTGACAAAGCGAGCAATACTTTCCGAAATTTCACAACTTTTCGACCCATTGGGTCTGATCGCTCCAGTTATAATACGCGGAAAAATTCTAATGCAACACCTGTGGTTGGAGTCCTGTGGATGGGATGATGAAGTTCCCGAGAACATAGCAACGAAATGGAAACGATACTCCGAGCAGCTACCATTACTAACTGGTTTCAGAGTGAGCCGCTATGCCTTTCTGCCGAACGCAGAGATTCAACTACACACGTTTGCAGACGCCTCCGAAACAGCCTATGGAGCATGTACATACGCAACATCCGTCGACACTCAGTGCAATATTTCAGTACAACTGTTGGCTTCAAAATCTCGTGTAGCACCGCTCAAGCGGGTTACTCTTCCTATGCTGGAGTTGTGTGCTGCTGATCTTGCCGCAAAACTCCATTCCAGGATAATCCAAGCACTGCAGATCAACATCGCCTCATCGTTTTTTTGGTCCGACTCCATGGTTACATTACAATGGCTGAAATCTCCGCCAAACACCTGGAAAACCTACATAGCCAATCGAGTGTCGGCTATTCAGACTGCTACCCACGGAGCGCAATGGAAACATGTTGCTAGTAAGCAAAACCCAGCTGACCTAGTATCACGGGGTCTGGAGACAAGTGAACTTTTAAGCAGCGCAGTTTGGAAACATGGTCCCGCCTGGTTATCCCTCATCCAAGAACAGTTTCCTTCATCGAGCATTCCCGATTACCCCAACGATGGAAAAGAAAGACGAAAGGTGGTAGTTGCTAGCGCCAAAATAGAACCACTGCACAATTCCTACTTTTCACGATTTTCATCGCACAATCGACTTGTTCGCGTTACAGCTTATTATCTCCGGTTTGCCCAAAGATGTCTCATGAAAACCCGGACGCAGTTATCCAATTTCGCTTACAGTCAAGGAGTTGACAAACGCCCAATCGATTCTCGTTCGAATTGCTCTGCATGATGTGTTCAAGCAGGAGATCAAAGATTTGACAAGGGACAGAACAGTTTCCAAGCATTCCTCACTTCGACTTCTCAAGCCTTTTGTAGACCCGGAATGAACGATAAGAGTGGGAGGGAGGTTGAGATTGTCTGAGCAGCCCTACATTCATAAACACCCAGCCCTTCTACCAAGTTTCCATCCCTATACCCGCCTCCTCGCTAAACACTATCACCTGAAACTTATGCACGGTGGCGGTCGGCTTACTCTTGCTACCATGAAGGAGAAATATTGGCCAATAAATGGAAGACGCCTAATGAGAAGCGTTATCCGAGGATGCTACCAATGCGCCCGAGTGAGTCCTGTTCCTGCGAGTCAATGTATGGGGCAACTACCTCTAGCTCGAATTACTTCAAGCCGCCCGTTCACTGCTAGTGGAGTGGACTATGCCGGTCCAATATATTTGATACCTATACCTATCCACAAGAAAGCAAACGCAGCGAAGGCATACATTTGTATATTTGTTTGCTTTAGTACAAAGGCCGTTCACATTGAGTTGGTAAGCGACCTCTCCACGCCAGCCTTTATAGCCGCGCTACGACGTGTCATTGCCCGGAGAGGTCGTCCAACTGACATCTTCTCGGACAACGGCAAGAACTTCGAGGGTGTCAAAAACGAACTCGAGCACCTATACCACTGGCTCGGAGGCAACGAAGGGGAAGCCATTCAGTCACACTGCGCCAACGAAGGCATCAATTGGCACTTAAATCCGCCAAAGGCTCCCAACTCTGGCGGTTTATGGGAAGCTGCAGTGAAGGTTGCTAAAAATCACATGTACGGCCAGTTGAGAAATTCCCGTTTGTCATTCGAGGACTTGAACACAGTCCTGACAGAAATCGAAGCCGCAATGAATTCTCGACCATTGGTACTACTTTCCGAAGATCCGAACGATTTATCCTGAACTCCGCTAGCGAATGACGGATCTCAATAGTAGCATGTCTGTAATAACATACGTACATGGATCTATTGAGAACCAGAGCTACAGGTCCATAGCCCTGGTAAAGGAGGATGGTTGTGATGATCTGGACCGAGATCACCACGTAAAGCAAGGTAAGGCATAACCCCAATTCCAAGGCGTGAAGCGACCCGTGCCGAGGGATGAGTGATCGAGGGGGTGAAAAAGATGCTCGATCGTTAACGGAGCCTGTGGGGTACCTGGGCAACCCCCAAAGTAAGCGTCCCTTACCATGCTAATGCGGAACTCTGGCGTGGCGGACATTTATTTCTCGCGCGACTCGTGGGACTTTACATGGAGTTAACAAAAAATAAAAACAAACAGACGGAGGTGCCAAACCCCTTCGCTAGAGGTGGTTTGGCGAGGTCTCCCCCCGTGGGGAGAGTAGCGGAGCGATGAGTGCTGCATCTGAAAGCACCAGTGACCGCCCAGCAGCGGTAGGAAATAGCCCTACCAATGCACCGGAGGGGCCACTATCTGCGATGCGCAAAGTAGCGAAGCAACTCGATTGAATAATCGAGTTCACTAGCGCAAAGCAGAATATAGCCAAGTAGTTGAAGTTGAGCCTCCTGGAGCTCCTGAAAGCTGTTCGTGTCGCAAGACAGGAACAGCAGGCCTATGCTACGAGGGTGGAATGTCGGGAGAGGCCCGACAGAGAAACCCAGACAGTGGCCTCCAAGAAGGAGGAAAGAGAGAAGGTCGATAGAGGTTCACAGACAGTGGCCTTCACCTTCTAAGGAGCAGCCACGTCGATCGGAGCGGCGACCGAGTTCCCCTCGAAGGGAAAAGGCAAGGGCAATCGCAAGACGTCATCGAACGCGAAGCGCCCTAGGAAGTCGCCAGGCGAGGGTGCCAAAACCGACACCACTCGGCGTGCAACCGTTAAGGCCAAACGCCGTTTGGCCGAGGTAAGCGAGGGCGAGAGTGACCTCGCTGTGGAGAGCGATGGTACCAGCAACCCGGCACGACCGGGGCAGGGGGGCTCAAACCCCTGGACGCTGGTCACCAAGAAAAAGCCGGCACCGACACCGGAGGTACCGCGGCCTGCGAAGAAGGCCAAGGACAGAGGCGAAGCCTTATGGTTAAAAACCGACAAGGACAAATACGCCGATGTCCTAAAATCGATGAAGGCGGCCGAAAGCCTCTCGGCCCTTGGGCAGGATGTGCGTAGCGTAAGACGCACCAACACGGGAGAGATGCTTCTGGTGCTGAAGCGAGGCGCACAATCTAGTGCAGTATACAAGGCCTTGGCCCAAGAGGTCCTTGGTGAAGGCGTCCAAATCAGGTCGCTAGGTGCGGAAACGACTCTCCAGTGCAAGCACTTGGACGAGTTCACGACCGCAGAAGACGTCGTCGCAGCCGTTAAGGAGCATTTCGACGTCACAATCGAGCGGGCCTCTGTGCGATTGAGAGATGGACCTTCTGGCACCCAAGTAGCCTACCTCAGGCTACTGAAGGCGGATGCCAAAAAGGTAAACGAGAAAGGGAAGCTGAAGATCGGCTGGTCGGTATGCCCTATTAGTATACCCCAGCCGCCTTCAGTGGATAGGTACTATCGGTGCTTTGAGTCCGGCCACAAAGCATACGAGTGCAAAGGCATAGATAGGAGCAAACTATGTCGTCGCTGCGGCGAGGAGGGACATAAAGAGCGGGGGTGCACTAAGGCACACAAGTCCCTTATCTGCACCGCTAAGAAGCAAGCCCATAAACATGCTATGGGCGGACCTTCGTGTCCCTTCGGTGAGTTAAATAAGAAGAAGCCGTGAACGTCACACAGCTAAATCTTAACCATTGTGCAGCAGCCCAACAGCTGCTGTGGCAGTCGGTCTCGGAGTCGAGGACAGATGTCGCCCTCTTATCAGACCCGTACCGCATCCCTGCCGGCAACGGCAATTGGGTGTCGGACGGGTCTGGAATGGTGGCAATCTGTACAACGGGACGGTTCCCGGTTCAAGAGGTAATACACCCCTCCGCCGAGGGTGTGGCGATTGCCAAGATCAATGGTGTGTTCTATTGCAGCTGCTACGCCCCACCAAGGTGGCTAATAGAACAGTTCTACCAGATGATAGACAGGCTCTCGTCGGACCTAGTGGGCCGGAAACCGGTAGTAATAGCGGGAGACTTTAACGCGTGGGCAGTGGAGTGGGGCAGCCGCTGTACAAATAGCAGGGGTCAAGCGCTAATGGAAGCGCTAAACTCGATACTGTGCTAGCTAATAATGGCTCCGCTAGTACATTCCGTAGAAACGGAGTGGAGGCGTGGATTGACCTAACATTTGCCAGCCCGAGTCTGGCTCCAGGCATGGAATAGAGGGTAGACGAAGGCTACACCCATAGCGATCATTTAGCAATCCGCTTTAAGATCAACTATGGTGTGCAGCATCCGAGGGCGGAAGATCCCTGTCAGGTACGCGGGTGGAAGTCCAATCACTTCGACAGCGAAGCTTTCACCGCGGCCCTGGGACTGGAGGCCAACACCGACAGTCTAAGCGGGGATGCGCTGGTAGCTGTTCTATCACGCGCGTGCGACGCCACTATGCCGAGAAAAACACTGCCAAGAAACGGTAGATGCCCGGTATACTGGTGGAGTGCCGACATTGCAGCTCTACGGTCAGCCTGCCTCAGAGCTAGACGTAGGATGCAAAGAGCTCGCACCGAGGATGCAAGAGAGAACCGCCGTGAAGTGTTTCGAGCTGCGAAATTAGCCCTTAACAAGGCTATTAAAAGCAGCAAGAGAGCGTGTTTCGACAACCTGTGTGAGAGTGCCAACGCGAATCCGTGGGGTGACGCCTACCGGATTGTGATGACCAAGACCAAAGGGGCCTCCTCACCCCCAGAACGGTCTCCGGACCGGTTGGCAACGATTATCGAAGTACTCTTCCCGTCTCGAGCCACAAGCCCCTGGCCACCTGCACTACGAGACAGTGCGGGCACGGTCGAAATGGTGGCTCCAGTGACGAATGAAGAACTACTCGCAGTGGCTAAATCCCTAGCAATGAACAAAGCTCCAGGGCCGGATGGAGTTCCAAACAACGCTCTCAAGGCAGCGATCATAGCGAACCCGAACATGTTCAGGCTAGCTATGCAGAGATGCCTTGACGAGTGCCGTTTCCCCGATAGATGGAAAAGGCAGAAATTGGTGCTGTTGCCGAAGCTCGGGAAGCCGCCAGGCGACCCATCGGCGTACAGACCAATCTGTCTGATCGACACGACTGGCAAACTGCTTGAGAGGATCATCCTCTACAGGCTCACCCCGTACGCGGAAGGTACGGACGGTCTGTCAAGCAACCAGTTTGGCTTTCGGAAGGGTAAGTCCACAGTGGACGCTCTCAACTCAGTGATAAATACTGCTGAGATAGCGATTCAACAAAAAAGCGAGGTATTCGATACTGTGCGTTAGTGACACTTGACGTGAAGAACGCATTCAACAGCGCAAGCTGGGATGCCATCGCGCTCTCGTTACACCGGCTTAGCCTACCGGTGGGTCTGTACCGGATCCTGGAAAGTTACTTCCAGAACCGCGTACTGCTATACGAGACCGATGCCGGTCAGAAAAGGGTTCCGATTACCGCCGGAGTCCCGCAGGGCTCGATCCTAGGCCCGGTGCTATGGAACCTCATGTATGACGGGGTTCTGAGACTGAAGTTCCCTCCTGGGGTCAAGATCGTCGGCTTTGCCGACGACGTAACCTTGGAGGTCTACGGGGAGTCAATTCCTGAGGTAGAACTAACCGCAGAACACGCGATTAGCACGGTGGAGGAATGGATGAGCGCGAGAGGCCTGGAGCTCGCTCATCATAAGACGGAGGTAGTTATCGTCAACAACCGCAAGTCGGCACAACATGCAGTTATCCATGTGGGAGAAGTCGCGATCACTTCACAGCGAAGTCTGAAGTCTCTCGGAGTCATTATAGACGACAAGCTGACCTTCGGCAGCCATGTCGACTATACATGCAAGAGAGCGTCGACTGCTGTTGCGGCTCTATCGAGAATGATGTCCAACAGCTCAAAGGTGTGCGCCAGTAGACGTAGGTTACTGGCAGGCGTTGCCGTATCTATCCTCAGGTACGGCGGCCCGTCATGGTCAAGAGCACTGAGGGTAACCAGTTACCTACAGAAACTGGAGAGCACCTACCGCGTGATGTGGCTCAGAGTGATATCTGCCTACCGCACGGTATCACACGATGCATCCTGCGTGATAGCGAGCATGATGCCAGTCGGGCTGGTCATTCGGGAAGATGAGGAGTGCTTTGAGCTACGTGGAAATAGGGGAGCCCGCGAGCGCACCAGGGTGACCTCGGTCGCCAGATGGCAGCGTCAGTGGGACAACTCCTCGAAAGGTAGGAGGAACCACCGGCTGATACCTAGCATATCGAGCTGGGTGGGAAGACCCCATGGGGACGTTCAATTCCAACTGACACAATTCCTGTCAGGCCATGGCTGTTTCCGTCAGTACCTCCACAGGTTCAGGCACGCGGAGGTCCCAGTCTGCCCGGACTGCCCAGGTGTAGATGAAACTGCCGAACACATACTGTTCGTATGTCATCGGTTCGACGTCGAAAGAAGAGCAATGCTTGACGTCTGTTGCTGGGACACAACCCCTGATACCCTTATTCAGCGGATGTGTCAATCGGTGGAGAAGTGGAACGCAGTCTCGGCTGCTACCATCCAGATTGCCAGTAGGCTACAGGTAATCTGGCGAACCGAGCAACAGACGACTGGCACGGCTAACTAGTGATTGGTTAGCTGGAGTGAAAAAGGCCAAGCGCAAAAAAGAGAGTGAATGGTCTGTTCATGCCGAGGCAGGTTGGCGCAGCGAATGGCAACCGCGTAGGGAGTAAACCCAGCCACCCCGAAGCAAGACAGAAGAGTGAGTGTATAGGCGTATAAGTGGACTGCCTCATGCCGAGACGGGAGGGTCGTAGCGTAGTATGTTGGAACTTAGCTATCGATGCCTCATGGCGTGGCAGAGGAGTGAAAGGGTGAGCATCCAAGTCAGTCTCACACGGCATGTTAAGGGTGAGCATAAAAGTCAGCCTCACAGGTTCGTAGAGGCTAGCACAAAAGTCAGCCTAGCAAGGAATGAAAAAGGTGAGCACACAAGTCAGCCTCGCATGGTATGTCAGAAGTGGGGCCTAAGAAAAATGTCCCACATGGGATGCCAGGGGGAGTGACTAAGGTACAATAGAGTGGCACGATTGAGAGTGAATCAGGCGATAGGGTGAGCACCCAAGTCAGCCTCACATGGTATGGGTGGGGCGAGCACAAAAGTAAGCCTAGCAAGGAACGAGTAAGGTGATCACACAAGTCAGCCTCGCATGGAACGTAAAAAGTGAGCACAAAAGTCAGCCTCATGTGGGAGTGTTTGAGAGTGAATCAAAGTGCGATTGAGAGAGCACCCAAGTAAGCCTCATACAGGATGTATGAACGCGTGAGTGAGAGTGAATGAGTACATTTAGTACAGCCATCCCCCCAGAAGTAATACCGAGAGGTAGTTCCTGGGAGGAATGATGGCGAAGCCCAATGGAGTTTAGTCGGTATTAATGGCTGGTCACCATTCGAGTCCGACACGCCCCCAGTGCACCCCGTGCGGTAGATTGGACCCTACCAATAGCACGTGTACTGGGCTAGGACATAAAGGTCTTCTCCATTGTAAAAAAAAGAGGTGGTTTGGCGAGGTCTCCCCCCGTGGGGAGAGTAGTGGAGCGATGAGTGCTGCATCTGAAAGCACCAGTGACCCCCCAGCAGCGGTAGGAAATAGCCCTACCAACGCACCGGACGGGCCATTACTGGCGATTCGCAAAGTGGTGGAGCAGCTCGATTCAATAATCGAGTACACTAGCGCAAAGCAAAACATAAGCAAGGAGTTAAAACAGAGTCTCCTGGAACTCCGAAAAACTGTTCGTGTCGCAAGACAGAAACAGCAGGCTTATGCCAAGAGGGTGAAATGTCGAGAGAAGTCCGACAGAGAAACCCAGACAGTGGCCTCCAAGAAGGAGGGAAAAGAGAAGGTCGACACGGGCACTCAGACAGTGGCCTTCACCTTCTAAGGAGCAGCCACGTCGCTCGAAGCGGCGGCTGAGTTCCCCTCGAAGCGAAACGGCAAGGGTAAGGGCAATCGCAAGACGTCGTCGAACGCGAAGCGCCCTAGGAAGTCGCCAGGCGAGGGTGCCAAAACCGACACCACACGGCGTGCAACCGTTAAGACCAAACGCCGTCTGGCTGAGGTAAGCGAGGGCGAGAGTGACCTTGCTGAGCAGAGCGTTGGTACCAGCAACCCGGCGCGTCCGGGGCAGGGGGACCCAAACCCCTGGACGCTGGTCACCAAGAAAAAGCCGGCACCGACACCGGAGGTACCGCGGCCCGCGAAGAAGGCCAAGGACAGAGGCGAGGCCTTGTGGTTAAAAACCGACAAGGACAAATACGCCGATGTCCTAAAGTCGATGAAGGCGGCCGAAAGCCTTTCGGCCCTTGGGCAAGATGTGCGTAGCGTGAGACGCACCAACACGGGAGAAATGCTTCTGGTGCTGAAGCGAACCGCACAATCTAGTGCGGTTTACAAGGCCTTGGCCCAAGAGGTCCTTGGAGAAGGCGCCCAAGTCAGGTCGCTAGGGGCGGAAATGACTCTCCAGTGCAAGCATCTGGACGAGTTCACGACCGCAGAAGACGTCGTCGCAGCCGTTAAGGAACATTGCGACGTCACAATCGAGCGGGCCTCTGTGCGATTGAGAGATGGACCCTCTGGCACCCAAGTAGCCTACCTCAGGCTACTGAAGGCGGATGCCAAAAAGGTAACCGAGAAAGGGAAGCTGAAGATCGGCTGGTCGGTATGCCCTATTAGCATACCCCAGCCGCCTTCAGTGGATAGGTGCTATCGGTGCCTTGAGTCCGGCCACAAAGCCTACGAGTGCAAGGGCATAGATAGGAGCAAACTATGTCGTCGCTGCGGCGAGGAGGGACATAAAGAGCGGGGGTGCACTAAGGCACACAAGTGCCTTATCTGCACCGCTAAGAAGCAAGCCCATAAACATGCTATGGGCGGACCTTCGTGTCCCTTCGGTGAGTTAAATAAGAAGAAGCCGTGAACGTCACACAACTCAATCTTAACCATTGTGCAGCAGCCCAACAGCTGCTGTGGCAGTCGGTCTCGGAGTCGAGGACAGATGTCGCCCTCTTATCAGATCCGTACCGCATCCCTGCCGGCAACGGCAATTGGGTGTCGGACGGGTCTGGAATGGTGGCAATCTGTACAACGGGACGGTTCCCGGTTCAAGAGGTAATACACCCCTCCGCCGAGGGTGTTTTATTTACAATGGAGAAGACCTTTATGTCCTAGCCCAGTACACGTGCTATTGGTAGGGTCCAATCTACCGCACGGGGTGCACTGGGGGCGTGTCGGACTCGAATGGTGACCAGCCATTAATACCGACTAAACTCCATTGCGCTCCGCCAACATTCCTCCCTGGAACTACCTCTCGGTATAACTTCTGGGGGGATGGCTGTACTAAATGTACTCATTCACTCTCACTCACGCGTTCATACATCCTGTATTAGGCTTACTTGGGTGCTCTCTCAATCGCACTTTGATTCACTCTCAAACACTCCCACATGAGGCTGATTTTTGTGCTCACCTTTTACGTTCCATACGAGGCTGACTTGTGTGCTCACCTTACTCATTCCTTGCTAGGCTTACTTTTGTGCTCGCCCTACCCATACCATGTGAGGCTGACTTGGGTGCTCACCCTATCACCTGATTCACTCTCAATCGTGCCACTCTATTGTACCTTTGTCACTCCCCCTGGCATCCCATGTGGGACATTTTTCTTAGGCCCCATTTCTGACATACCATGCGAGGCTGACTTGTGTGCTCACCTTTTTCATTCCTTGCTAGGCTGACTTTTGTGCTAGCCTCTACTAACCTGTGAGGCTGACTTTTATGCTCACCCTTAACATGTCGTGTGAGACTGACTTGGATGCTCACCCTTTCACTCCTCTGCCACGCCATGAGGCATCGATAGCTAAGCTCCAATATACTACGCTACGACCCTCCCGTCTTGGCATGAGGCAGTCCACTTATACGCCTATACACTCACTCTTCTGTCTTGCTTCGGGGTGGCTGGGTTTACTCCTTACGCGGTTGCCATTCGCTGCGCCAACCTGCCTCGGCATGAACAGACCATTCACTCTCTTTTTTGCGCTTGGCCTTTTTCGCTCCAGCTAACCAATCACTAGTTAGCCGTGCCCGTCGTCTGTTGCTCGGTTCGCCAGATTACCTGTAGCCTACTGGCAATCTGGATGGTAGCAGCCGAGACTGCGTTCCACTTCTCCACCGATTGACACATCCGCTGAATAAGGGTATCAGGGGTTGTGTCCCAGCCACAGACGTCAAGCATTGCTCTTCTTTCGACGTCGAACCGATGACATACGAACAGTATGTGTTCGGCAGTTTCATCAACACCTGGGCAGTCCGGGCAGACTGGGACCTCCGCGTGCCCGGACCTGTGGAGGTACTGACGGAAACAGCCATGGCCTGACAGGAATTGTGTCAGGTGGAAGTGAACTTCCCCATGGGGTCTTCCCACCCAGCTCGATATGCTAGGTATCAGCCGGTGGGTCCACCTACCTTTCGAGGAGTTGTCCCACTCACGCTGCCATCTGACGACCGAGGTCACCCTGGTGCGCTCGCGGCCTCCCCTATTTCCACGTAGCTCAAAGCACTCCTCATCTTCCCGAATGACCAGCCCGACTGGCATCATGCTCGCTATCACGCAGGATGCATCGTGTGATACCGTGCGGTAGGCAGATATCACTCTGAGCCACATCACGCGGTAGGTGCTCTCCAGTTTCTGTAGGTAACTGGTTACCCTCAGTGCTCTTGACCATGACGGGCCGCCGTACCTGAGGATAGATACGGCAACGCCTGCCAGTAACCTACGTCTACTGGCGCACACCTTTGAGCTGTTGGACATCATTCTCGATAGAGCCGCAACAGCAGTCGACGCTCTCTTGCACGTATAGTCGACATGGCTGCCGAAGGTCAGCTTGTCGTCTATAATGACTCCGAGAGACTTCAGACTTCGCTGTGAAGTGATCGCGACTTCTCCCACATGGATAACTGCATGTTATGCCGACTTGCGGTTGTTGACGATAACTACCTCCGTCTTATGATGAGCGAGCTCCAGGCCTCTCGCGCTCATCCATTCCTCCACCGTGCTAATCGCGTGTTCTGCGGTTAGTTCTACCTCAGGAATTGACTCCCCGTAGACCTCCAAGGTTACGTCGTCGGCAAAGCCGACGATCTTGACCCCAGGAGGGAACTTCAGTCTCAGAACCCCGTCATATATGAGGTTCCATAGCACCGGGCCTAGGATCGAGCCCTGCGGGACTCCGGCGGTAATCGGAACCCTTTTCTGACCGGCATCGGTCTCGTATAGCAGTACGCGGTTTTGGAAGTAACTTTCCAGGATCCGGTACAGACCCACCGGTAGGCTAAGCCGGTGTAACGAGAGCGCAATGGCATCCCGTTCTTCACGTCAAGTGTCAGTGTGGCGAGGAGGGACATAAAGAGCGGGGGTGCACTAAGGCACACAAGTGCCTTATCTGCACCGCTAAGAAGCAAGCCCATAAACATGCTATGGGCGGACCTTCGTGTCCCATCGGTGAGTTAAATAAGAAGAAGCCGTGAACGTCACACAGCTAAATCTTAACCATTGTGCAGCAGCCCAACAGCTGCTGTGGCAGTCGGTCTCGGAGTCGAGGACAGATGTCGCCCTCTTATCAGACCCGTACAGCATCCCTTCCGGCAACGGCAATTGGGTGTCGGACGGGTCTGGAATGGTGACAATCTGAACAACGGGACGGTTCCCGGTTCAAGAGGTAATACACCCCTCCGCCGAGGGTATGGCGATTGCCAAGATCAATGGTGTGTTCTATTGCAGCTGCTACGCCCCACCAAGGTGGCCAATAGAACAGTTCTACCAGATGATAGACAGGCTCTCGTCGGACCTAGTGGGCCGGAAACCGGTAGTAATAGCGGGAGACTTTAACGCTTGGGCAGTGGAGTGGGGCAGCCGCTGTACAAATAGCAGGGGTCAAGCGCTAATGGAAGCGCTTGCGAAACTCGATACTGTGCTAGCTAATAATGGCTCCGCTAGTACATTCCGTAGAAACGGAGTGGAGGCGTGGATTGACCTAACATTTGCCAGCCCGAGTCTGGCTCCAGGCATGGAATGGAGGGTAGACGAAGGCTACACCCATAGCGATCATTTAGCTATCCGCTTTAAGATCAACTATGGTGTGCAGCATCCGAGGGCGGGAGATCCCTGTCAGGTACGCGGGTGGAAGTCCAATCACTAAGCGGGAATGCGCTGGTAGCTGTTCTATCACGCGCGTGCGACGCCACTATGCCGAGAAAAACACTGCCAAGAAACGGTAGATGCCCGGTATACTGGTAGAGTGCCGAGATTGCAGCTCTACGGTCAGCCTGCCTCAGAGCTAGACGTAGGATGCAAAGAGCTCGCACCGAGGATGCAAGAGAGAACCGCCGTGAAGTGTTTCAAGCTGCGAAATTGGCCCTTAACAAGGCTATTAAAAGCAGCAAGAGAGCGTGTTTCGACAACCTGTGTGAGAGTGCCAACGCGAATCCGTAGGGTGACGCCTACCGGATTGTGATGGCCAAGACCAAAGGGCCTCCTCACTCCCAGAACGGTCTCCGGACCGGTTGGCAACGATTATCGAAGTACTCTTCCCGTCTCGAGCCACAAGCCCCTGGCCACCTGCACTACGAGACAGTGTGGACACGGTCGAAATGGTGGCTCCAGTGACGAATGAAGAACTACTCGCAGTGGCTAAATCCCTAGCAATGAACAAAGCTCCAGGGCCGGATGGAGTTCCAAACAACGCTCTCAAGGCAGCGATCATAGCGAACCCGAACATGTTCAGGCTAGCTATGCAGAGATGCCTTGACGAGTGCCGTTTCCCCGATAGGTGCTGTTGCCGAAGCCCGGGAAGCCGCCAGGCGACCCATCGGCGTACAGACCAATCTGTCTGATCGACACGACTGGCAAACTGCTTGAGAGGATCATCCTCAACAGGCTCACCCCGTACGCGGAAGGTACGGACGGTCTGTCAAGCAACCAGTTTGGCTTTCGGAAGGGTAAGTCCACAGTGGACGCTCTCAACTCAGTGATAAATACTGCCGATATAGCGATCCAACGGAAAAGGCGAGGTATTCGATACTGTGCGTTAGTGACACTTGACGTGAAGAACGCATTCAACAGCGCAAGCTGGGATGCCATCGCGCTCTCGTTACACCGGCTTAGCCTACCGGTGGGTCTGTACCGGATAATGGAAAGTTACTTCCAAAACCGCGTACTGCTATACGAGACCGATGCCGGTCAGAAAAGGGTTCCGATTACCGCCGGAGTCCCGCAGGGCTCGATCCTAGGCCCGGTGCTATGGAACCTCATGTATGACGGGGTTCTGAGACTGAAGTTCCCTCCTGGAGTCAAGATCGTTGGCTTTGCTGACGACGTAACCTTGGAGGTCTACGGGGAGTCAATTCCTGAGGTAGAACTAACCGCAGAACACGCGATTAGCACGGTGGAGGAATGGATGAGCGCGAGAGGCCTGGAGCTCGCTCATCATAAGACGGAGGTAGTCGGCACAACACGCAGTTATCCATGTGCAAGTCGGCACAACATGCAGTTATCCATGTGGGAGAAGTCGCGATCACTTCACAGCGAAGTCTGAAGTCTCTCGGAGTCATTATAGACGACAAGCTGACCTTCGGCAGCCATGTCGACTATACATGCAAGAGAGCGTCGACTGCTGTTGCGGCTCTATCGAGAATGATGTCCAACAGCTCAAAGGTGTGCGCCAGTAGACGTAGGTTACTGGCAGGCGTTGCCGTATCTATCCTCAGGTACGGCGGCCCGCCATGGTCAAGAGCACTGAGGGTAACCAGTTACCTACAGAAACTGGAGAGCATCTACCGCGTGATGTGCCTCAGAGTGATATCTGCCTACCGCACGGTATCACACGATGCATCCTGCGTGATAGCGAGCATGATGCCAGTCGGGCTGGTCATTCGGGAAGATGAGGAGTGCTTTGAGCTACGTGGAAATAGGGGAGCCCGCGAGCGCACCAGGGTGACCTCGGTCGCCAGATGGCAGCGTGAGTGGGACAACTCCTCGAAAGGTAGGTGGACCCACCGGCTGATACCTAGCATATCGAGCTGGGTGGGAAGACCCCATGGGGAAGTTCACTTCCACCTGACACAATTCCTTTCAGGCCATGGCTGTTTCCGACAGTACCTCCACAGGTTCGGGCACGCGGAGGTCCCAGTCTGCCCGGACACAACCCCTGATACCCTTATTCAGCGGATGTGTCAATCGGTGGAGAAATGGAACGCAGTCTCGGCTGCTACCATCCTGAATGCCAGTAGGCTACAGGTAATCTGGCGAACCGAGCAACAGACGACGGGCACGGCTAACTAGTGATTGGTTAGCTGGAGCGAAAAAGGCTAAGCGCAAAAAAAGGGAGTGAATGGTCTGTTCATGCCGAGGCAGGTTTGGCGCAGCAAATGGCAACCGCGTAAGGGGTAAACCCAGCCACCCCGAAGCAAGACAGAAGAGTGAGTGTATAGGCGTATAAGTGGACTGCCTCATGCCAAGACGGGAGGGTCGTAGCGTAGTATGTTAGGACTTAGCTATCGATACCTCATGGCGTGGCAGAGGAGTGAAAGGGTAAGCATCCAAGTCAGTCTCACACGGCACGTTAAGGGTGAGCACAAAAGTCAGCCTCACATGGTATGGTAGAGGCTAGCACAAAAGTCAGCCTAGCAAGGAATGAAAAAGGTGAGCACACAAGTCAGCCTCGCATGGTATGTCAGAAGTGGGGCCTAAGAAAAATGTCCCACATGGGATGCCAGGGGGAGTGATAAAGATACAATAGAGTAGCATGATTGACAGTGAATCAGGTGATAGGGTGAGCACCCAAGTCAGCCTCACATGGTATGGGTGGGGCGAGCACAAAAGTAAGCCTAGCAAGGAATGAGTAAGATGAGCACACAAGTCAGCCTCGCATGGAACGTAAAAGGTGAGCACAAAAGTCAGCCTCATGTGGGAGTGTTTGAGAGTGAATCAAAGTGCGATTGAGAGAGCACCCAAGTAAGCCTCATACAGGATGTATGAACGCGTGAGTGAGAGTGAATGAGTACATTTAGTACAGCCATCCCCCCAAAAGTAATACCGAGAGGTAGTTCCTGGGAGGAATGATGGCGGAGCCCAATGGAGTTTAGTCGGTATTAATGGCTGGTCATCATTCGAGTCCGACACGCCCCCAGTGCACCCCGTGTGGTAGATTGGACCCTACCAATAGCACGTGTACTGGGCTAGGACGTAAAGGTCTTCTCCATTGTAAAAAAAAACTCCGGCCCATTTTCTAATTGGGTCGACAATGCACTTCATACCAGAAACCAATATAATGGACGTTCAGATGAGCAGGTTGAGCCACTACCAATCCATGGAGCGTCTATTCCAGCAATTTTGGCATCATTGGCGCGGCGAGTATCTGCAAGAGATGCAAAAATGCACAAAATTAACAGGAGAAAACAATGAGCTACGTATTGGACGCCTTGTGGTAATCGTCGACGAATTTCAGCATCCAGTGAAATGGCCGCTCGCGAGAATCCTCTCCATCCATCCAGGACCGGATCAGCTTACGAGAGTTGTAACACTACAAACCGCTCGCGGCGTCCTAAAGCGGCCGATCACTAAAATTTGTTTGCTTCCTTGTGAATCCTACGACGAGTCTGCAGCAAATGGTTCAGCGCATCGTGACACCAGTGTGATGAGGGCGATAAATCACGATAATGAGCGGACGGCTTCAGTCGCTTGACGTTTACATTGATTTAGTTTTAGTTTGGTGTAAGTGTTAGTATTAGTGTGATATGATGTATGATAGTTGAAAGTAAATATTTCAAGGTGGGGGGCGATGTTCGGGCTCACTTAGTAGTTGTGTCAAATGACGGTGGCGTAGAACAGTTTTTGGAAACGCACCTAGCATTTGGCGCAACCCTTAATTGATGACAAACCTATACCGCCTAAATAACTATTCGAGCAGTTAGTTGTATGCAAGATGTGGTACGCAAAGTGTCCACATAATCGTTTAATATATTTCATGGCAGTCCTGGTCCAACCACCGCAGAGTTTTGATCGTAAAATACACTTGAGTCCTAACGCAATAAAGTTTAATTCGATTTCGTAAAGTTATTTGAATTTGTACTGAAGATTACCCTCCATCCTCCAGTGATCGCGTTATGTGAATTTATGTTAATCACGCTACGTTACGTTAATTTACATCCAATCCAATATCAAACAATTTAATAAAATTCAGAGATGTTGCCAACAGTCTACCCTTTCATACAACGTGTTCTATTTTGCAAGATCTACTAAAATCAAAACGGTAAAAAATGAAAACTGAAAACACCGCCAACTAGCCCCGGTCTCCCCTAACTAATTTGGGTAATATGGGTGTTTGAAGGCGAATATGTTGAAAACAGGCATCCCACGGGCATTTTTTAAAACTATTCGTATCAGTGCTAAATTTTGAATGAAAGGAACATTGGAACCCTATTGATATTTGGACTGTACACCCCCAACAGATAATATTCTGCATATGAAGTGGTGCGCCTCACTGGGAAAAGTGTGTATCTTAATAACGACAATCACTTATCAATAGTATGCCATAGTAGATAGTACACTTAAATAAAGGGCATAACACATAAATACTGGTCGCAGTGGTTCGTCTCCCACAAAAAATAGTTAAAAAAATGTTATCAAAAACAGTCGGAATTGATATGTTTTATCATAGTTTTCTATAATTAGGTAATACTTTCAAAAACATATTTAAAAGATGGTGCTGCTTCGGTGATATCCAACGTGATTTAAAATGTCTAGGAAAGATATTAAAAATCGGGTTTTCAGAGAAATTATAATACTGTAGTTGTAAATAAAATAAATCCACATTTGAAGCTGAAAAAAATGGGAAGAGTTTGTAGAAGTTCATTTGGAGACTTATTCATAATTTTTCAAATAAAATAAAAAACTTATACATACTACTTATTACAATCGTTATTCGCTGGTTGATCATTTTTTGGCTGGACCGTGTTTTAGTTGGACCTCCGCTAGTTGGACCTTTGTCCTACTAAAAAGCATCTGAATGTCAAAATCTCATGTCAAATTCACTTTGACAATCAAACTAATAATAATTAGATATCTGTATCGATTTTGTTGGTTATTTTCGGCAAATTTGAGACTGAGAGAAACGCAATGAAATTGAAAGACGGATAGGTATTCTAGAGCGAATCAGTTATAAACTTAGAATGGAAAACTAGGACTAGGCAGGCTCATATGGACATGATCGAAAGAAAATGTGAAGAATTCTTTGCCTTCTGCTAAGTACGAGTTGGGCGTTGCACCCAAGTCTACCGCATGGTCTATGGTAGAAAATAACTCATCATGTTTTACCGCCGACGCCGGCAAAAAATTCTTCACAAATTCTTGCCTAGAACGACCATGCGATCATTCTTCTCCCTTTCTGTTAGCATCAAGCCGTGACGTATGCATTCAATCGACACCAAGCTATCGGTGCCGCACCGATCCTATTGAATACTTTACGCTGACGTCACAAATGAACTGAGTGTTCATTTTTGACAGTTTGCTTGTGCTGTTTACATGGACTTAGAAAAATCTTTACGATTTGCTTCGAGCGAATCTAGTCGTCCACAAATTTTTCTAAGTCCATGTAAACAGTACAAGTGAGCTGTCAAGAAAAGTGAGGTTACTTATGTCCTTAAAGAACCTAATTGTGATTGAACTACTTATGGATTCCGCACACACGGATGGCTGATAGCAATTATGACACAGCTCAGCTAGCAGAAAACGAATTTTATATCTACTTCTTTACCAACTAGTTCATATGTTACTATGTGTTAATTGCCGCAAGGTTCTACTGTATCGATTTTGTTGGTTATTTTCGGCAAATTTGAGACTAAGAGAAACGAAAGCAATGAAATTGAAAGACGGACAGGTATTCTAGAGCGAATCAGTTATAAACTTAGAACGGAAAACTCGGACTAGGCAATTGAAAAATTATTGTTTCGTGACTTACAGCCGTTTACTTATAATGCACTTTCGTGTAATGCATTGTACATTGTTACAAAAGAATATAATAATGTGAATAAAGTGTCTTGTTTAGTCGATTTAAATAATTCGCCATAATTAGGCAGTGCACTCTGACTAAGCTTTTACTGTGAGCCGTGTTTATTAACATTGCTACACAGTTTAGTGGCCATGTTGGTAAACACGGCTTACAGTAAATTTAATTTTATGTCGACTTCGTCAGCGTGCACAGGCTAATATTATTTCTATCAACTTTAATACTTTTCTTGCGCGTTCTCCGAAAGAAGAATGTTTATTTACTTTGCATGATAGGTCGCCACTGACATGTTCGATAGGTAGATTTGGCTTCAGTAGGCACACCTGCCCTAGTGTGCGATTATAAATATAGGTAAATATCATCAACCTGGGGTAACCTGATTTCTTATTATCGTGTTTACTCCTGTGGCATTTAACATTCACCTCAGCCTTTTGAAGCTCAAAATTGTACTGCAGTCAAGGTCGATTATCCAGATCAGTGCAACAATCAAAGTTTTTTTTGGATGTGCACAGCATCAGTGGCTACGGAGAACTGGTTTCAATGTTGACATTTATCTTGAACTATAGAATCGGAGCGACGCAACACACATGCTACTCAATATGAACGACTATTCATATTAGTTATTGCCTCGATCCTACATAAGAGTAAACGAGATTTACAAGATCACACTAGCATCGGAAACCAAAAAAGCAATGCAAATAAATAAATTAACCAACTCATAAAAAACATGAAATAAAATTATATGTTCTTATTGTTTTCTATGGAAGAGTGGCAAAACTCCTGCATGCAGTCATATTCGATATTTAAAAAAATCGGTTTAACCAACCAGCCGAACAAATTTAGGGGTTACATCCTCTGGGTCAAAAATAGGGTATGTTAACGATTTTTTTATTTTATGATTATTATATTTATTGCAATATTATTTTGTTTAAAATTTTTAGGGAATTTTTATTAATGTTTAAGTTGAAAGAGTTTGCAAAATGACAGTGATAGCTGTTGTCACGCATTACCATCATTTCGTGGCCACGACAAATCAAGAATGGCTTATCTACAATGAAAATATTTTTTTAGTATATGCATAGATGCCCTTCGTGAACGAAGGATTTTACAAGATTCTATTTTGTTCAAAAATGGTGACAATTTCTGAAGTTGTTAATTTTTAACAACGTAGTAAGTTGGTATATTTAGTCTGACAAAATAGAAACATACTCAAAATAAAAATGCATCCGTTTATGAAAAAGTCATTATGATAACAAATGAAAAGGTGAAAGTTTCAAATCGATGGGTTTAGTTGTTGCGAAGTCGTTCTCGAAAAATACGATTTTGAAATAATTGCATTTGAAGTTCAAAGTCAATATTATGCAATGTAAAAATCGACCTACGTCGAGTCAGATTCTTTCAAAATTTCCAAGAAACTTTCATGAGGGAAGGTACTTAAGGAAACTCTATACACATTTTTCGAATTTTTTGACACAATAAAGTGCGATGATACCCAGCAATGTTCAGCCGGAAATGAGTCGGAATTCTGACTAGTTCTAATTCGTATTCCAACTCCAGTGACTCAAGCGATTCTAATTACAATCGGTTGTGTCACTGGAGCTGGAATACTAACTAGAATCATACAGAATTCCGGCTAATTTTCCACCTGAACTTCACTGGGAATGTTCACTATAACATTAAGTGTGTTCATTATCTACCATTGGGGACGGACATAGCGTAGTTGGTAAATTGATTGCCTTGTGCGCAGCTCACCTGGATTCGATTCTCAATCCCGTTCATAGGGTTAGAGATTTTTCCGAAAGAAATTTCTTTAACCCGAAAAGAGACGAATGACCCTAAGGTTAAAACCTCTATAATGAAAAATATGTACCATTGTACTTTATTTGGAAATAAAATCCAATAATAAAATGTGAGAACTAGGGTAACCAATCAATCTTGGACCCCTAGAGGAAATGAAATTACGTTAACGTCAATAATATTTGCTTGCCTATGTTTTGAATGCAATACATGCACGAGTCTGCTCCAAAATTACTGTCCTTGAAAGAAAACTGTCAATGGATACATTAACATAAACTCGAAAATTACATTTCTTTATAGCATGATTTTTTCTCATTTCGGACCATTCCACAATTTAGATAAAACATTACAAAGAAACCTCTTCAAACATAATACCAAATCAGACAAACTAATTGAATCAATAAAAAATATAAAAATTATATATTTAAATCCAATTTGAAAATTACCACTGGAATCTATTAGCAATCGTTGAAATATGAAACGTTTTCGGTGACATTTTTCAAAACTGTGGATTCTTTTTAATTTTAAACAATTAGAGATGAACTAATGATATTGAAACTTAATAGAGAAACCAAGGAATGTAATTGTTGCATCAAATGCAGAGAAATCTGGCAGTGCAGGGGGCAAATTCATTAACAGGGTCCAAAATATGTGGGGGACCAAATTAGATTTGTTACCCTGATTGAATTTTTATGACCTTCAAATCAAATTACAATCATCGTACCATCAGCCGGATGGTACGATGTTTGTAATTTGATTTGAAGGTCATAAAAATTCAATTAGGGTAACAAACCTAATTTGGTCCCCCACATATTTTGGATCCTGTTAATGCATTTGCCCCCTGTACTGTCAGATTTCTCTGCATTTGATGCAACAATTACCGCCAACCGGGTTGATCTATAAAATTTATTAACACAGACAATTAATATTGAAATAGATAGCTCCGATTTCAATGAAGAATGTGCTGAAGATGAAAGATCTGTAACTGATGTTCTTTATCATTTGGAGCAAGACTCGAAAGTATGTAGATATTAAAGACTATTGGATGACCCAGAATTATTGGAACAAACTTTTTTCCGTACACAAAAAATACTGCAAACTATGCACAGAGTTGATTAATGGCGTGAACAAATAGAAAGAAAGAAAGAAAGATTTTTTAAACAAATAATTATTTTGTTATTACATGGGTGCATTTCGACTTCGTCTCATAATAAACCGACACTAACTTTTTGTAGGAATAGATTAGCGCCGGCTTGATGCAAATCCCTAAAACTAAAACACACTTTGTGTTTCAATCGAACGACTGATCAAACGTGATGTCCCGTCTGAGCAGAAGTTCTGGTAAAGAGAAAAATTGGGTAAACTATAAAATTCGCACTTGAAAGGCACAAATCCTTACTTATTACATGGGTGCGTTTCGACTTCGTCTCATTTGTGCCCTTCAAGTGCAAAGCCAGATTATACCAAAAAAAATCGCCGCTGTGAGAAATTTTGGTGTTTGCCCAATTTTTCTCCTTAGGGTGAAATATAGCAAAGTGCTTTCGCATAGGCCTGCTAAGCCAAGACAAGTTTCGGCTTCACTGTGTCTTATCGGCATAAGCAGAACTAATCTATTCCGACAAAAAATTAGTGTCGGTTTCTGATGAGACGAAGTCGGAACACACCCATGTAATAAGTAAGGATTTGTGCCCTTCAGGTGCAAAAAATGGTTTTACCAAAAAAATTTCGCCCTAGTGAGAAATTTTCGTGTTTACTCAATTTTTCTCCTTAGGGTGAAATATAGCATAGTATTTATTTCGATTTGCATATTGTCTATCTCTAGATAATCTAGCGTTTCGTCGAGTGGTTGCTATACGGGAAACACTCGAGTACGATCGTAACAAAAACAAAACATCAAAACGTTTTCTCACTCACACTGATGCAAATTAGATGGGCGCGTAATACAACGCACGGCCCAGCGGCGCATGGCTGAAAAGTCAGAATGTGGATTTAAGAGAAGATTCGCAATATACAGCCAATAAACCCATAGCATAATAAAATTATGGTAATCAACCTGGCCCCAAAATATTTGGAATCCTTTTGATGCATTTGCCACTTTACTACCAAGTTTCTCCAAATTCGTTTAGTTCGATGAAGCTAATTACATTGTCTGGGGTTTTTAAGTCTCAGCATAGTTCATCTCTATTTCCGTCATATTAAACTAAATTCACAGTTGCGCTGTATCTATTTTGTTGGTTATTTTCGGTAAATTTGAGACTAAAAGAAACGAAAGCTATAAAATTGAAAGATGGGTAGTTATTCTAAAGCGAATCAAATATAAACTTAAAACGGCAAATTAGAACTAGTCAGGCTCATATGGATATTATTGAAAGAAAATGTGAAGAATCTTTTGTTTTCCGTTAGTAGCAGGTAATCATAATCATAATCACAATCACAATCATAATCATAATCATAATCATAGTCATAATCATAATCATAATCACAATCACAATCATAATCATAATCATAATCATAATCATAGTCATAATCATAATCATAATCATAATCATAATCATAATCATAATCATAATCATAATCATAATCATAATCATAATCATAATCATAATCATAATCATAATTATAATCATAATTATAATTATAATCATAATCATAATCATAATCATAATCATAATCATAATCATAATCATAATCATAATCATAATCATAATCATAATCATAATCATAATCATAATCATAATCATAATCATAATCATAATCATAATCATAATCATAATCATAATAATAGTCATAATCATAATCATAATCATAATCATAATCATAATCATAATCATAATCATAATCATAATCATAATCATAATCATAATCATAATCATAATCATAATCATAATCATAATCATAATCATAATCATAATCATAATCATAATCATAATCATAATCATAATCATAATCATAATCATAATCATAATCATAATCATAATCATAATCATAATCATAATTATAATCATAATTATAATCATAATTATAATTATAATCATAATCATAATTATAATCATAATTATAATCATAATTATAATTATAATCATAATCATAATCATAATCATAATCATAATTATAATCATAATTATAATTATAATCATAATCATAATCATAATCATAATCACAATCATAATCATAATCATAATCATAATCATAATCACAATCACAATCATAACCATAATCATAATCATAATCATAATCATAATCATAATCATAATCACAATCATAATCATAATCATAATCATAATCATAATCATAATCATAATCATAATCATAATCATAATCATAATCATAATCATAATCATAATCATAATCATAATCATAATCATAATCATAATCATAATCATAATCATAATCATAATCATAATCATAATCATAATCATAATCATAATCATAATCATAATCATAATCATAATCATAATCATAATCATAATCATAATCATAATCATAATCATAATCATAATCATAATCATAATCATAATCATAATCATAATCATAATCATAATCATAATCATAATCATAATCATAATCATAATCATAATCATAATCATAATCATAATCATAATCATAATCATAATCATAATCATAATCATAATCATAATCATAATCATAATCATAATCATAATCATAATCATAATCATAATCATAATCATAATCATAATCATAATCATAATCATAATCATAATCATAATCATAATCATAATCATAATCATAATCATAATCATAATCATAATCATAATCATAATCATAATCATAATCATAATCATAATCATAATCATAATCATAATCATAATCATAATCATAATCATAATCATAATCATAATCATAATCATAATCATAATCATAATCATAATCATAATCATAATCATAATCATAATCATAATCATAATCATAATCATAATCATAATCATAATCATAATCATAATCATAATCATAATCATAATCATAATCATAATCATAATCATAATCATAATCATAATCATAATCATAATCATAATCATAATCATAATCATAATCATAATCATAATCATAATCATAATCATAATCATAATCATAATCATAATCATAATCATAATCATAATCATAATCATAATCATAATCATAATCATAATCATAATCATAATCATAATCATAATCATAATCATAATCATAATCATAATCATAATCATAATCATAATCATAATCATAATCATAATCATAATCATAATCATAATCATAATCATAATCATAATCATAATCATAATCATAATCATAATCATAATCATAATCATAATCATAATCATAATCATAATCATAATCATAATCATAATCATAATCATAATCATAATCATAATCATAATCATAATCATAATCATAATCATAATCATAATCATAATCATAATCATAATCATAATCATAATCATAATCATAATCATAATCATAATCATAATCATAATCATAATCATAATCATAATCATAATCATAATCATAATCATAATCATAATCATAATCATAATCATAATCATAATCATAATCATAATCATAATCATAATCATAATCATAATCATAATCATAATCATAATCATAATCATAATCATAATCATAATCATAATCATAATCATAATCATAATCATAATCATAATCATAATCATAATCATAATCATAATCATAATCATAATCATAATCATAATCATAATCATAATCATAATCATAATCATAATCATAATCATAATCATAATCATAATCATAATCATAATCATAATCATAATCATAATCATAATCATAATCATAATCATAATCATAATCATAATCATAATCATAATCATAATCATAATCATAATCATAATCATAATCATAATCATAATCATAATCATAATCATAATCATAATCATAATCATAATCATAATCATAATCATAATCATAATCATAATCATAATCATAATCATAATCATAATCATAATCATAATCATAATCATAATCATAATCATAATCATAATCATAATCATAATCATAATCATAATCATAATCATAATCATAATCATAATCATAATCATAATCATAATCATAATCATAATCATAATCATAATCATAATCATAATCATAATCATAATCATAATCATAATCATAATCATAATCATAATCATAATCATAATCATAATCATAATCATAATCATAATCATAATCATAATCATAATCATAATCATAATCATAATCATAATCATAATCATAATCATAATCATAATCATAATCATAATCATAATCATAATCATAATCATAATCATAATCATAATCATAATCATAATCATAATCATAATCATAATCATAATCATAATCATAATCATAATCATAATCATAATCATAATCATAATCATAATCATAATCATAATCATAATCATAATCATAATCATAATCATAATCATAATCATAATCATAATCATAATCATAATCATAATCATAATCATAATCATAATCATAATCATAATCATAATCATAATCATAATCATAATCATAATCATAATCATAATCATAATCATAATCATAATCATAATCATAATCATAATCATAATCATAATCATAATCATAATCATAATCATAATCATAATCATAATCATAATCATAATCATAATCATAATCATAATCATAATCATAATCATAATCATAATCATAATCATAATCATAATCATAATCATAATCATAATCATAATCATAATCATAATCATAATCATAATCATAATCATAATCATAATCATAATCATAATCATAATCATAATCATAATCATAATCATAATCATAATCATAATCATAATCATAATCATAATCATAATCATAATCATAATCATAATCATAATCATAATCATAATCATAATCATAATCATAATCATAATCATAATCATAATCATAATCATAATCATAATCATAATCATAATCATAATCATAATCATAATCATAATCATAATCATAATCATAATCATAATCATAATCATAATCATAATCATAATCATAATCATAATCATAATCATAATCATAATCATAATCCATAATCATAATCATAATCATAATCATAATCATAATCATAATCATAATCATAATCATAATCATAATCATAATCATAATCATAATCATAATCATAATCATAATCATAATCATAATCATAATCATAATCATAATCATAATCATAATCATAATCATAATCATAATCATAATCATAATCATAATCATAATCATAATCATAATCATAATCATAATCATAATCATAATCATAATCATAATCATAATCATAATCATAATCATAATCATAATCATAATCATAATCATAATCATAATCATAATCATAATCATAATCATAATCATAATCATAATCATAATCATAATCATAATCATAATCATAATCATAATCATAATCATAATCATAATCATAATCATAATCATAATCATAATCATAATCATAATCATAATCATAATCATAATCATAATCATAATCATAATCATAATCATAATCATAATCATAATCATAATCATAATCATAATCATAATCATAATCATAATCATAATCATAATCATAATCATAATCATAATCATAATCATAATCATAATCATAATCATAATCATAATCATAATCATAATCATAATCATAATCATAATCATAATCATAATCATAATCATAATCATAATCATAATCATAATCATAATCATAATCATAATCATAATCATAATCATAATCATAATCATAATCATAATCATAATCATAATCATAATCATAATCATAATCATAATCATAATCATAATCATAATCATAATCATAATCATAATCATAATCATAATCATAATCATAATCATAATCATAATCATAATCATAATCATAATCATAATCATAATCATAATCATAATCATAATCATAATCATAATCATAATCATAATCATAATCATAATCATAATCATAATCATAATCATAATCATAATCATAATCATAATCATAATCATAATCATAATCATAATCATAATCATAATCATAATCATAATCATAATCATAATCATAATCATAATCATAATCATAATCATAATCATAATCATAATCATAATCATAATCATAATCATAATCATAATCATAATCATAATCATAATCATAATCATAATCATAATCATAATCATAATCATAATCATAATCATAATCATAATCATAATCATAATCATAATCATAATCATAATCATAATCATAATCATAATCATAATCATAATCATAATCATAATCATAATCATAATCATAATCATAATCATAATCATAATCATAATCATAATCATAATCATAATCATAATCATAATCATAATCATAATCATAATCATAATCATAATCATAATCATAATCATAATCATAATCATAATCATAATCATAATCATAATCATAATCATAATCATAATCATAATCATAATCATAATCATAATCATAATCATAATCATAATCATAATCATAATCATAATCATAATCATAATCATAATCATAATCATAATCATAATCATAATCATAATCATAATCATAATCATAATCATAATCATAATCATAATCATAATCATAATCATAATCATAATCATAATCATAATCATAATCATAATCATAATCATAATCATAATCATAATCATAATCATAATCATAATCATAATCATAATCATAATCATAATCATAATCATAATCATAATCATAATCATAATCATAATCATAATCATAATCATAA
The DNA here is from genome assembly GCF_030247195.1 of Topomyia yanbarensis. Lineage (NCBI taxonomy): Eukaryota > Metazoa > Arthropoda > Insecta > Diptera > Culicidae > Topomyia > Topomyia yanbarensis. The sequence goes on along the minus strand of NC_080672.1, from coordinate 193,817,919 downwards.
TCATAATCATAATCATAATCATAATCATAATCATAATCATAATCATAATCATAATCATAATCATAATCATAATCATAATCATAATCATAATCATAATCATAATCATAATCATAATCATAATCATAATCATAATCATAATCATAATCATAATCATAATCATAATCATAATCATAATCATAATCATAATCATAATCATAATCATAATCATAATCATAATCATAATCATAATCATAATCATAATCATAATCATAATCATAATCATAATCATAATCATAATCATAATCATAATCATAATCATAATCATAATCATAATCATAATCATAATCATAATCATAATCATAATCATAATCATAATCATAATCATAATCATAATCATAATCATAATCATAATCATAATCATAATCATAATCATAATCATAATCATAATCATAATCATAATCATAATCATAATCATAATCATAATCATAATCATAATCATAATCATAATCATAATCATAATCATAATCATAATCATAATCATAATCATAATCATAATCATAATCATAATCATAATCATAATCATAATCATAATCATAATCATAATCATAATCATAATCATAATCATAATCATAATCATAATCATAATCATAATCATAATCATAATCATAATCATAATCATAATCATAATCATAATCATAATCATAATCATAATCATAATCATAATCATAATCATAATCATAATCATAATCATAATCATAATCATAATCATAATCATAATCATAATCATAATCATAATCATAATCATAATCATAATCATAATCATAATCATAATCATAATCATAATCATAATCATAATCATAATCATAATCATAATCATAATCATAATCATAATCATAATCATAATCATAATCATAATCATAATCATAATCATAATCATAATCATAATCATAATCATAATCATAATCATAATCATAATCATAATCATAATCATAATCATAATCATAATCATAATCATAATCATAATCATAATCATAATCATAATCATAATCATAATCATAATCATAATCATAATCATAATCATAATCATAATCATAATCATAATCATAATCATAATCATAATCATAATCATAATCATAATCATAATCATAATCATAATCATAATCATAATCATAATCATAATCATAATCATAATCATAATCATAATCATAATCATAATCATAATCATAATCATAATCATAATCATAATCATAATCATAATCATAATCATAATCATAATCATAATCATAATCATAATCATAATCATAATCATAATCATAATCATAATCATAATCATAATCATAATCATAATCATAATCATAATCATAATCATAATCATAATCATAATCATAATCATAATCATAATCATAATCATAATCATAATCATAATCATAATCATAATCATAATCATAATCATAATCATAATCATAATCATAATCATAATCATAATCATAATCATAATCATAATCATAATCATAATCATAATCATAATCATAATCATAATCATAATCATAATCATAATCATAATCATAATCATAATCATAATCATAATCATAATCATAATCATAATCATAATCATAATCATAATCATAATCATAATCATAATCATAATCATAATCATAATCATAATCATAATCATAATCATAATCATAATCATAATCATAATCATAATCATAATCATAATCATAATCATAATCATAATCATAATCATAATCATAATCATAATCATAATCATAATCATAATCATAATCATAATCATAATCATAATCATAATCATAATCATAATCATAATCATAATCATAATCATAATCATAATCATAATCATAATCATAATCATAATCATAATCATAATCATAATCATAATCATAATCATAATCATAATCATAATCATAATCATAATCATAATCATAATCATAATCATAATCATAATCATAATCATAATCATAATCATAATCATAATCATAATCATAATCATAATCATAATCATAATCATAATCATAATCATAATCATAATCATAATCATAATCATAATCATAATCATAATCATAATCATAACATAATCATAATCATAATCATAATCATAATCATAATCATAATCATAATCATAATCATAATCATAATCATAATCATAATCATAATCATAATCATAATCATAATCATAATCATAATCATAATCATAATCATAATCATAATCATAATCATAATCATAATCATAATCATAATCATAATCATAATCATAATCATAATCATAATCATAATCATAATCATAATCATAATCATAATCATAATCATAATCATAATCATAATCATAATCATAATCATAATCATAATCATAATCATAATCATAATCATAATCATAATCATAATCATAATCATAATCATAATCATAATCATAATCATAATCATAATCATAATCATAATCATAATCATAATCATAATCATAATCATAATCATAATCATAATCATAATCATAATCATAATCATAATCATAATCATAATCATAATCATAATCATAATCATAATCATAATCATAATCATAATCATAATCATAATCATAATCATAATCATAATCATAATCATAATCATAATCATAATCATAATCATAATCATAATCATAATCATAATCATAATCATAATCATAATCATAATCATAATCATAATCATAATCATAATCATAATCATAATCATAATCATAATCATAATCATAATCATAATCATAATCATAATCATAATCATAATCATAATCATAATCATAATCATAATCATAATCATAATCATAATCATAATCATAATCATAATCATAATCATAATCATAATCATAATCATAATCATAATCATAATCATAATCATAATCATAATCATAATCATAATCATAATCATAATCATAATCATAATCATAATCATAATCATAATCATAATCATAATCATAATCATAATCATAATCATAATCATAATCATAATCATAATCATAATCATAATCATAATCATAATCATAATCATAATCATAATCATAATCATAATCATAATCATAATCATAATCATAATCATAATCATAATCATAATCATAATCATAATCATAATCATAATCATAATCATAATCATAATCATAATCATAATCATAATCATAATCATAATCATAATCATAATCATAATCATAATCATAATCATAATCATAATCATAATCATAATCATAATCATAATCATAATCATAATCATAATCATAATCATAATCATAATCATAATCATAATCATAATCATAATCATAATCATAATCATAATCATAATCATAATCATAATCATAATCATAATCATAATCATAATCATAATCATAATCATAATCATAATCATAATCATAATCATAATCATAATCATAATCATAATCATAATCATAATCATAATCATAATCATAATCATAATCATAATCATAATCATAATCATAATCATAATCATAATCATAATCATAATCATAATCATAATCATAATCATAATCATAATCATAATCATAATCATAATCATAATCATAATCATAATCATAATCATAATCATAATCATAATCATAATCATAATCATAATCATAATCATAATCATAATCATAATCATAATCATAATCATAATCATAATCATAATCATAATCATAATCATAATCATAATCATAATCATAATCATAATCATAATCATAATCATAATCATAATCATAATCATAATCATAATCATAATCATAATCATAATCATAATCATAATCATAATCATAATCATAATCATAATCATAATCATAATCATAATCATAATCATAATCATAATCATAATCATAATCATAATCATAATCATAATCATAATCATAATCATAATCATAATCATAATCATAATCATAATCATAATCATAATCATAATCATAATCATAATCATAATCATAATCATAATCATAATCATAATCATAATCATAATCATAATCATAATCATAATCATAATCATAATCATAATCATAATCATAATCATAATCATAATCATAATCATAATCATAATCATAATCATAATCATAATCATAATCATAATCATAATCATAATCATAATCATAATCATAATCATAATCATAATCATAATCATAATCATAATCATAATCATAATCATAATCATAATCATAATCATAATCATAATCATAATCATAATCATAATCATAATCATAATCATAATCATAATCATAATCATAATCATAATCATAATCATAATCATAATCATAATCATAATCATAATCATAATCATAATCATAATCATAATCATAATCATAATCATAATCATAATCATAATCATAATCATAATCATAATCATAATCATAATCATAATCATAATCATAATCATAATCATAATCATAATCATAATCATAATCATAATCATAATCATAATCATAATCATAATCATAATCATAATCATAATCATAATCATAATCATAATCATAATCATAATCATAATCATAATCATAATCATAATCATAATCATAATCATAATCATAATCATAATCATAATCATAATCATAATCATAATCATAATCATAATCATAATCATAATCATAATCATAATCATAATCATAATCATAATCATAATCATAATCATAATCATAATCATAATCATAATCATAATCATAATCATAATCATAATCATAATCATAATCATAATCATAATCATAATCATAATCATAATCATAATCATAATCATAATCATAATCATAATCATAATCATAATCATAATCATAATCATAATCATAATCATAATCATAATCATAATCATAATCATAATCATAATCATAATCATAATCATAATCATAATCATAATCATAATCATAATCATAATCATAATCATAATCATAATCATAATCATAATCATAATCATAATCATAATCATAATCATAATCATAATCATAATCATAATCATAATCATAATCATAATCATAATCATAATCATAATCATAATCATAATCATAATCATAATCATAATCATAATCATAATCATAATCATAATCATAATCATAATCATAATCATAATCATAATCATAATCATAATCATAATCATAATCATAATCATAATCATAATCATAATCATAATCATAATCATAATCATAATCATAATCATAATCATAATCATAATCATAATCATAATCATAATCATAATCATAATCATAATCATAATCATAATCATAATCATAATCATAATCATAATCATAATCATAATCATAATCATAATCATAATCATAATCATAATCATAATCATAATCATAATCATAATCATAATCATAATCATAATCATAATCATAATCATAATCATAATCATAATCATAATCATAATCATAATCATAATCATAATCATAATCATAATCATAATCATAATCATAATCATAATCATAATCATAATCATAATCATAATCATAATCATAATCATAATCATAATCATAATCATAATCATAATCATAATCATAATCATAATCATAATCATAATCATAATCATAATCATAATCATAATCATAATCATAATCATAATCATAATCATAATCATAATCATAATCATAATCATAATCATAATCATAATCATAATCATAATCATAATCATAATCATAATCATAATCATAATCATAATCATAATCATAATCATAATCATAATCATAATCATAATCATAATCATAATCATAATCATAATCATAATCATAATCATAATCATAATCATAATCATAATCATAATCATAATCATAATCATAATCATAATCATAATCATAATCATAATCATAATCATAATCATAATCATAATCATAATCATAATCATAATCATAATCATAATCATAATCATAATCATAATCATAATCATAATCATAATCATAATCATAATCATAATCATAATCATAATCATAATCATAATCATAATCATAATCATAATCATAATCATAATCATAATCATAATCATAATCATAATCATAATCATAATCATAATCATAATCATAATCATAATCATAATCATAATCATAATCATAATCATAATCATAATCATAATCATAATCATAATCATAATCATAATCATAATCATAATCATAATCATAATCATAATCATAATCATAATCATAATCATAATCATAATCATAATCATAATCATAATCATAATCATAATCATAATCATAATCATAATCATAATCATAATCATAATCATAATCATAATCATAATCATAATCATAATCATAATCATAATCATAATCATAATCATAATCATAATCATAATCATAATCATAATCATAATCATAATCATAATCATAATCATAATCATAATCATAATCATAATCATAATCATAATCATAATCATAATCATAATCATAATCATAATCATAATCATAATCATAATCATAATCATAATCATAATCATAATCATAATCATAATCATAATCATAATCATAATCATAATCATAATCATAATCATAATCATAATCATAATCATAATCATAATCATAATCATAATCATAATCATAATCATAATCATAATCATAATCATAATCATAATCATAATCATAATCATAATCATAATCATAATCATAATCATAATCATAATCATAATCATAATCATAATCATAATCATAATCATAATCATAATCATAATCATAATCATAATCATAATCATAATCATAATCATAATCATAATCATAATCATAATCATAATCATAATCATAATCATAATCATAATCATAATCATAATCATAATCATAATCATAATCATAATCATAATCATAATCATAATCATAATCATAATCATAATCATAATCATAATCATAATCATAATCATAATCATAATCATAATCATAATCATAATCATAATCATAATCATAATCATAATCATAATCATAATCATAATCATAATCATAATCATAATCATAATCATAATCATAATCATAATCATAATCATAATCATAATCATAATCATAATCATAATCATAATCATAATCATAATCATAATCATAATCATAATCATAATCATAATCATAATCATAATCATAATCATAATCATAATCATAATCATAATCATAATCATAATCATAATCATAATCATAATCATAATCATAATCATAATCATAATCATAATCATAATCATAATCATAATCATAATCATAATCATAATCATAATCATAATCATAATCATAATCATAATCATAATCATAATCATAATCATAATCATAATCATAATCATAATCATAATCATAATCATAATCATAATCATAATCATAATCATAATCATAATCATAATCATAATCATAATCATAATCATAATCATAATCATAATCATAATCATAATCATAATCATAATCATAATCATAATCATAATCATAATCATAATCATAATCATAATCATAATCATAATCATAATCATAATCATAATCATAATCATAATCATAATCATAATCATAATCATAATCATAATCATAATCATAATCATAATCATAATCATAATCATAATCATAATCATAATCATAATCATAATCATAATCATAATCATAATCATAATCATAATCATAATCATAATCATAATCATAATCATAATCATAATCATAATCATAATCATAATCATAATCATAATCATAATCATAATCATAATCATAATCATAATCATAATCATAATCATAATCATAATCATAATCATAATCATAATCATAATCATAATCATAATCATAATCATAATCATAATCATAATCATAATCATAATCATAATCATAATCATAATCATAATCATAATCATAATCATAATCATAATCATAATCATAATCATAATCATAATCATAATCATAATCATAATCATAATCATAATCATAATCATAATCATAATCATAATCATAATCATAATCATAATCATAATCATAATCATAATCATAATCATAATCATAATCATAATCATAATCATAATCATAATCATAATCATAATCATAATCATAATCATAATCATAATCATAATCATAATCATAATCATAATCATAATCATAATCATAATCATAATCATAATCATAATCATAATCATAATCATAATCATAATCATAATCATAATCATAATCATAATCATAATCATAATCATAATCATAATCATAATCATAATCATAATCATAATCATAATCATAATCATAATCATAATCATAATCATAATCATAATCATAATCATAATCATAATCATAATCATAATCATAATCATAATCATAATCATAATCATAATCATAATCATAATCATAATCATAATCATAATCATAATCATAATCATAATCATAATCATAATCATAATCATAATCATAATCATAATCATAATCATAATCATAATCATAATCATAATCATAATCATAATCATAATCATAATCATAATCATAATCATAATCATAATCATAATCATAATCATAATCATAATCATAATCATAATCATAATCATAATCATAATCATAATCATAATCATAATCATAATCATAATCATAATCATAATCATAATCATAATCATAATCATAATCATAATCATAATCATAATCATAATCATAATCATAATCATAATCATAATCATAATCATAATCATAATCATAATCATAATCATAATCATAATCATAATCATAATCATAATCATAATCATAATCATAATCATAATCATAATCATAATCATAATCATAATCATAATCATAATCATAATCATAATCATAATCATAATCATAATCATAATCATAATCATAATCATAATCATAATCATAATCATAATCATAATCATAATCATAATCATAATCATAATCATAATCATAATCATAATCATAATCATAATCATAATCATAATCATAATCATAATCATAATCATAATCATAATCATAATCATAATCATAATCATAATCATAATCATAATCATAATCATAATCATAATCATAATCATAATCATAATCATAATCATAATCATAATCATAATCATAATCATAATCATAATCATAATCATAATCATAATCATAATCATAATCATAATCATAATCATAATCATAATCATAATCATAATCATAATCATAATCATAATCATAATCATAATCATAATCATAATCATAATCATAATCATAATCATAATCATAATCATAATCATAATCATAATCATAATCATAATCATAATCATAATCATAATCATAATCATAATCATAATCATAATCATAATCATAATCATAATCATAATCATAATCATAATCATAATCATAATCATAATCATAATCATAATCATAATCATAATCATAATCATAATCATAATCATAATCATAATCATAATCATAATCATAATCATAATCATAATCATAATCATAATCATAATCATAATCATAATCATAATCATAATCATAATCATAATCATAATCATAATCATAATCATAATCATAATCATAATCATAATCATAATCATAATCATAATCATAATCATAATCATAATCATAATCATAATCATAATCATAATCATAATCATAATCATAATCATAATCATAATCATAATCATAATCATAATCATAATCATAATCATAATCATAATCATAATCATAATCATAATCATAATCATAATCATAATCATAATCATAATCATAATCATAATCATAATCATAATCATAATCATAATCATAATCATAATCATAATCATAATCATAATCATAATCATAATCATAATCATAATCATAATCATAATCATAATCATAATCATAATCATAATCATAATCATAATCATAATCATAATCATAATCATAATCATAATCATAATCATAATCATAATCATAATCATAATCATAATCATAATCATAATCATAATCATAATCATAATCATAATCATAATCATAATCATAATCATAATCATAATCATAATCATAATCATAATCATAATCATAATCATAATCATAATCATAATCATAATCATAATCATAATCATAATCATAATCATAATCATAATCATAATCATAATCATAATCATAATCATAATCATAATCATAATCATAATCATAATCATAATCATAATCATAATCATAATCATAATCATAATCATAATCATAATCATAATCATAATCATAATCATAATCATAATCATAATCATAATCATAATCATAATCATAATCATAATCATAATCATAATCATAATCATAATCATAATCATAATCATAATCATAATCATAATCATAATCATAATCATAATCATAATCATAATCATAATCATAATCATAATCATAATCATAATCATAATCATAATCATAATCATAATCATAATCATAATCATAATCATAATCATAATCATAATCATAATCATAATCATAATCATAATCATAATCATAATCATAATCATAATCATAATCATAATCATAATCATAATCATAATCATAATCATAATCATAATCATAATCATAATCATAATCATAATCATAATCATAATCATAATCATAATCATAATCATAATCATAATCATAATCATAATCATAATCATAATCATAATCATAATCATAATCATAATCATAATCATAATCATAATCATAATCATAATCATAATCATAATCATAATCATAATCATAATCATAATCATAATCATAATCATAATCATAATCATAATCATAATCATAATCATAATCATAATCATAATCATAATCATAATCATAATCATAATCATAATCATAATCATAATCATAATCATAATCATAATCATAATCATAATCATAATCATAATCATAATCATAATCATAATCATAATCATAATCATAATCATAATCATAATCATAATCATAATCATAATCATAATCATAATCATAATCATAATCATAATCATAATCATAATCATAATCATAATCATAATCATAATCATAATCATAATCATAATCATAATCATAATCATAATCATAATCATAATCATAATCATAATCATAATCATAATCATAATCATAATCATAATCATAATCATAATCATAATCATAATCATAATCATAATCATAATCATAATCATAATCATAATCATAATCATAATCATAATCATAATCATAATCATAATCATAATCATAATCATAATCATAATCATAATCATAATCATAATCATAATCATAATCATAATCATAATCATAATCATAATCATAATCATAATCATAATCATAATCATAATCATAATCATAATCATAATCATAATCATAATCATAATCATAATCATAATCATAATCATAATCATAATCATAATCATAATCATAATCATAATCATAATCATAATCATAATCATAATCATAATCATAATCATAATCATAATCATAATCATAATCATAATCATAATCATAATCATAATCATAATCATAATCATAATCATAATCATAATCATAATCATAATCATAATCATAATCATAATCATAATCATAATCATAATCATAATCATAATCATAATCATAATCATAATCATAATCATAATCATAATCATAATCATAATCATAATCATAATCATAATCATAATCATAATCATAATCATAATCATAATCATAATCATAATCATAATCATAATCATAATCATAATCATAATCATAATCATAATCATAATCATAATCATAATCATAATCATAATCATAATCATAATCATAATCATAATCATAATCATAATCATAATCATAATCATAATCATAATCATAATCATAATCATAATCATAATCATAATCATAATCATAATCATAATCATAATCATAATCATAATCATAATCATAATCATAATCATAATCATAATCATAATCATAATCATAATCATAATCATAATCATAATCATAATCATAATCATAATCATAATCATAATCATAATCATAATCATAATCATAATCATAATCATAATCATAATCATAATCATAATCATAATCATAATCATAATCATAATCATAATCATAATCATAATCATAATCATAATCATAATCATAATCATAATCATAATCATAATCATAATCATAATCATAATCATAATCATAATCATAATCATAATCATAATCATAATCATAATCATAATCATAATCATAATCATAATCATAATCATAATCATAATCATAATCATAATCATAATCATAATCATAATCATAATCATAATCATAATCATAATCATAATCATAATCATAATCATAATCATAATCATAATCATAATCATAATCATAATCATAATCATAATCATAATCATAATCATAATCATAATCATAATCATAATCATAATCATAATCATAATCATAATCATAATCATAATCATAATCATAATCATAATCATAATCATAATCATAATCATAATCATAATCATAATCATAATCATAATCATAATCATAATCATAATCATAATCATAATCATAATCATAATCATAATCATAATCATAATCATAATCATAATCATAATCATAATCATAATCATAATCATAATCATAATCATAATCATAATCATAATCATAATCATAATCATAATCATAATCATAATCATAATCATAATCATAATCATAATCATAATCATAATCATAATCATAATCATAATCATAATCATAATCATAATCATAATCATAATCATAATCATAATCATAATCATAATCATAATCATAATCATAATCATAATCATAATCATAATCATAATCATAATCATAATCATAATCATAATCATAATCATAATCATAATCATAATCATAATCATAATCATAATCATAATCATAATCATAATCATAATCATAATCATAATCATAATCATAATCATAATCATAATCATAATCATAATCATAATCATAATCATAATCATAATCATAATCATAATCATAATCATAATCATAATCATAATCATAATCATAATCATAATCATAATCATAATCATAATCATAATCATAATCATAATCATAATCATAATCATAATCATAATCATAATCATAATCATAATCATAATCATAATCATAATCATAATCATAATCATAATCATAATCATAATCATAATCATAATCATAATCATAATCATAATCATAATCATAATCATAATCATAATCATAATCATAATCATAATCATAATCATAATCATAATCATAATCATAATCATAATCATAATCATAATCATAATCATAATCAT